>NW_023596576.1:32883233-33021626 GCF_011947565.3 Pollicipes pollicipes
CCTTTGTCGCCACGCACGTACATGCCGACATGCATGCATGTTGTATCCATCCGCTGATTTTCCCTTACGCGCGAGCGAATGCCACACAGGAAAGGTGGCTGAATGGGGCGCGCCGTGTGTTGTATCTTGTATCTGACTTACATGACTTCAACGGGAGTGAAATCTGAAACTTCATTATTAATGGACTTGTACACCAGCTAACGAGCAAGATTTCAGTTGGCTGCATGTTCGCCTGCTAAAGTTTCTAGCTTGATAAAGCTATTCGAGTCCGGCAGTACGGTTCGTTTATTGGTTCTTCCAATTCGGCAGTTACTCTTGGGTAGTCCGTTTGTGCGCCTGGGCCGCCTATATGTACGTCTTTTCCCCAGCTGGCCGTCCCCGACCTGGCCGGCCGTGACCCTGAGCCTCCCCGTGACCCCACATACGGGTCTGCGCCGTGACCTGGCCAGCACCCGAGCCGAGCGAACAGCTGGGCTGATGTGCGGCAACATGACTGCCGCCCGGGGAGAGCCGGCCCAGCTCCGCTTCACCACCTACCGAAATCGAATTGGGCTGATTGCATGCTGCATACTGGAGTGTGAGCAACGATGCTGAGTGCCGCTCCGGGTAAGAGCGGACAGGGTCATCCCGTGGCTGTACGGCAAGGAAGCGAAGTCACACTGGATCCGTTTCGCAAGTGCGCCCACCAATCGAACAGATATACCTTGGCGTCGTTACTAAACAATCCCTGCATGTCATTTTGTAGAATGCTACCTCTTGTGTTCCTATTTGATAAAATCGCACGCAAGCAAAACCCACATGTCATTTCTCAGCAACATTCTGCGGGCTTTTCCTGCCACTGGAGCCTTCTTCACATCACACATATTTGACATGACACCCTTGATAAAGTATCACGTATCTACAGTTTCCGCTGTTGTGTTTCAGTCCGTTTTCTGCAGCAGATCCTGCAGTCGTCGGTTGTTACAAACGCACCGACTGCGGGTGACGTCACTACTTAGGGAGTGATGTAACCAGAAATACCTGCAATGAAGAATAGCATGGTGTTCGCGAACCACCGTGACTCCTTGCAGTTAATTTTACTTTGGTTTCAGTTTTGAGCAGCTACATTTTTACATACAGCCACATACATACAGCTACATACAGCCACATTTTCACATTTTCATCTGTCGCCCCATTAGCTGCCAGCCAGTGACATCCGATGATACCTGAACGGTGGGAAAACATGGCCTATAAATTATTGATAAGCTCAACGCATATATGCGCTGTGTACAGAAGCTACCGTCTGCATAATATTTCCATATGGTGCGTCTCTCTGCCTGTCTGTCTGACTATCCAGTGTCGCGGCCAAATTTACATCACCGTGCGCACCGATTCATTGTCTGTATTTGCCATTCATTTATATGTAATCATCTGCTCTGTTCCGTCCATGCATGAGCTTTACCAAAACGGTCACGACTTCGCATTTTCGCGTTGCTGAAATGCCACCGGTTGCCCGCCCAGTCGCCGACGGCCAGTACTTTAAGTCAAGTGAAAGGCACGCGCGCCGTGTGCCACCGACCTGCGGCACCCGGCATTCATTCACCCATTTGTATAGATAAGACACTAGTGATAATCTTATTCCTCTTAGAAAATCCGGGAGAATAGAGATATGGATGCGTTGATATTTCGACAACATGCCTTTATCAAAACGAACATCGGCAGTAAATTCAAAGTTGCCTGCCATTCTACCTGAAATCTTCTTTTTTATAAGAAACAACGAGCCACAGTTTTTTATAAGTCGCCAACATTCAGGGGATTAAACATGGAGTAACTGCTACCCATTGCTGCGACATAGTGTATATCTAAGAATTAGAGTGCGCAAAAATACGTGAACACGCAAACGAATTCAATAAACGGGCATCACGCATCACGCTTCATTCAAACATGCCAGCGATTTCAATTAACCAGGTATTACGCATTACGCGTCACTCATACACGCAAATGGTATTAATCAAACTGGCATCGCGCATCACGCGTCAGCCATCACTCACACGTGCAAACAATCTTAAGCTAGCTCGCATCACACAGCGAGACACTTGCCTAATTCGCATAATCGGCCATGATAAAACGTGTATGTTAAGTTCTGTACGTTACCAGGCATTTTCTCACCTTTCCAAAGCAAGTGCTCATCTATGTTACCTAGATGAGCACTTATTCTAGAAAATCAGACATCTCGTTGGAAAATCAGAACTGCGCGTACGGATAGCTTGGAAGAACGACAATAACTTAAGGGTGTCTGGTGAAACCTTCTCTTTCGAAGCCCAACTGCCCGGGAGGCAATATAAGTTGTTAATGCAAGTCTGGATTTCAAGGGGCTTGTACGCAAAACGTGGTTTACGAAATTAACTACAAACTGTGAAAAACATGGGAGGGACATGGTCTATGTTGGGGAGTCTATGCTATTCGTTTGAGATATAATGGATGCCTGCGAGACGCTAAAAACAAAACGGCGAATGTTCTTCAGAATGTTCAGCCCCGTTCGGTGACCATTTTTTTTTGTTGGCAAAGCACGGTCAGGGTGAAATCCACAGAATCATCAGACGGGGAAATAAGTAAGTCTGTTCTTATAACATGCTGGAGGTCAGTCCTTAATTACATGCACGATTGATGCGTGATGCATGACGCCTGTTTACTTCAAATCGCTTGCATGTGTAAATGAAGCGTGGTGCGTGATATCTGTTTACTTGAATTTGTTTGCATGTACATGCGTTTTTCTCACATTCCAATATTTTGTTAGATGTGCGCTGTATCGTAGTGATGGTTAGCAACTACACCTTGTTCAATCCCCTGCATGTTGGTAACCTGTAAAAACTGTGAGTCGCTGTTTAAAAAAATGAAAGATCGAATATAATCAGCAGGCAATTTTGAATTTACCATCTATATTCATTTCTATAAAGGCATGCTGCAAAAATATCAGCACATCTGTCTCTCCATTATCCTGATTTTTCTACAAGGAATAAAGCTTTTACTACTGTCTTATCTGCATGCATAATGCTCATCACAGATGCACTTAACAACTTACGTAATGAATTCATTAATTCATTCGTTGTGGCGAGAAAAGTAAGCCATAATGCCGATAAAATGCATCACTTGCACTCCTTGCATTAAGAAATGTCAAAGAACCCACACATCGGAAGATGAATAATTTGCAACGGGTACGACGGGAGGACCCACGAAATATAAGTGGTGTGCAGTGAAGCTCACTGCTGCAGCAAAACAGCACCCCCATTTACTTCGCGGGATGTGTTTCGGAGTCACCAATGAGCCCAACAATGCAGACACATTACAGGAGCATTGAGCTGTAACAGCGATAAAATCAGGGAGATCTGCTGCTTGCAGTGATAGCAAACGCGGTTTTCTTGAACTTTTGGAATGCATAACAGCACTCCAACCGCAGTGGAAATCTGAAGAGCAAGACCTGAACGTCCCTGGCAGTCAGCACACAACACCCGGTCCCCGTCCGACATCCCGGCAGTCAGAGCTCGGGTCGGCCAGGGATTCCCATGAATGGCGCTGAATGCATACCAAAATAATGCAAACACAAATCGCCCATCGATACTTCGTCGCTCAGCGAAACAAGCCCGCAAGCACTTTGAATTTTTATCTATCGTGTTCCTCGCCTAGCGATTTCAATACTGCTGCATCTGCTCCCGCACCTGGTCCTTTGCCTCCCCACCCCTGCGTAGTACCCAGCCCTTACATCTCTACGTCTCGGATAAAGCAACAAATATCGTCTGTGGAGGAGATTCCATTCTCCTGGGAGCATTGTTCTCGCGAGTTTCTAGCGGACTGTCGAAAAAAACCCGCCAAGAAGCTGTATCTCAATCGTTTCATTTCACACCCTATATATCATATCCGCCCTAAATGTACGAAAGCGCCAACGCCGCTTCTGTGTCAATCTGCTTAACTCGTATACATACTTTCTGCGGGGTTGCCATGGTAATATCAACGCTTTTAAAAATCGGAGATCCTTTGGAGCACCTCCGCAGCACAATATCCTGGAACCTCGGGCACTTCCGCATCACAAGATCATGAAACCTGGAGCACCTCAATAGCACAAGGTTATTTTGTTTCGCTTTTTTATCAGATTTATTTTCTACCACAGCAAATAGTCCACAGATATCTAACCAGCAAGCTCTTGTCAGACCGCCATCGAAATTCCCGCCGATCGCAGCCGACTAGTCACTTTTCCAAGCTGTTTGCAGCAAAATCTGCAATGCGCAATTTTGCCCGACCTCATTCCTTAAACCGAAGATAACGACAGCCAAACGAATGCAGAATTTCCAGTAGGAGACCGACTGAAACACAAGTGTGAACACCAACTTATTTGGCGGCAGACTATTTTTCCGTCAGCACGTGATTAACATGTCCGTTTCATGAACAAGTTTTGGTTTACTCAATGCACGGATGAAGTTGTGACCTGCTCAACAATATCAACACCTATGGATTACTCAGTACGCGCTATTTGTAACCTATCTAAACGCTGCAGTTATAAATGCGCCTATTCATACTGACTTACGTGCATATGCAAGTACATATATATATATATATATATATATATATATATATATATATATATATATATATATATACATACATCGGGTAAATTGGGGTAACTTGAGCACGCTTGTAAGTTGATCCACACCCCGTATCTCCCCCCCCCCCGCCCCAAGACTCCATTGTTTCCCAGTGGCTGCCTGGTGGTATGTTTGCGAAGCTCGGTCTTTACTGCTTTGAAGCGAACGGCGGCGAAGGGTGAGCTCTGGACATTAATGTAATTTTAACCCATCCATGTAAATATTTCCGAGCATGTACAATGTTTTCTATTGTCTTCAATATTAAAGATACGCTTTGCTTTTTGACTTACGTGTACTTGGCCACGTCTGCTCCCGAAATCATAATAATTTTCGCGCGGCTGAGCTTGAAAGCAAATCGTCAGTCATGCAGATTCATTTGCATGTCGTAGGGGGGCAACTTGTTCAAACACGAATGTGAGTAACATGGTCATGGCTCAATTTAACCCACTACAGGGGCCGCATATCGAAGGCAACGTGCCTGGCTTGTGCTATCACACGATTCGAAAATGTTGTGGTAACTTGGAGAGAGTGTTGAAAAGCATTCGTATTCGCCTGAGGACATCTACAAACTTGAGCAGACGAGCTTTGCCACGGGGCAGACACCGAAAAGAGTGGAAACAAAAAAGGGACCGAAGCAGATGGGTTTCATTAGGTTCGCAGAAAGAGGATAACTGTGTACGCTGATTTGTGTAGCCGACACCGTTGGAAATTCTGTCCGACCACTCATTATCTTTCCTAGAGTGAACTTCAAGGATTTTCTTGTTTGTAGAATTTCCTTGTAGGATCAATTACAGGCACTGCAGGATGTGCACCGACGGGGATGGGTAAAAGTGGATGTATTCATTGAGTACCTATTGGGGACCTATTGAGGATATATTCACCCACTTTCAAAGGTTAACTGGGTGTTTGGCAGCGCAACAAGCCCTCGTCATCCTGGATAACCACGCCACTCATATCTCACTTAGGACAAGCGAATTGACTCGCGCCAAAAGGATGGCAATTCTCACGCCAGCGCCGCACACTACTCACCGCCCTCAGCCTCTAGACTTAGGACAAGCGAATTGACTCGCGCCAAAAGGATGGCAATTCTCACGCCAGCGCCGCACACTACTCACCGCCCTCAGCCTCTAGACTTAGGACAAGGGAATTGACTCGCGCCAAAAGGATGGCAATTCTCACGCCTGCGCCGCACACTACTCACCGCCCTCAGCCTCTAGACTTAGGACAAGCGAATTGACTCGCGCCAAAAGGATGGCAATTCTCACGCCCGCGCCGCACACTACTCACCGCCCTCAGCCTCTAGACTTAGGACAAGCGAATTGACTCGCGCCAAAAGGAGGCAATTCTCACGCCTGTGCCGCACACTACTCACCGCCTTCAGCCTCTAGACTTAGGACAAGCGAATTGACTCGCGCCAAAAGGATGGCAATTCTCACGCCAGCGCCGCACACTACTCACCGCCCTCAGCCCCTAGACGTAGTGGTTTTCGGTCCGCTGAAGACTTACTACAGCAGGGCGATGGCGGACTGGATGTGGCGAGACCCGGGCAAGACAGCAGCAATCTATGATGCTCCAAAAATCGTGGATATCGCGTTCATCAAGACCTTCACCGGGTCTAACATATAGTCTGCATTCGAAGCAACTGGAATCATCTCTTCAACAGAGAAGTCTTCTCAGAGTACGCATCCGCCCCGACAGGTGTGACCGACAACCGCAATAGGATGCCTCCGGCGCCGGACCAAACTGTTCCCTGCAGGGAGCAGGCGCATTTGGTGCGGGACGAGGTAACGCCCTGCGTGGAGCGGGCGCCCCCGGTGTGGGGCCTGGTGGCGCCCGGCATCGAGCGGGCGCCCCCGGCGTGGGGCCTGGTGGCCCCCTGCATCGAGCGGGTGCCTACGATGTGGGACCAAGTAACACTCTTTTACGGGACTGAACTAGGGCTCGATGAAACCATGCTGGACGGACTAGTCACCTATGTTGCAGTGGAAGCTATATTACCCATACCAAGAGCTCCACCGTGACGGGGTGGAACGGCCAACCGTAAGCAAGGACGATCGATGGTACTGACATCGGCTCCCGGAAAGTAGAAGGTCCACCAAGAACAACAGAAAAAGAGGAGCAAGTCGCTACGTGGAAGGCAGTGCCACAAGGCAGAAAAGCGATGCGCAAGTCGACGAAGAAGAAGAGAACGCCGTCTTCCGATAATGATAATGATGAAGATAAAAATGTGCCATCACCTGCCATGATGTTAAGGCCAGAAACATCTATGCTTTATCATAGATGACAAATACTGCTCAACTTGCCCAATTACCTGGAACATATTACCCCACCCATGGGGCAAGATGTGTAATTGAACGTTACCGCGAAAAATGAGAAACTTACTTAATTTTGTATAGATTTATGTCTACCACTTCTACTCTGATAAATGCGCAAAAGATCAAAGTTTCGCGGTGCATGGCCAAAAGCTAAAAATTTTCAATCATATTATCACAGTTGCATTTATCATTAACTAGCGGGTCATCAACGATTTGTCAAAGAACTCCTTATGAATGCACATTGTTCCTAAAAGTCGCCAAAAACTACCCGCGAAAGCCTATGTCCCTCACATGGGGGTGTGGAAGAATTTGGACCGACAAAGTAGGTAGTTTGTGATGAGCCCCCGGAGCACTGCATCTGGGTTTGGCGGAGTGGGCGCAATATGTACGGATCAAATACTTAGGCACCTGATACATATGCATACTGTCGCCCCTCCCTCTCCCCCGTACCCGTAACCTTCTTGTGAAATGATATTTAGATGCTGTTTGGTCCCTTGCCCCAGGCATATTTGTGAAAAGGCTACTCACCAGGTAAGCTCATCGATAACCCAAGCTAAAAAAAATACGCAGCCGGGTAGGATTGACATGATGTTTGAGAGGCGTTAGGAAATAAATGCATGAATAACAATTGCTGATGGTTATTCCTACCCCAGGAATTGTGAAGTAAGTCGTACGGTTGAGTCTGATAGGGTTAACAGCAGCTGAGATCGCAACCGTAGCCCTGCCTTGGCTAAAACGACCTACACTTCCTCCCGCAAAGTGGCAAGAAGCGATCGATCGAGTCCGTCGAAAATACAAATCGTCATCAAGTCGTAGCCGTTCGCTTTTACAACGTTACTGATTGGTTCCCGCTGGGCGTCTGCTGGCTGTGGTGATAATAACCTGCCGCTCCGGTGGGTTTCAGGTGAAGGGACTGGAGCACGTGCACCTGCTGGTGAAGTCTGAGCACCCCGCGGCCAGTCGGCTGGCCGCGGAACACATCACCAGGCGGCTGGCCGACCATCCGAAGGTGAGCAGCACACTGGTCACCAGCATGGTACATCCATTCGCGGCAACTGGTGAGCGTGCGTCCTCGAAAGAGACGACATTGTCGCGGTACCGGAAGTTGACGGTCAGTGTCATCCAGTGGATTCACCCCTATCCATACGGATATAAGCCAAAGTTGCCGGATCGGTGAAGCCAATACGCGCCACCTCACGAATGCAAAAAGTGCGTTGGGAAGCTGAAGAGTTCGTGATTCTATGCTATTGATTCTCATCGTTGTACTTATAAAAGACAACGTTCCTGTAAATTTTCGTCGCGTACACACGTTAACTTCCGTATCATGTCTGGAGGACATGTGGGAGATGCGACCCAGGTCGCCGAAATAAGTAATTGCGCCGTAAAAGGCACCGAACATGACTGGACGGCTCCAGGGTGCCACTCACCGACCCTCCGTGCAGGGTCGCAGACGCCGGGTATACAGGAGGGCGGAGGAGGGACAGCGCCTGACCTGTTGTGCTCGGTCGGCCTGGCTGCCGCCGCCCGCCCTCGTGGCAGCACACCCCACGCGGAGACACCGAGAACGGCAGCAATACGGGCGCTGGGTGCTGCTTCGCGGAGCCAGGAATCGGACCCGGAGTTGTGTGGGGTGGTTCACATCCGGGCGCTCCTATTCAGGGTGCCCCACCGCCGCAGGGCTGGCATGCGCAGTGCCGGTATTGCATGCTGAGAGCTGCCGGCAGGTAATATGAGCCGTCGGAAGCTGGATGACCGCCGGCTCCCGTCATGGAGAGTACTCACCACATCCTGCATCTACGGGGGGAAACGGGGGACGATGGCCACTCTTCAAAGACTTTATTGAACCTGCCGAGGCACGAGACCACTGAGGGAGTTTCATTTCCACGTAGCTTGTTCTTAGTGCAAATCACAGGCCCACATTGATCTTGGTAACCATATGTCACGTGTCGTAGCCAAAGCAGCATGTGGCTCCATGTTTGCAGGCTACCCACAATGTACAATGTGAGAAGCATGTGCTTGTGCATTTGGAACTGAGTTGGAATAGTTTCATTGCTAGCGCATAAAGGCCACATCCTTCATAAAGTTACACCTGGAGCTGTTTTTGTGCCGCTTTTAATGGATGGCATCGACGACCCTTCATCTTTAAGAACTGACATGCATACAGCTTACATCCAGTGCTTTTCTAAAAGTTGAAATGTTGGAAGTTCCACAGATATTTACCGCACGCTGTTACTGATGTTCCTGATGCGCAGAGGTGTGCTTGTGTGTGTGTGCGTGTGCGTGTGCGTGTGCGTGTGCGTGTGCGTGTGCGTTTGCGTGTGCGTGTGCGTGTAACAGGGACGAGTATAAGAGAGTCGAGAACACGGAATCCGCCTTCTCACTTAGACAGATTCCACATTGGATTGGAATGGAAATTGACAGTTATCAGGTTGATGCAAACATCTGTGAAGCGAATTTTGTCTCTCAAGCCAAAAACCACCTGCAGTTTGTTAAAAGTTCCATTGGCAAGGGGGCAAAATGCCGGCCTGCCAGAAATAAGCAAATTGTTAAATCTAGGTTACCACCCCATGTTTGAGGGTGATGATGCAAGACAGGTACCAGCCATGAAGGGGAAAAAGCAAATTAGTGTCAAGCAGCACAATAGGGCTGATGCTCACTCTCTCGGAACTACCATAAATTGACACCGCCATCTAGATCTTTAGGCCAGAGCTTTCCGGGATCTATGATAAATTCTTTTATCAAAAGATCTTGGAATTTTTCGTCACGGATCGTTTCAATATACCGCAGATCACACTAATTATTGCAGCAATAACAGCACATAGACCATCGGGAACAATCTGGACGGAATCAGTTTTAAGTTGACCTCAGCCCGACATTCGGTTCCTCAAACTTCCTCATTTGCAACATATACCTACGCCTTAAAGGTCCAGGGCTTGCCCAGACTGCTGAAGGTCTGCTGTAGTTACGCCGACATTTGATCAATGTTCTAACTCACGTCTCCTAGTCATACCTATAAAATGTACAAAATAGGGTATTATTTAATGGCAACATAGCAATAAGGTAGATAATATAATCATATCATGTCAATGGAAAACAACATAAATCATGATGCAAGACAATGATAATTATAGATGACATGAAACGCCTACAAAAGTGGCTACTACAAATTGTGTGTGTGTGTGTGTGTGTGTGTGTGTGTGTGTGTGTGTGTGTGTGTGTGGTGTGTGTGGTGTGTGTGTGGTGTGTGTGTGTGTGTGTGTGTGTGTGTGTTTGTGTGATTGCAATACGTTTGCCCCACAATCCAAGAGAATGCATAACCGGCACCAGCAATGCTGTACTATCCTGCAGCGAAGCAGGCGGGAACCTCTTGTATTGCACTTAGTTCATCCTCACCATGTTAAGAGCAGGGTCTGAAATAGCTTGCAGCCTTAATTGTTTCAGAAAATTATGTAATACAAAACAACAGGTCGCAGTTGACTTAACCAGGCACGACTGATAATTTGCACCGTTAAATACTTGCAGAAGGAAGATCAAAGTTGCTCGGATCATAATTTTATTCAGCACAATTTTTCAAAAAGTTTTGTTTTATCGTGCAAGATATGAGGCGTCACTGGTATTGGCGGCAGTGAATCCTAAGCAGATTAGATGCTTCGGTATTTCCTCTCGAGAGTAGAGAGAGAGAGGGGGAGAGGGAGAGGGAGAGAGTAAATACATATGTAGATATGTTCACACACACACACACACACACACACACACTATATATATATATATATATATATATATATATATATATATATATATATTTATGCTTATATGTATATTTGCTTTCACACTGCATTGCAGTGCCCAATTGCATGCACAAGTGCACACACAAATTACGAGCGTCCACATTCCTACGGAGTAATAATGGCTAACACACGCACCCTTAAATTCCAGGTGGTGTGGGTGGAGCAGCAATTTAGCAAACACCGTTCCAAACGAGACATTTTGAAGCCCTTCAACGATCCGAGCTGGGATCAGCAGTGGTACATGGTGAGCATCAGGACGGCAACATGACTACGTCCAGGACCACCTATTCGTGAGCATCAAGGCGGTACTAAAGTGATAAACATGCCGGGCGTACACAAACATGCTAAAATGACAATCATGCCGGGCGTACACGCGTTGAAGCCTTTGGCCAGATGACCATGCATGGTAACATGGTGTGGCTATTTTTTACCAATGAAGTTATCAGTGCTGATGCAGTCATGTCTATAGCCGTGATGATCATGAAAATTATCTAAAATCTGAACGGAAAGCAACTTGTCGATGCAGTCACTTCCAAAGATGAAGTTATTACATTTGACATTGTTCTTGAACGCCTAACTATTGTGGATCATTCATCTTATCTCGATAAACTGAGTCCAGATATATTTTCCTCAGTAAAAACACAAACAAAGTCGGGAATTGTACGAAAATGTACAATGCTCATACTGTTCGCTTATAATAGCACAGGGTTGCGACCTTTTCACGTAGGTCAACGAATTGTGATGACAGAAAGTATTTGGGTAGTCGAATTTTAAGCGAATTTGTTCAATCACATGTTTTTTTAAGGAGTAGCAAATTGCAATCTTTAAGATTGCAATTTGCGAGGCGGTGACGGAAGTGTCGACGGAAGTTGGACTTGATATAAGAAAATCCTTACCTCCTGTTTTCCGGTACTAGAAAATAAAAGTTGAGGAAGGCAATGCTGAGGCAATGCAGCGAGGCGGTGACGGAAGTGTCGACAGACCTACCCAGGTACCCACGCCTCGTTGGGCCGGCGTTTAGGACAACACTTAGCACAATTGTTGCAGCGCAACGATAATGCTTATGACAGAAAGGAAGATAGAAAATCAATCGGGAGTGTGCCACAACTATCTGTTTAACAACTGTTCGTTTAGGAACAATTTTTCGCATTCAGTGCAGTATCTTCTTTAGCCCCAGTGGCTGGGTCTTCCTGTAGGGGCCCAGCAACCACTTGGAATCGTTAGCTTCCTGCAGCCTCTTAGGGCAGCCTCGTAGCGGCATCATTTGTGGGCATGTGTAGTGTTCACTATAACAGGCAGGTTCTGTAACAGTCCCGTGAGTGGTTCTTCTACAGCAAATGGTCTGTTTTTGAACCAAAACAAGATGCAAAATCGATACACTGTGAAGAAATGTTATTAAAATACCAATGTCCATCTGCCGTCCCGTGTTCGTGCCAAGAGATGAGCTCTTGATGATAACAGCTCCAAATATTGAGCACCGTCGAAACGCTCATTGCTAAGCACTTCAATACCGTTTAATCAATACCTGCTGTCGTATTGAAAGTCACTAACTCAACATGAGAACTTTTATTTTCTAGTACCGGAAAACAGGAGGTAAGGATTTTCTTATATCAAGTCCAAATTATGACTGCAGAGTGAAGTGGACGCAATTCATCAAGGCATGCGTCTTGGATATAAAATGGACAAGGTTCACGGGTTTGCCCCCCCCCCCACCCCCCCACCATGAAAACCGCAGTGTAACTCCTGTTTTGACCCACCGGGAACCGGGCAGACGCTCACAGCCGGCTGAGAGTACGCTGGTCAGCGGTATGGTTCAGGTCTAAATAAACTCCCATCCCATTCAGCAAACGTCACCTGATTACGGGAAAAGTGAATCAGTTCCCAATGAGTGAGTGTCGCTGACGACAGCTCGGAGTACCAATCGTTCTGTGGTCTGCGAAAAGTTCGTATTGAACGTGTGTTTGGATGAGACATCAAAGCAACACATTTTCCATGCATTACAAATAAAGAGATTTGTAAGCTGTTTAAACTGCAACAGCTGGTGGCATTGGAATGTATTCGGTCAGTTGCATTTTGCTTTGTGCTAGCGCAGCGATGATTCAATGGTTTTCAGGGTTGGCTTCGAATTCATTCGCTAACATACGACACACTTTCTGTCCCATTCTCGCATACTACGTTCCCGCATTCGCCTTTCAAATCTGACATGCATGTGTTAAAAATTCGCTTACAAATGCTCAGGTGAGTCTATCGAGTACACTTACTTACTTAACCCACTGAACAGATAAAAAGTATATATCTGTTATAAGATCACTTTTCAAGACGACTACTACACTTCACGAATGCAACATGTGGTGTTTATGTAAATAGGCCATATTTTCGGTTGGGCTTAGCATGCCTTGTATTGCACAAGCACATCTTGGAGCTATGGAACTTGAATTCACCCCGGCTCGCTAGAACTTCGACTGCTGTTGATCCTGTCTCGATTTGGAGTGAAGCACAAATTTGGTCGGAGATACACTTTTCACCACTTAAAGTGTTACCTCGATGACAGTTATGTAAAGGCCTTATGTTATCCCGTGACTTTTTATAATTGGTACCATTGTAGTACATTTAACTGTCGCAGGTCAGGAAATTTAACGGCTGGTAGCCTTGTGTGCTTATACCATATCAGGCTATAGATATAACTTGCAGAGGTATGGCTTTACTACCCGCGAGTGAACAAGATAAGGTCAAAATCTTGGGTGCTTCATGCAAACGACATGCGTCGGACTGTAGCAACTTGATGAAGGGACCAAGGTATAGTAATGCCTTAGTACATGTTCTTTTTCCGACCTCCCCACTCAAAAATAAAAACACACATTTGGAAATGAATCCAGAACACGAGTGAGACTTCAAGCTACACTCATCGGAATACATAGCCCACTATGCATGATCCAGATGCTGCAAAGAGTTTCTGATTATCGAGGCGATGTGACAAAATTGACAGGAAATATGTGACGTTGTGCGGTACTCTCCGTCCATAAGTCTTCGTTCGGTGGGTCGCTCGTTTCGTGTGATCCCGCTCTCCGCCTCTGTCTCTCACTGTCTCCACTCCCCACCTCTGCCTGCCATCCGCCTCTCCGCCCGGTGACCGAGCGACCGCTGCCGTGGCAGGCGCGCGCCCAGGTCCGCCTGCGCCGGGGGCCTCAGTCGGCCGGCAACATGCACGTGCTGCAGGCCATGCGGCAGGGCGTCACCGGCCGCGGAGTGAAAATCGTCATTGTGGATGACGGCCTGGAGCACAACAACACCGACCTGGCACACGCCTATGTGAGTACAACATCGACCTGGCACACGCCTATGTAAGTACAACAACATCGACCTGGCACACGCCTATGTGAGTACAACAACACCGACCTGGCACACGCCTATGTAAGTTCAACAACACCGACCTGGCAGACGCCTAGGTAAGTACAACAACACCGACCTGGCACACGCCTATGTAAGTACAATGACACCGACCTGGCACACGCCTATGTAAGTACAACAACACCGACCTGGCAGACGCCTAGGTGAGTACAACAACACCGACCTGGCACACGCCTAGGCAAGTACAACAACACCGACCTGGCACACGCCTATGTGAGTACAACAACACCGACCTGGCGGTCGCCTATGTAAGTACAATAACACCGACCTGGCAGACGCCTATGTGAGCACGACACCGACCTGGCAGACGCTTATGTGAGTACAACAACACCGACCTGGCAGACGCCTATGTGAGTACATCACCGACCTGGCACACGCTTATGTAAGTACAACAACACCGACCTGGCAGACGCCTATGTGAGTACAACATCGACCTGGCACGCGCCTATGCAAGTGCAACAACACCGACATGGCACACGCCTATGTAAGTGCAACAACATCGACCTGGCACACGCCTATGTAAGTACAACACCGACCTGGCACACGCCTAGGTAAGTACAACACCGACCTGGCACACGTCTATGTAAGTACAACACCGACCTGGCACACGCCTATGTAAGTACAACACGGTACTGGTGTATGCTTGTATAAGTGCAGCACAAGCTTGGCGCACGCCTATGTGAGCTTGACGCCAACCTGATGTACGCCCACGTATACAACGCCAACCTGATGTACGTCTACGTACACAACGCCAGCCTGACGTACGCCTACGTACACAACGTCAACCTGATGCACGCCTACGCACACAACGCCAGCCTGACGCACGCCTACGTGCACAACGCCAACCTGACGCACGCCTACGTGCACAACGCCAACCTGATGTATGCCTACGTACACAACACCAACCCGATGTACTCCTACTTCCACAACGCCAACCTGACGTACGCCTACATACATAACGCTAGGCTGGTGTATTTCTATGTGAGTACAACACCTACCTGGCACACACTCAGTGCGAGAGCATGACACGGCCAAACCCACGCCTCCGTAGGAACCACGCCGACTCAGCATACGTCTATATGATAAGAACACACCCATTTGGTACGCACCTCTGGAAGTACAGCGTCGCCCATGCTTTAACGCATGCATAGGTGTGATCGCTTGGGCGGGAGGGGGCTGGGGGACATGTCTCCACTAATTTTCCAAACGCAGTGTTCGTTTCTCTCAAGTTTGCTTGTTAAATGCACATTTTACATCTCCTAATTCAAGATGGCATCTTCGGGCCAGGCTGCTCCCCTTCTAGATTCCAGTTTGGCCCCTCACGCCTCATGCTCCTTAATCTCAGCGACGTGGCTTAGTCTCAGATCCATGCAAACATGTGGGCAGGTAATCAATATGACACAAATATATGTGAGCGCAGCACCAGCGCAGCACGCGCCTCTGCAGGTACGCCACCGACCCACCGACACATATGTCTTTATCGCGAGCGTGCCTCGGCATTACAGGAATGATGAGGTGTCATAGGTGGTAACTGACCAATGTCAGCGTACCGCCCATCTGGCGCGTGCCTTGGTAAGCCCAACACCAATCTGACAAAGTTGTGCTTACCTGTGTAAGCCCAATACCAGCCTGGCAGTGCGCTTACCTTTGTAAGCACAACAGCAGCCTGACAGTGTTGCGCTTACCTATATAAGCCCAGCACTAGTCTGGCAGTGCTGTGGTTACCTATGTAAGCCCAACACCAGCCTGACAGTGTTGCGCTTACTTTTGGAAACACAACACCAGCCTGACAGTGCTGCGGTTACCTACTGAAGCTCAACACCGACCATGCATACACCTGTGTAAACCCTGGCACGCACCTGCGTACCCCCGGTGCCGTACGCACACACGCCATGTAAACACTAACCGGCCTGGGACGCACCTGCGTATCCCCAGTGCCGTACGCACACACGCCATGTAAACACTAACCGGCCTGGGACGCACCTGCGTATCCCCAGTGCCGTCCGCACACACGCCATGTAAACACTAATTAACCTGGCGCACACGTATTTAAGCACAGCACCGACCTAGCACATCCCTAGGTAAGTGCAATTCTAACATCGCACACGCTATAAAAGACAAAACAGGTAGCGAAACCAGACAAAGCAGCTATGCGTGTGGCGTCGTGGTGCGCGCGCCGGAGTTGCCGACTGCGCGGCTGCGTCGGCAGGACTCCGACCTCGGCTGGGACGTGGTTGACGGCGACGTCGACCCGGCGCCGCGCTACGACCGCCGCAACACCAACGAGCACGGCACCAAGTGCGCCGGCATCGTCTCCATGCGGCCCAACAACGGCTTCTGCGGCGTCGGCATCGCTCCGGGCGCGCGGCTCGGCGGTGAGAGAGGTGGCGCTCGCTGCGCCGGTCGCCCGGTCAGCCGCCCCCTGCCGAGATGACGACCGCCGTGACGCTGTCGGCCCGCACGCGCATGCTGATGTCAGGTCTAGTGCACGTTTGGAGAGGGCTGAAAAAGGCCACGGTGTTCACGTGCAAAACGTGGGCTTTTGAGAGTGTGGCCATTTCGTGATGCCGCGTTTATGCAAGTCCACTCGTCAAAAGTGCCGTGGCAATTGCTGCTGTGCCCGGCAGGCATAGCGTGCAGCGTAAGTGTATGCAGATCCTTGCACCGCTCATAATGCAACCATGAGATTGCGGTCAAGCGTTTTGGGGTGCTCACCACCTAAATTTCATGTAATGACGCATTGGCCAGCACGTGTAGTGTGCACGTTGAAATGCAGTGATGAGCGGAAGCTGATTTCCGATTCCTGACGATTTCGATGTACGGCAATGAAAAGTCATGTCATCACTCTATGCATTACATATACCTTAGGCATAAAGCATATGCATAGGGCTGTACAGCATCTTGGCCTGAATCAAAGATGGAAAGAATGTCACGAATATCGTCGAAGAGGCTTGACAACATTTTCGCCGGCTGCCCTGATGCCATGCCGTTGCTCTCGGTGTGATGACCGTACCATCGTTCTCCGTGTGATGACCGTGCCGTCACTCTCCGTATGATGACCGTGCCGTCGCTCTTCGTGTGACTCTCCGTGTGATGACCTTACCGTCGCTCCCTATGTGATGACCTTGCCGTCACTCTCCGTGTGATGACCGTGCCGTGCGCGTGCGACGTCGGTCCATGTGCAGCGCCTCTGGATGCGTCTGTGGTGCTGTCGCAGCCGTCCGGCTGCTGGACGGCATTATCACGGACCGTACGGAGGCCGAGGCGTTCAGCGTCTTCAGCCGGCGCGCCGACATTATGTCCGTGTCGTGGGGGCCGACCGACGACGGCCACGTCGCTGACATGCCCGGCCGGCTGCTGCAGGAGGCCATCGAGACCGGCATCGAGCACGTAAGGCCTGCTGCTCCCACCCGCGCCCCCTCACCAGCGCGGGGGCCAGCTGAGCGGCGGGAGGGCGGGGGTGGCGCCGAACGAGACTGGGACGGGGTGGTGCGCCTCTGCGCCTCCGCTTCTGTGTTCGGGACGTGAACATTGCCGACCATACAGTCATTTATGTAGTTTAGGCACTAGTCAGATCCAGTGAATAAAGTTGAGTGGTCGGTTGTGGCGTCACGCATGTTGTGGTTTGAACAGTACTGCGGGATCAGTCACCAAGGCGCCCTCTCAGCGGACCAGATTAACCTAGACAGGTTTGTTGTGGTTTGAACAGTGCTGCGGGATCAATCACCAAGGCGCCCTCTCAGCGGACCAGATTAACCTAGACGGCTTCTCTTTCATCTCACTCCTTGACCAGCGCTTAAAAAGAGGGTAACGTTAACGACAATGTGTATCAATGTGCATCTCACCAAGCCATAAAAACTATACCCTGACCTGTCAGGCTTGCCCGGGTCCAGTCCCCGCCTATGACCTGCCGACCCGTGTGCGCAGGGTCGCGACGGCAAGGGCGTCATCTTCGTCTGGGCCAACGGCAACGGCGGCGCCCAGGGCGACAGCTGCGCGTGTGACGGCTACGCGTCCAGCCCGTTCTCACTGTCCGTGGGCAGTGTGGACAAGCAGGGTCGCATGCCCTGGTACGGCGAGGTCTGCGCCTCCACACTGGCCGTCACCTACGCCCACGGTGACCCCGACAGCGTGGTGCGTGACTGCCACGTTCCGTTCATCGCTTCGATGGCAGTGTGCTGGCGGTGCAGGAAGCGATTGCACGTCCCGATCCAAAGCTAAAACGTCATCCTTATTTCAAGAGGCACTTAACGTCGACACAAGGGTAAAGACATTCTGGTAATGAAACGGCTCAGTCAGATGTAGCACATCCGTGCGCAAATAAACAATGCAAAGACAATGGTCGAGTTTTAGCTTTAGGACCGTTCTTTGCTATCGTCACCGCTCAAAGGTCGTCCCCGATAGCGGTCATTCAATCTGTCACCAGGTCACAACAGACCTGTACAACGGCTGTACTAATGGGTTCTCCGGCACCTCGGCGTCCGCCCCCATGGCAGCCAGTATGGTGGCGCTGATGCTGGAGGTCAAGTGAGTCAAGCTCAGTGAATGAACACACCTCCGCTCACCCACACGCACCCAGACGCACGACCACAACCACAACCACAGCCGCAACCCCAACCGCAGGCACAACCACAGTATCAACCACAATCATAACCACACCCTACACCCACACGCCTACACACCCACGCACCCACACCCACATCCACGCCCACACCCACACCCACACCCACACCCACACAAGCACGCAAGCACGCACGCAAGCACGTACACGCACGCACGCACGCACGCACGCATGAACCAAAACAATAAAACACACAAATATAATACAGTGCACGCAAGCTGCTTAGATGAACAAGATTCACTTATACCGTGTTGCTTATGACTCAAAAATGCATGATATGACGTTGCGTTACGCCTCGTTCGCGACCAGCGCAAATGTCGAGAGTCAGAACACACATCATGTGTGTATGCGTTGATGCAAGCACGGCGATCCGTCACTGATGTTAATTTGTACGGTACCCAGAGCGGTGTCCGCCAGTGTCCTGGAGAAGTCCTGTCGGTTGGTAGCATCAGCCCCGTCCCCCGTGCCCGTTCGGCCGGCAGCCCGGAGCTGACCTGGAGAGATGTGCAACACATCGTGGTGTACACGGCCCAGATGGAGCCGGTGGCCAGCAACGGTCCGTGGGTGACGAACGCTGCCGGTCTGCGATACAGCAGCTGGTGAGGCCGGCCGCTGCGGCGCCGCCCAAGGGTCGGCCGCGCGCTCCGTGCCGCCCGCCGCTACCGAGCTGGCCCCAGGGTCGGCCGCGCGCTCCGTACCACCCCCCGTCACCGAGCTGGCCTCAGGGTCGGCCGAGCGCTCTGTACCACCCCCCGTCACCTAGCTGGCCTCAGGGTCGGCCGCGCGCTCCGTACCACCCCCCGTCACCGAGCTGGCCTCAGGGTCGGCCGCGCGCTCTGTACCACCTCCCGTCACCGAGCTGGCCTCAGGGTCGGCCGCGCGCTCTGTACCACCCCCCGTCACCGAGCTGGCCTCGGGGTCGGCCGCGCGCTCCGTGCCTCCCGCCGCTGCCGAGCTGGTCACGCCCGGCTGAAGGGGTGCGGTTGCTGCCTCACACGATCGACGGCGTTTGCTTGGATCACCGCGCCCGGCGGTTTCGTTCGTTGTATCTCGCCGTACCCTTCTGTTGTTGTGTTTCCGTACGTTCCAGATTCCGCCGCACGATTCCGTACGCCGGATTCCTTCGGTTTTCTTGGTCGACCACGCAATACGGCTCATGCTGTGTTGACCACAACTTGTTTTGGTCGCCACGGACTGCACCAAGTTAAAACGATCGGTTACCGTTGCGAAGCTGACCATTACGCTAATTTGTTTGAACAATAAGAACCTCGTTAAAAGCACTGGTTCTCATTTTTTGTCGTGTGGTGCTGCCTCGTTCAGTTGTCATGTCACGACTGCATATTGCGATAACACGGACACAACGTGATGATAACCATGGTTCACCGTTGAGTGGTTTACAAATTTGCCAACCACTGACTCCGGCGACACTGCTACCACCGGAGCCCTGCGTTCTGTCTGAAGCAACAGCTGGCCGTTGTCAGTGAGCGCCAATCCCCATGCTCCACTCCCCACGTGCTGACGTCAGCTGTGCTGGCCAGGGTCGGATTCACCATGCTCCACTCCCCACGTGCTGACGTCAGCTGTGCTGGCCAGGGTCGGATTCGGTCTGGTGGATGCTGACGCGATGGTGGACGAAGCCCGCCGGTGGAACCTCTCTATGTCGGCGAACGTCACCAGACGCTACTGCCAGGCCGAGGGTCAAATCAGGTCAGCAGGCGCGCGAGGCGTGAGAACGTGCTCCAGCGTGTTCGGCGCCTGCGGAGATCAGTGGCCTCGCCCCGCGGGTCCAGATATTCAGATCACCAACCGACTATGTGATGGTGGCATCAGTGGTGGTACTCGGTGATGTGCTGTGACGTCATTACGGGCGAGGACGTGGCCTGAGCCTGTCATAGTTCAGCTTATTGGATGCTGGCTGCGGCGGCCCGCCACGACCCGACCAGTCACCGTTCTGACCGTCTTGGCGTCTGTGCATTCTCCGATGACAGCCGACACTCCAATATATGTCGGACCCGTATTGGTCGCAGGCCCTCTTCAAGTCTGCCACTGAAAAATACACGCTCGGTTTGAATATGAAATGTAACGTACCCAACAAATAAGTTTGCTCAGTTATGATATTTGGTGCTTAAATGGAGGCAACGCGATGCGTGTAAAATACAAAACCCAGAGCGAATAACGTTGAAAGGCGACATCAGTCATGCTACACAGATAGCTTCAAACATCGCTGTTATAATTATATTTTTGCATCTCAATTTTAGCATGCAACCCGCCCGTAAAACCGGCGTGTCGGCCCGGTGCTGACCCGGGCCCACTCAACTCGGCAGCCCCTGACCCGAGCCCGCTCCCTTCGGCAACTCTCGTCACGAGTCTGCTCTCCCGACAGACCTGACCTGGCCCCTTCCCTCGGCAGCCCCTGACCCGAGCCCGCTCCCCTCGGTAGTCCTGAGCCTAACCCGCTCCCCTCGACAGCCCCTGTCATGAGCCCGCTCCCCCCGGCAGTCCTGACCCGAGCCCACTCCCTTCAGCAGCCTCTGACCCGAGTCCGCCCCCTTCGGCAGCCCCTGACCAGAGCCCGCTCCCGTCGGCAGCCCCTGACCTGAGCCCGCTCCCTTCGGCAGCCTCTGACCCGAGCCCGCCCCCCTCGGCAGTCTCTGACCGGAGCACGCTCCCGTCGGCCATCCCTGACCAGAGCCCGCTCCCGTCGGCCATCCCTGACCTGAGCCCGCTCTCTTCGGCAGCCTCTGACCCGAGTCCGCCCCCTTCGGCAGCCCCTGACCAGAGCCCGCTCCCGTCGGCCATCCCTGACCCGAGCCCGCTCCCGTCGGCCATCTCTGACCAGAGCCCGCTCCCGTCGGCCATCCCTGACCAGAGCCCGCTCCCGTCGGCCATCCCTGACCTGAGCCCGCTCTCTTCGGCAGCCTCTGACCCGAGTCCGCCCCCTTCGGCAGCCCCTGACCAGAGCCCGCTCCCGTCGGCCATCCCTGACCCGAGCCCGCTCCCGTCGGCCATCTCTGACCAGAGCCCGCTCCCGTCGGCCATCCCTGACCAGAGCCCGCTCCCGTCGGCCATCCCTGACCAGAGCCCGCTCCCGTCGGCCATCCCTGACCAGAGCCCGCTCCCGTCGGCAGCCCCTGACCAGAGCCCGCTCCCGTCGGCCATCCCTGACCAGAGCCCGCTCCCTTCGGCAGTCTCTGACCTGAGCCCGCTCCCGTCGGCCATCCCTGACCCGAGCCCGCTCCCGTCGGCAGCCCCTGACCCGAGCCCGCTCCCGTCGGCAGCCCCTGACCTGAGCCCGCTCCCTTCGGCAGCCCCTGACCCGAGCCCGCTCCCGTCGGCCATCCCTGACCCGAGCCCGCCCCCGTCGACAGCCCGCTGTCATAGGCCCGCCCCCGTCGACAGCCCGCTGTCATAGGCCCGCTCCCGTCGGCCATCCCTGACCAGAGCCCGCTCCCGTCGGCCATCCCTGACCCGAGCCCGCCCCCGTCGACAGCCCGCTGTCATAGGCCCGCTCCCGTCGGCAGCCCCTGACCCGAGCCGGCTCCCGTCGGCAGCCCCCTGTCACAGGCCCACTCCCCTTGGCAGTTCCGGGCCTCACCAGTTCGTGTCAGGAGAGCCGGCACGGGTCACGTTCGAGATCGACTGTGGCGGTGAGCACGAGGTGCGGCACCTGGAGCACGTCGAGGTGGTGCTCCACCTCAACTACACCAGGCGCGGCGCCCTCCAGGCCGACCTGACCTCGCCTCAAGGTCAGAGAACGGGACTCGGATGGCCTGGGACTCTACCATCGTTATCTTGTGCCACCTGGAGGTTAGGGTGCCTGCAAAAGTCAGGCTCTTCAAATACTTACTGATGACTGATGGCTTATGGATTCGCGGATCATTCCTGATCTGGCTTTTTACTGATATCCAGTCAGAGCAGCCCCATCGCTGCAACAGCGCCGACTGAGGCGTGTCACTAACAGCACATGGGTGCACAACAATACACCCCGCCTCTGTCGGCATGCCCGAGCCCCCTTTCCCAGACCGTTGTCAACGGACTGCACTCCCCCATTCCCTTCTTTCGGTTCGTACCAGGGGGGGGGGGGGGCTACCGAGCGAGACGAAGCGTCCCGCAAATGGTGCGTATCTATTTCAGGCACCACCGCCGCGGTCCTTGTGCGGCGACGCCTGGACGACTCGAGCCGCGGATTTGACGGCTTCAAGGTCACGTCGGTGGCGACGTGGGCCGAAAACCCTCGCGGCAAATGGACTCTCGTGATCCACGACAACGTAAGCCGAACGTAGGGCGCCGCCAGCAGCCCACAGCTCATTACACTAACATGAGACGGGCGCCTAAACAGCGGCCAGGCAGCATTAACGACAGCGAGGTTCAGCGCAAGGGAGGGGCTGCCGCGGGCATAGGTGCTCGAGGAAGGAGAAAGGTGGGGCTCTGCGAGCGCCGTGGTCCTTGCGAGGTGCTCAGGGTTGTCTCTAGGGGAGCCATCTAGACCAAAGACTTTTGGTTCTTGAACACGACCATGCGTGAATAGGGAAGAGCTATCACAGGCTCAGCTTTTAGTACATGACCTGAGGTGCGTGACAGGGAAAATGGCGGCATACATGAATGCATCTACGATAAATTGTTCACGACCCAGTTAACGGTTGGTGTTTGATACGTCAACTGACAACTATTTGTTGCCGCCGGTTATGCATCTTTTACTGAAGTTAAGAATAACTGGTAAGATGCCTTGTAAAGTGTGACAAATGAGGCTACCAAATGTGGGAATTGTGGTAAAAAAATGTGGGAAATAACAAATGTCAGAATTGGGATATATTTTCTTGCAGGTGATACGAGCAGCTGACGTGACGGAATTTTACGTTCTACTCGATGTAAATGTTTATCCTTGTCATGACATATAAATGTTTATCTTTGTCATGATTGCAATCTATGTGTCGGCTCTCGAAAATGTCATCCATTATTTACTCACCAAATTAACTGTTGAATATGGAGACTGGAAAGGACTAGAACAAGGCTGAGAATGGCCATTATGCCTTGATATATAGCCGAGCATGTCTGTAAGAGACTGTTCTACCTAAGTACTCGATATATATATATATATATATATATATATATATATATATATATATATATATATACACCGCAATTCCCATCACTCAAGGCCCACGGCACTTTGCATTCTGAGATTGGTTTTGTAGGCCCGCGTTCATCTATCGCTGACGGATTGGTGCAACAGACACCAGCCACAGACCGGCCGACTGTGTGACCGAACGTCGCCGTCCCCAGACGGACGAGGACAACCATGGGCAGGTAGAGAAAATCAAGCTGATTCTGTGGGGTACGGATGTGCCCATCCACCAGATGAAGCCACAGGGGGGCGAAGAACCAGCGAGGCCGGTCCCGTCCACCAAGGTCAGCGGTCAGCGGCGTGGGGTCGCCAGACGCCCGTGATCCCTAACTCTGCAAGGTCCAGCGCAGGGTCGCTAGATGCCCGTGACCGCTAACCCTGCAGATCCAGCGCGGGGTCGCCAGACGCTCGTGATCCCTAACTCTGCAAGGTCCAGCGCAGGGTCGCTAGATGCCCGTGACCGCTAACCCTGCAGATCCAGCGCGGGGTCGCCAGACGCTCGTGATCCCTAACTCTGCAAGGTCCAGCGCAGGGTCGCTAGATGCCCGTGACCGCTAACCCTGCAGATCCAGCGCGGGGTCGCCAGGCGCTCGTGATCTCCAACTCTGCAAGGTCCAGCGCAGGGTCGCTAGATGCCCGTGACCGCTAACCCTGCAGATCCGGCGTGGGGTCGCCAGACGCCCGTGATCTCTAACTCTGCAAGGCCCAGCGCTGGGGCGCTAGATGCCGTGACCGCTAACCCTGCAGGTCCGGCGCGGGGTCGCCAGACGCTCGTGACTGTTAACTCTGCAAGGTCCACTAGCAGTCATGTTGAAATAGTCGAGGAACGCAAGTGCGGTTAAGTGCCGACTCACTTTAAAGTCTCGTCCGTTTCACTGTAGAGGTGTTAAGGGCAAACAGCAAAAGAATATCATGTTTGACCAGTTCATAAACGATCAACTGGTCGAATGTGCCACAGAGCAGGCCCGCGGCTTCTGAACGGAATCTGGGCGCCTCTGACTGGTGGTGCGCTGCCCCCAGGTGCGAGCGTTCACCGCCTCCGGGCCCGAGACGCCCTCCCTGACCGAGGTGGACATGCCCCCCGCGTCGGGATGGCTCTGGAACTCCCTCCTCGACATCGACGGCGCCAGCCCCAACCGGCAAGCATGGTCACGCACTGATCACTGGTACGGTTGGAGCAGATGACCGGCGAGGATGGTCACGCAGGGATGACTGGTACGGTTGGAGCAGATGACCGGCGAGGATGGTCACACGGGGATGACTGGTACGGTTGGAGCAGATGACCGGCGAGGATGGTCACGCAGGGATGACTGGAACGGATGGTGCAGATTAACGACAAGGATAGTCACGTACGGATGACTGGCATGGATGGTGCAGATTAACGACAAGGATGGTCACGCAGGGATGACTGGCATGGATGGCGCAGATTAACGACAAGGATGGTCACGCAGGGATGACTGGCATGGATGGCGCAGATTAACGACAAGGATGGCCACGTAAGTATGATTGGTATGGATAGTGCAGATTAACGACAAGGATGGGCACGTAAGGATGACTGGCATGGATGGTGCCGATTAACGACAAGGATGGCCACGTAAGTATGATTGGTATGGATAGTGCAGATTAACGACAAGGATGGGCCCGTAAGGATGACTGGTATGGATAGTGCAGATCAACTACAAGGATGGGCACGTGCGAGTGATTGCTATGGATGGTGCAGATTAAGGACAAGGATGGTCACGTACGGATGACTGGCATGGATGGTGCAAATTAACGACAAGGATGGTCGCCCTGGTGTCCTTGAATAACACTTTTTAGGAAAAGTATGGATGTTCAGGGCTAGCCTGGTTGCTCGGTTTAAGGCGAATTCAGCAGTATCATGTTTGTATAAATCAAGGTGCGTTCATGCTTATCTGGGGGTACACAAAAAAGTTCAAGCTTGCTTGCTTTGGCCATTTTCGATCAAAGACGTCCAGGAAGAGGTTATAAGAATAGAAATTAGCATTGGCTGAACGCCTGAAACATAACCCTGAGGGCTCTCCTACCACTAGGTTCTATGATTTTGACAGCAGCATGGAGGAGGTGTGTCACTTAATGGGAGAAAAATATGATTTTTTTTGGAATGCAGTAGTGAAAGAATAAAAAATGAACTAAAAATGGGGAACGTCTTGAGAGGATTGCTCCACATTTGTATGGGATTTTCAACTGAAATACCCATCTTGAAGCTCATTCGGTGAAGCTCACAACCCTGCCCTTCTTAAGGTCTAAACCTCTCTAGTTACAGCCAGCTTTTAGCTTCAAGCTTCTGAACTACACTCCCGCATAATTACAAGATTATTTCTATTTCAGGGTCCAGGTCAAGGGAGAGCATTTCAAGGTCACCCAGGCTCCACGACAGCATAATAAAGTCATTCAAGTCCTGTCATTCGACATGAGTCGTTTATATCTGGCGTTCGTGAGCGTGATCTCCAGATATAATAGCCGTCAATTGGTTCTCAACTAATTTTAAGGAAAGTGCCGTAACGTAATTAAACAATTAGGTATTGAGGAATATATTTGCGAAACAGAGATGTTATGTTGCCTAGAGCGGTATGTTCCACTCATAAGTACACCAAAGTTGTAATTAAGCTTATGTCATGACATCTGATGCTTGCTTCAATATCTTCTAACATAAAACATTCCCTTTCAACTTCGTCGAGAGACGTGTCAAACAAACCCTCGCAACGGAAGTAGATGAATGGTGTGTGTATGAACGCAATGCGAGCACATTTGACGTCCAATCTGATCTGACCTCACCACGACCTGTGTATCCTCTGTTTGACGGTGACCAATAGAAAATGAAAGTTTAATCCATATGAAATGGTATTATGTGTACCAAACAAGCCTTCACGTTACATCGATTCCATCGAGGACTTGTTATGAACACACATTGTACGTTGTTGCATATTTAAAGGGGGTGTTCAACATTTATATGGGGTTTTGAATTGAAATACCCACCTAAAAGACATTTCGGTGAAGTTCGCAATCCTGTTCTTCTTCTTAAGACCTAAGCCCTCTAGTTTCTGAGCTACACGCCCGCGAAAATGGGAAGGGTGTTTCGAGAAGAGCAATTTGGTCACCTTGGCATTCACAACGTCAAAACAACGCCATCCAAACCTTCACATCCGGCGTTGCTGAGCACGACTGCAGACCTAACGGTCGTTAATTAACTCTCAAACAGTGTTTCGCGAGGTACGACGACGTAATCAAACAATGACGTATTGAGGAATAATTAACTCAGCAGAGAAATTGTGGTGTCCAGAGCAGTCTTTCCTCCTTAAAAGTATACCAATAGTTATAAGCGAGCTTGTTTCGTCATATCTGGTGCCTGCTTTGATACCGTCAAGTGTAAAACATTTTGTTTAAGTTTGTCCATTGCAAACTTATTCGAAGTGCTTGTCCTCTACCCGGGAGGGGGGGGGGGACGGGGACGGGGGGCTTTGACCTCCTGCATTAGCAACTTAAGCTGACCCTTGCTACCGTCTACAGTGCCTGCTGAGATCTCAATAACTGACACACCCTTTTCGGTAGCATCATTACAAACTTTTGTACACTGCTAAAAACCGCAAAATGCGGAGAGCCGCCGTTGGCTTCTCAATGATTGACTTAACTGATTAGCTACCGGCTAGCGTCTATATGGAGAAGCTGGGATACCAGCCTGGGATTCATCTACCAGATCTGACAGCTATGTGTCTCAGTTAACAAACGGTACAGCATCCTCTGCGTCAATCATTTGCCTCTAAGATAGACAAAAGGTCTGGTAGTACACAGGTTGTGGTACAGCTCAGGTCTTTCCTAGGCGCGTCAGCTGGCAGTCCACATGCCTAGCTGTTTCAGATTAAATTTGCCCGTACCATCATCTCTTGAAGGATGGTACATACGTGCGGATCAAGGTTGATATGGTTCAGCATAGTGAACCCTCTGATACACAATTAGCAACTACTGTTTCAGATTGTGTGCATGCTTATGCTCGTTTATGACGTCATACCGCCCGCAGAGCCAAATTTCCTAATTCACATATTTTTAAGTTCATTGAGCACTCCCTCAACATGCATGAATCACGAAAAATGCCACGACTGAACTCGCCTTAAACCGGAGAGCCAGACTAGCGCTGAGTACCCGCGCGTCTCCGAAAAAGTGTGCTGAGGCACCCTTATGGTCACGAACTAGTATGGTGGGGGCAGACGGCTGGCAAGGGTGGTCACGCACGGGTCAAAACCATCGAGGGTATACCGGGATTTGTGGTCAATGCTCCGTAAACAACGCTCATACGCCAAATGATGATCTTGACGTCTGGAGGGCTCGCCATCTACCAAGCCTATCGAAATTTACAACCATAACTATGAGATAGTAACCAGAGCTACCTTTGTCTCGTCAAAAAGACAACTTGTGTCAAGCGACAATACAAATGTTCCACGAACCGATCTAGCCATTTTCAAGAAGGGTTACAGCATAAAACTTCGTGAAATTGTTTAAATACTTTCAGCCTTTATTTTCCAACTAAACGTATTTTATTTGCAATTTTGCTAAGAAATGTTTCGCAGAGATTTAAAAACATGTTCGTAAAGACGGATAAATTCATAAAATTGCGGTTAGCTGGCCACAAGAAAGGTCATGCTTCTATCGACAGATGTATGTCTCTTGCTGCCGAAACTTTTCAAAACTTCGTGGTGTCTAAACAACAAAAAAACATTCAGCGTGCATCTCTGACGCAAAGGCGACAAAAAATATCCTTATAGCGTCCTTGTTTGTAATGCAGTACTTACACAGCTGACTTACTATACTCACAGAGCTTACTTGCAGTACTTACAGAGGTTACAGGGCTTACATGCCAAAACACGATCCAAGATGAATGATTCTTGGAGGAAATGATCCTCAAAACTCGCCTTGCTCCACACTGCACCGATGCAAGCAATGATGGGGTCGACGGCATCCAACGCCTACGAACAGTGCACGTTACTGATTGACAGGCCCGTTTTTTCCCTAGAATTTGGATAAGCTTAAGGCATGGGCTGAAGAAATATCACAGAAAATAAAAAAGTATAAATGAATCTTTTCTCTGCTGTCAACATTTGGTTTACCTGTTGCGTGTTGATGGAACCGCTTGGAAGCAATGTAATTAGGTAGGCAGTGCGTATACACCCTCCAAAACGGTGGGCAGTTACGCACCGGGCTTATACACCCTCCAAAACGGAGGACGGTTACGCACCGGGCTTCTACACCTTCCAAAAATCTTTCAGATGGTTGTACGCGTCAAGCATACGTGGATTGGCAGCCTTGGAGGCAAGAAAGTGCAAAAATGCAGAGTCCCGTGCGAAAAATCAGTTCTATGCGTGATAGACATCAAACGATCACGAAATCCATCAACTCACTCTGAACCATTTCTATTCCACTCACGAATTTTCGGCCACCGGGCCCGCATCTCTAGTGGATGGATGGTTAGCGTGCTGGTCTCGCACGCGGTAAGCCTGGATTCGAATCTCGACGACGGCCGCTGTTAAGTGGGTGGCTTTATGGTCTATCGGCGCGGCGTGATGATGCCAACTCGTTTCGCTTTTAAGCGCAATGAATTTTAAGTAGGGCTTTTCATATCGGACAGCACCGTAGTTTCTAATGCTAGGGAGAGGGAGTTCACACCCTACAGAGATATTGAGGTCCCGTGAAGGTTGACTATAAATCTAAATTCTAAATGAGTGTGACGCTGAAAAGCCAGTGGAAATGACGCATACGACGGCAGAGGCATGTGTAATTACGTTCGGCAATTGAGTGTAAAAATTCATCGGCGCATGTTCGACTGCTGCTCAAAGGCGAAGGCACCAAGGTCAATAGGGACGGAACCTGAGCGGTCATGGGTGCCGCAGGAGGCCAGCAAGAAGTATAGGGTCCTCAGAGCAAGCAAAAAAAAAAAAACTCAAGACCAACGTGGTGGGCCCCTGAAAGATCGGTAGTGCCTCAACAGGCTGACCTATGAAGCCCCGGTCATAGCACAGGACCCTCCGAGCAAAGGGAAATTATTCAATGCTGTAAATTAGTATCCCTGTGCAATCAAGAGTGCACGGACAGGTTAGTAACACGAGTCCCGATAGGAGTGAAAAGTCAGCTGCAAATGAGTCCAAAGGGGTAAGGCCCTAAGCAAGTGACAAATAATTGGAAACGCCCTAGACCAATGTAGAGGACCCATGGGCATATCGCAGGTGTGTCGGTGTAACCTACCAATACCCACGTAAAGGGCCCCTGAGCAACCGGGAATACCCCGGCAGGTTAAGGTACAGGACTCTGGCTACTGCTCACAGAGCCTTTCTGGCGAATGGAAATAATCCGTGGAAGGTCCCGTTGACATTGTTCGAGGCCCGTTGACATTGACAAGAGTTCCCCGACACGTTAACAGGAAGGGTCCCAACAACAGCGCAGGTCCCTCTGAGCAAATGCAAATAAATGAAGGACAACGTGGAATGCTCCTAAACGGCCGAAATAAGCTTGCAAGGGGCATATAGGTCCCCTGGAAATAGCATGGGGCCCTAGACGGTGCAATGGGGCTTAAGATTTCCAGTTCACAACTTTTCCAATCACTGATTAATTTTTGGAACTTCTCATAGGCCCTTCACTTTCGCTTACAAAAGTTCTTGGCCTGAAAGTCCAGAGAAACCCAATTTTGTTGCGTTTTGCGTTAAAAAAAAACCACCTGTTCGGCCGGCCGTGGGCCCCCCGGAGCCAATGGGGCCCTTCGGGGCCCAGGGGGGGGGGGCATGCCCCGCATGTCGCATGCCTCTCTGGATCCGCCGCTGCTTGTTGCCGTACGTTTTGGGGGGAAACTTTTGTTGTTTCCCACTTTTTGCCCCTACCCGAATTCAATTTGCCCTTGATGTCGAACTGTCGTGGGGAGAAAATGATTGATCCTAAGCTTGAAGTGTCATTCAGGTGACCACGACGAAATCTCGAATGGGAGCACCGTAAATCCGATATGGGAACCGAAGGGCTGGCTAAAGGTCATTGAGGGGGCGCGGGTCGGACCCTCAAATACCAGCCAGAGGGCCCGTTGCACCTACTGGGCCCCGGCCTGGGCCTGGGAGCCCATTTCCCAAGCAAGAACAAGGTCAGGACCAGCGATTTACATTGATTAATGCACCCCGAGCCAATGAGAGGCCCCTGTGTCGGCCAGGGGCGCACAGCGCCTAACCGGAGGTCCGGTGTTGACAAGGGCCCCCGAGTTGGTCAGGGAGTGTACGAGGGTGCCTAAAGAGGGACCTATGTGCCCTTCAAGACTGACGATCAACGGGCCGATGGGATAGCTGAATGGCCGTAAGGGTCGAAAGGCTGCAGGTCATCCTGACCCGTATGGCTGTGATCTCAAATGTCAGCCAATATGCCTCTTTTGCCGATTGTGGACCCCTGGGACAGTGCGGGCACCTATTTCGGCCCGAGACCACTACACCGGATAGTTGACTCCGTGTTGTTCTGAGCCCTGGGGCCCCATTTCTCTAGCAGGAACGATACCGAGACCCGCGATTTGCATTGGTTGGAGTTCATACAACAATAAATGGTCTTTTGACGGTCAGACCCCTAAGAGTGTCCAACAGGGGGTCCTGTGACGGCCCGGCCAGAAGCCGCCAAAGGGCCTTTCGCGCCAGGGAGGGCACCAATGTACGACGTACATCTGAGAGGGCCTCCGGACAAACCCATCAGGCGGACCCGCCTCCATGTCGCCAGAATGGCAGCTGGCAGACACCCCGGGCTGGGGTGGAATGATCTTGAAGCAATCGCCCGGAAGGGTCGTGTGCGCCTAAATTTTCCCTAATGTTTGTACATTTTGCAAATTATATTACACATAAGGCTTACACGTTACACATTTCCACTTAATGTTTACACAGGTCGCTGGCCTCATTTAGATTTACGGCCAACCTTCACGGGATCCTCAATATCTCTATAGGGTGTGGACTTCCTACCCCTGGAGGGACGGAGTCCTCTTTTTCTTTAGTCCTCCCTCTGGCATTAGAAATACGCTGCTGTCCGGTATGAAAAGCCCAAACTAGAATTCATTCCGCTTAAAAGCAAGGCGATCTGACATCATCACGTCACACCGATAGCCCAAGAATCCACCCACTCAACAACAGCCGTTGTCGCGATGTGAACCCGGGCTTAACGCGTGCGAGACCGGCATGCTAACCACCCACCCACTGGATATACGGGCGGGGCGGCGGAAAATTTGTGCTCACAATAGCACTGGTCCAGAGTGAGTTGAACTTCGTGATCGTTTGATGCCTACCACGCAAAGAGCCGACTTTTCGCACCATATTCTGCATATTTGCACTTGCTCCCTTTTAAGCTGGCAACCCGCGTATGCTTGACGCGCCCAACCATCTGAAATACTTTTGGAGGGTGTATAATATAAGCCCGGTACGTAGCCGCCCTCCATTTTGGAGGGTGTATAAGCCCGGTGCGTAACCACACTCAGATTTGGAGGGCGTATAAGCCCGGTACGTAGCCGCCCTCCATTTTGGAGGGTGTATAAGCCCGGTGCGTAACCACACTCTGATTTGGAGGGCGTATAAGCCCGGTGCGTAACCGCCCTCCGTTTAGAGGGTGTGTGCGCGCAGCCTGTTAGGTATACAATAAGACCTAATAGAAACTTTTCAAACAGGCTTTTTATCGCATTAATCTATCGTGAAAATGGTACTGCCCGATTATCTACCAACGTGATCGACTTCTCTTCTTCCTCCCCACTTCACCGACTTCTTTAGGCTTGTTTCTTCAGCAATTTGTTTTTCAACAAGTAACAATCTTAAGCTCAGTATCATAACCTATGACCCGAATGCTTGTGTTGATTGCATTGCCAAATTCATCAACGACTTATCAAAATTAAGCTCTGTCGTACATTGCTCTTGGGTTTGAGAAGCTCCTTCAAGATTGTTTGCGTACATTTGTGTCGTAGATTGTACATTTTCTGTGTATTTTTTAGTGTTGTAGATTGCAGTTGTAAGTTGTACATTTTTGCTTTGAAAAACTTGATCATACGGTTATACGCCAAACATGTACGATTGCGCCCAAATCTATGAATTTCTGTTTTGAGAAACTGACTACTGCTGGCGCGATATTTCAGGGCAATGGTAGTAGGGTCGGAAAAATACCAGTCCCGCGGCGCTACGGCCGAGCTTGGCAGCCGGCACGCGGCCAACGCCATGCTACCGTAACACTCCATGGGGTGGGCATCACCTATCGCCAGTGACGTCGACGTTGGTGGCGGGGTCCTGACACGGCGACCGTTGCTGACCGTCCGCTGGTTGCAGGCCGGGCGTGCCTCTTGCGGAGGAAGAAACCCTGCTGAACCGGGCCACGCGACCGGGGATGAGACGGCTATAGCTGCGCGCCAGATCGTCCAGCGATGAGCCGGCTCCAGCGCCGCGCCAGATCGTCCAGCGATGAGCCGGCTCCAGCGCCGCGCCAAATCGTCCAGCGATGAGCCGGCTCCAGCGCAGCGCCAGATCGCCCAGCAACTGCCGTCGGCCGCGGCGCCGCGCCCGATTGTCTGCTTTCGCTGCGGCCGCGTCACGGCCCAGGGGAAGTCATCAGCGGTTCCGGCGGGGCGCCCAGTCAGCGGGGAACATGTCGCTAGGAAACAAACGCTCCGTGTGGTGAAGCGAGACATGTACCCAACGGCTCGTGTGCGGCGAAGGTCAGATCTCCATAGGCCAGTAGAAGACCCAGCGTACCTGCAACACTTGCAGAGCTCGCCTGTTGGAGGGAGCCACACGCCATATGCCATTGCCTGCCAGACAAAATATGTTGTTATAGTGCGCCGTGTTTTGATCTTTCAAAAAAACAATAGCTTAAATAGCCTTTGCTTTCCAGCACTGTGCTGCTTTCTTCGTTGCCTATCTCATTGGGTGGCCATCTTTGGAGAACAGTGGGTATGCTGATTGCAATGTTCGATGCTGTATAGTCTCAAACCGTCAAAACCAAACGGGCCTGGGCCACCTGCCGTTTTTCAATGTGGCCGTTAACTCACTGGACCTCCCGTCAAAAGAAAACTTTTGAATTTCGTCACAAGGGAATATAGTTTTTAACTTATCAGGGTGGTCTGTTGATGGATATCTAGCGAGAAGCTGCCACGTTATGCATCAGTTCAACAGAACTTGCCGATGAGCAACAGAGCAACAGAGCAACAGAGCAAAAGCAACATGCCGATGGTTGGTCTGCACTTATGTACACTTTGGGGTGGGATCATCTTAATAAGCAGACTTCTCCGGGTCAGTTGGAACAGTCAGGCTGGGGTTCCAGCTGTTCTCACGTATGCTTTTCCTCGGAAACGAAAAACAGCAGCCTTCTGGTATGCTCTTGCTCATTTTTAGCATACTCTTGCGCATTTTTGGCATAGTCATGCATACTACGATGTCCTACGATGCGCTGGCTCCACAATCGAACAAATCCATTGGAATCTGGTCTGTGAATGATATCCGTTGAACATTGCAAACACTGAACATACCAGTGTTGCGCATTTGTTAGCGGAAATCCCACTTTCCCGGGCAAAGAGCCGAAGCTATCATCAGCCGGCGTTGAACGCCAGGAAATGCGACGCCGGATCGATGGGAACTGCGACGCCCGAAATCTAGCTGAGGTGGTCTGTTGTAATTGGTTTCCATTTCCACAACTTTGTCACCAAAAAGCTCGCAAAAGTGTTCATTTTTGTCACCGATGATACCCTGCACATCGATACCTTTTTCACCCCTGCTTCCTTTTCCATCACTGTATGTTTGTGTACTGAGTTGGATGTCGCAAATGCCCGGAGAGCTCAATTTCATGCTTTGAGGAAGCGGCTGTAAACACACGGGTTACTGTCTTTTAAAACCTGAGATAAACGCTGCCAAGCCCCTTGTCGATTTCGTGCCAAAAAGCCATGCATCGAAGCCGATGAGGCACACCAAAGCAGAAAATAAATGGTCCGGAAGCATCATTCTACACAGTAAGTCTTCAATCTGGTCACGAAAACAGAGCCAGCAATAGGCCAACTTTCAAAGCTTGCTGTCCAAATTTCCTGTGAGGCTTAAGTGATGTTTCGAGTTCGAAAAGCTTCACGTAAGCCGTGATTGCTATCACTCTGAATGCCAGATCTCCCTTATTCCACCGCTGCCACTTTTCAACGCGACTGCAATCTTTCTGTGTCGTCGCGCGCTGTGGTGACTACAAAACACATACCTCGCAATACACCAGGCGGGCCATTTTGCCGCAGCAGCGGGCTTCGCTTTTGGCAAGCTGCATTTCATGAGTTCTTTCATTGCATCCTTTGCAAATCATTCTTCGCTCCATACGCGCGCTTCCTCTAGCATTCCCCAACGAGCGAGAAGCTGATGTGACGCATTTGATCGTCGCTGTGCGTCACCGTCTTCGCCGCAAAAACTGAATGAATGAAGGAATGACGGCTGAGAATAGCGGATGAATGAGCTTAAGATGAATGGCAGTTGCTGGACGCGGGCAATATAAGATGCATCCATATTTTGTCGTTTTACTTATTAAACTCGCCGGCGGCAACTGAGCGATCAACCGGCGTCATTTCAAAGGCGCAAAAATGTGGAATTGGAGCCCATTCCGTAAAGTTGACCTTTGCGCGACAGTGCGCAGTATCAGGTAAAAACGGTTAGTAGCCACAGGCATTGAATCGGTGCATGCCGTGATGTAAATTTTGCCGCGACCCTCGGTACAGTTTGAACGACAAGATATGGTATGTGTGCCGTCTTTCGAAATACCGGCATTCCCGGCTTGCCCGATTATTACTGGCGCAACCGTGCGTTGCACAAGCTCGTGTTGGCTATATGAATTACAGATGGTTTGTTCACCGACGCTTTGAAGTCGGATTCCACCTCCACGCGCCCTGGCTTTTGAAGTATGGGGGTAAAAATCAAAGAAACAACATGAAGCAGGATAAATTCCTCCTGGCTGCCTCTGTGCACGTAACGTGTAGCACGAGTAACCGCACAGCTGGCCCCGCACGATTTCCGATTCGGGGAATTTCACGACAAATCGACAGGCCGAACGATCACTTTTACACCCTCATATCTTGGATTTTGGCACAAACGGGTTACATCTGTCATTAGCGGCGCTAAAGACGCCTGTGACATTTTCAGGACTCTCAGTTGGGCGGTTCCGTGGTTACGGTCATTAGTGGCGCTGAAGACGCCTGTGACCTTTTCAGGTCTCTCAGTTGGGCGGTTCCGTGGTTACAGCCTCCGGCATTTTCGAGTCGTGTGATTGAAGGGCTACGTTCGGCCTTTTTTATACGATTTTTCACTACGATGAAATAAAACCGTGTAAACCGATGCCTCGAAAAGATTTTAAAAATATTTTTGACAAAGTGTGGGCCGTGGTTCAAATCATGATCACACAAGAAACATCGATAGTAGATTATGAACATTTGTAATGCATGCAGAACCATTTTCCTACGTGATTTCAAATATTTCCTCGTTCACACGTGAAAAAGCGTATTTAAAACCGTCAGGTCCAAAAGGGTGGTTATCGACTTGGAGAGGTTTGGAGACAATGTCACAATAAGGGACTACGCCTCCTTCGCGCCATCCGCCGTCGGCTGCAGGCGCAGTATCTCCCGCGCGTCTCCGCACAAGTGGCGGAAAGGAGCACATTGTAAGAAAATACAAAGCTCGCATGCATGCGGAAGTTAACTCAGTGCGCCATTGACTCAGCCTAACTCACTCTTATTCACAAAAACTCTTGAAATCAAGCGACCGCTATCTTCCTCCCAACGCCCGCGCCTAACTACCTAACGGCAGTCTGAGCAATCACTGGTGTCACTCTGTGAGCCTGAAGTGACCATTTGACAGTTTTGGCCGTAGCCAATAGGATGCTGGCCTCATCCTCTGCCAGAGGGACTTCTCCTTTGGGGACGAAGAAACATACCGTCTACACATTAGCCTTGCCCTGCAAGAGCTGGCATAGCCTCTCAACAGTCAGAACATAATCAGAATGGAGGTGCGACAGCCTGGCGCTGGCAGCAGCCGTTTTCAAGGTCCCCTCTCCGTCGCAAGTTTTTCCCAGGGGATATGGCAATGTGATGCACTAGCACTTCACGCCGAAGTCTTCATCAAAGCAAATGTCCAAAGATTTAAGCCTGCCCTTGTGCTGCGCAGCCGATCCATCTGAAAAGTAAAGGTTTCCATGTTTGAAATTAGGCTTTTCACTTCCAGTAATAGGTACTCCAGAACCTATGGACCGCAATACTGTTATGTTCCATGACGTCTGACAGCGTGCAATAAATTGCATGCACAATCTGTCCAGGGTCTGGTCAATATGCCACGAAAGTTTACAGCGTGCATTGCGCTGCATACCAATGAAACTGCTGAACTTCGTCTTGAATGACGACGGTGTAATTTTCTCAAAAGTATAAAATGACCAAAGCTCCTTTCTCGGGCAGACGTTTTAAAGGTCATTGAAAATTTGCCCTGGTGCTAGGCCGTAAAACAATGTGTAGTCACTGCAACTAATGCTTCTGACAATTTGTTAAAAAACTCATCTGTTGGCAGAACAAGTTCAGCGTAAGTGTAGCGGTCGGCGCACACCCACTGCCTAAATGTGGTTGCATCCAACGAATCCAAAATGTCTTGCGCTTGCACATTGATTGCGTCAGTCAAAAACGATCGCACATCATCCTAAGCGCGGGCAATTCTCACCATTTTGCATCATGCAGCATTCCCTGTCAGCACCACAACGGCGCGACTCAGTAGGTCCTTTTAAGTGACATCTCGCAGGCCAATAGATCCAACTGTCACCTTTGCGTTCTGGTGACCAAAGCACACGCAAACCGCGTGAGTACCGCTGCCACCCGTCAGGACGCAATGCCTCGGGCTAATAGCTTCATGTTTGCATATATTTTCCTCTAAACAAAGTGTTCCAAGCTTTTGTAGCTTTTATTACGCAAGCATTTGACAAATTAGTGTGTTGCAAACATTACAGAACCTACCCATTGGAAAAAGGAAGGCAAATGAATGGTATTATTTTCCTGGTGGTGAGAAGGCAGTCCAACGAGATGTGTTCCGCAGGAGTGGCTACTTCAAATCGAAGTTCTAAGCAATGCAGAAGGATCTCGAGAAAACTGTCGTTGTTGCTTCTACTCATGGTTACTGTGCTGTAACTGTAAGCTCGAACTGCTCCTCGTCGGCTCTGTCGCAGGCCACATTTTTATGCCACCCGTGCAAAACCGATGGTCCGAAAGCGGCTCTTCCAGCATGTCCTACGCCTAAGTCTCGCACTGCAGCGGCTCACGGGCTACCAGTGGGAAAACCACCTCATGCGCCCGCGTGTCGTGTTCAGATTTTACCGACCAGCGGCCAGCCACGCGGCCCAGGTACGACGCAACACAATGCGCGACAAACGGCCAAACAGAACGACAGACACACCCAAAGCAATTATATGCCGACAAATGTTTGGGGCTTACTTTGCTGAGCGGCGGAGCTTCTATGGGCGACTTGCGTTTGCATTATTTCGGGATGCATTCAATACTGTTCATGGGATTCCCTGGCCGACCTATCTTTGACTGCCAAGCCGCCTGACGGGAACCGGGTATGATGTGCTGACTACCAGGAAGGTAGGTGGGTCATTGGAGACATTGGAGACAAACTTCATCTGTAGGCCAGCTTTTCGGGCAGCATCACTGTTTGAATCGCCTGCAACCTTGACGGAAAGCGGTGGGTGACAGCCCATGCCTCCCTCGTTCTCCTATTACGCGTTTGCGTGTTTTAAGGACGCGGTTCCAATTGCCTGAAGAACCCCATATCTGTTTCAAGAAGCAGCCCTTAATGCATGGGGTTAGCATTAATTCGAGCCTGTGATAAATACTACTATCTTGTTTACAGATTTCGCATCACTTAACAGCATCAAAACTGGTGAAACATAACAAAGCAGTACAAATAAATGATCCTGAAGCCTCATTTGAGACATTTTTCTGTAATGAACTGACGATCTGTTCACTCCGACCAAGCCAGCGATTGTTCAGCTTTCAAATCGTGCTATACAGATCTTGTTGCGCTTGGAGCATTGCTACGCATTCCAAAGATTCAAGCCTTAAGTTCAAGCCCAAACCGCACTTGTTACCACCGCAAAGGCCAGATCTCCCTAGCCTCGCCATTTTCATTTATTGGCGGATCCATGGGGGAGGGCACGAGGTCATAACTCCTCCCCTTGGCCTCCGAACGGGCCGTAGGCTTCGATGGAACTCTATGCTTTTAGCATGAAATGCTAGTCATGAGGGTTGCGTCAGTGTTGAAAAACTTCCTGCACTAGGTTTCCCCAAAAAGGGTAGCACTCTGAATTTGATTTAAAACATACATATGGGGCTGGAGCGTCATGACTACGAATTTATTCCCATATAATCATGGAACCGGAACCATAACGGTCCAAAACATCTTTCCTGCTAATGAGAAATAGCCTAAACTAAACCGGACATACGTTTAAGCGACCAATGAAGTCAACTGTTCCGAATGCACTGTCAGGTACTGTTGAACCCACAGAGTAAACTAAATTGGCCTAACTACAAGTCTCACCTGACGTTTAACCATGCACTTACGGGAGGGGGCACCGAAGGCGCATGTGCGCACACACAACATACGCACCAGAAGTGCGTTCGTCATGAACACCGCTACGCTACTTCTCACGGGACCATCACCACGCGATACGCGGCAGACCCTCCACACTCACACCAACACCCCGCCGCTAACATACGCACCAGAAGTGCGTTCGTCATGAACACCGCTATGCTACTTCCCACGGGACCATCACTACGCGATACGCGGCAGACCCTCCACACTCGCACCAACACCCCGCCGCTAACATACGCACCAGAAGTGCGTTCGTCATGAACACCGCTATGCTACTTCTCACGGGACCATCACTACGCGATACGCGGCAGACCCTCCACACTCGCACCAACACCCCGCCGCTAACATACGCACCAGAAGTGCGTTCGCCATGAACACCGCTATGCTACTTCTCATGGGACCATCACTATGCGATACGCGGCAGACCCTCCACACTCGCACCAACACCCCGCCGCTAACCCCACCCGCCAGCACCACTTGATGTGGTGAAAATGTAGAAGTTACCAACCACGCAAAGGTTTGCCTTAATTAAATCATGCGGCAGGCAAATGTGATATTCTTAAGTGCCTGAAGCGCGTATTTTATAGGAATACGATGAAAACCGAACTTTTATATATGCCTATTGTGCGTGAACCGGCCGAAGCATTTCAAAATAGATCAACGTTGACAATATTCTATATCGGCACACTGAAAATAACGAATGCAACATTCGAACCCTCGAGCAGATGGCCAACAAGCTCATTAACTCTTCTTTTGCTGTGGTGTTCAACCAACAATGCACACGCGAAAACCTGCCTTCACAATGCTGCAGTGGTTGAGGATAACCTGAAAAGAAAGTACGAGGTTCGCAAAGTGTGTTTCGCGCTTACCCCTATTGGAGACGTCCACAACTCTGGCCCCAGCCATTTTGAAAAATCCACATCCATGCCATCACGTGTCTTGAACGGAAAGGACAGTTACAACACATACTGTTGTGAGCGCCCCGCTTAAGTGACGTTTCCAAGATTGTATGGGCACATTTGCATGCATGACGCTCCAGACTGATGTGCATGTTTTAAATCAGACTCAGCGTGCACCCCTTCCGGAGACATCCAGTGCAGGAAGTTTCTCAACACTGACGCAATCTTCATGAAAGGCATTTCATACCAAACGTATAGTTAGACATGGGACATGAAATAATGTCACGACTAATAGCACGAGAGAGACACTATAAGCAAGGAGGGCAAAAGCAAGGCTGCGTTACTTAACGAGCATTCTGGCTCCCAGTCTTACCTTGACATGAATGCGTCACCCACACATACCAACTCGTCACGGTACAGTACCCGTACCTCCACTAACTGCTGTGGTAACTGAAAGGGAACGTCTCGCCTTACTAGATTTTCTGAATCCTACTAAATTACGAGGACGATATGGCTCTCCCCACTTCAGAATGACGTTCGATATTAAATCATCCACAATACGAGACAAGGATCAATTTATCAGGAGCAAGCTCCTTGCATTAAGTTTTTAAGTATAAGCACTCTTCCCTTCCCAGTAGGAGCCTCGCAGGAGCGAACGCGTAACCCGCGCGAGGAGCGCTGCGCGAGTTATGTCTTGGTGGCGCAGACTAGATGCCGGCAAAGCTTTGCTTCGCCACTGCCCACTCCACTTCATTGCATCAGTTGGCACGTGACCTATCACACATTTGTCACGCAACGACTTAGCGGTAATAGACCGGTTATTATGATAAGATACCGGGGATGACGACCGGCGTCAGCTAGCTCATCACAGTCAGGGAGAGCTTTTCCAAATGCAAGTTCCAATTACCAGAAGCATTGCGAAAATTACTGCTTGCTTACCGGCAGGAGGCAAAGCCTCTCTCATTGCGGGGATGTAGTTTTTCATCAGTTGGGGGTTTCAGCCCCCTCCCTCAATCTTAAAATGCGGTTGAAATTTGGGAAGAAACGAGCATAGCGCATAAGTTGGGTGTAATTCTAGCCATTTTTCGTTTCAGCGTTGCATTTATTTTTTAAAACTGCACCATTGCGTCAGAGTTCATAAATCGCTCCATAAATCAAACCCTTCTGCCAGCAACCCTCCAGCCACACAACACTCACTGCAGAAGGACGTGAATGTAATCTTTCATGACGGCGGTCGGTCTCTCTCTCTCTCTCTCTCTTCCCTCTCTCTCTCTTTTGCCCTCGTCCAGCCCTCACCCTCTCCTTTGCCCTCGCCCTCATCCTCGCACCCGCCCTCGCCCTCGCCCTCGCCCTTGTTCTCGCTCTCGCTCTCGCTCTCATCGGAACAGCAACGCTACCCCAGATTTTGCAAGAAGATTCGGTAGTGCGGTAACTGGTTCCAGCTTCAAAGCCATGTTTCACATTTGTCTATTGAACAAAAGCATTGTGGGAATTGCACCACAAAAGCGTTCCAGCGTAGATGCTCGTTGATCGCCAATTTCCAATGTTCTTTGGCCTTGTGTCAGCGCAGCAACGCCACCTATAACATACGCCGATGTATGATGGCGACACCTGCTCGGTGACCGGTGCCGCCATCTGAATTCACGTCATGCACTGACCACATCCGGGGAAGAGGACCGTGTGAGAAAGATCTTTGCGCTTTGTTTTCAGGTCATCATGAGGATTTTGCTTGGAATCCCCTCACCCCCCCCCCCCCCCCCCCACTTCATTCACTGACTGACTGAGTACGTGAATCATTTGAAACGGTCTTATCGTCGGAACGTGAAACAACCCAGATTGGTGAAAATCATGCCACAGGCAGGTATTCCCACCTACAGGGCGGATCCAGGATTTCATCGGGGGGGGGGGGGGGGAGGAGGGGAGGCCGACAACATTGCACCCCCCCCCCCCCTCTCGCCCCCTAAAGTTTGGTGCCCCATCCCAAAATGTCCTCGTATTGAGCCATTGAGTTGTAAGACTTTTAGTATACCATTTTTCCACGGTAACCCATCTTACCGTGCGCAGCCCTGGAAAAAATAGCGCATGCACAAACGTGGAGTATATCCATCTTCTCCAGAGCATGGTGAATCTTTTCGTTTTGAGGCTAACGATTTCTAAAAAAATGTGATAAAATAAATTAAAGGTAGCTGCTGAGTACCATCGAAAGCGAGCGCGAACTTGATTCTTAGCTTATTTACGGCTACCCGGCTGGTTGATGTAATCAGCTGATCGCTGATGACTGATACAGAGTTTTTGCTTTGCCTGTTATGGAGGAGAACAGAATGAACTAGCATTCAAACTGCATTAAGAACGTGATATGCATGTATAATAAGCATGGCAAATTAAATAATCAACATAAATAACATATATGACGTCGGCGTCACGTAAAAATATGTTCGGCAACCGCGCGCAACTTGGCCGGCGCATAACCGACTGCTGCTCTAAGGCTAAGACACCAGGGCCAATGGGGATGGAGGCTGGGCGATCGAGGGTGCCGCGGAAGACCGACAAAGAGGCTCCCGTCAACAAGTATAGGGTCCTCAAAACACGCCGTAAAAAACCATCGTGGGGACCCCTGAACGATCGGGAGCGCTCCCGCAGGCTGACATATAGCACCTCTGCTAGGAGACGGGGCCGCCTGAGCAAAGGAAAATTACCCAGTGCTGGTGTACAGGCATTCATTTCCCTTTGCGATTGAGACCACACAGCAGTAGTGCAGGCAGAGGGGCATAGGGGACACGTGGCCCCTCCCCTTCAGGTTCCGAGGGACCCGAAGGGCAGCTCGGAACCTACGATTGAGGGCCCGATTTGAGGCCCTGAAGGCCCCAAAAGGCCAGGCAGAGGTCTCATTCAGGGGTCCCGGCCCGCAGAGCCAGGCACTCCAATGCCAGCCAGAGAGCCCTGCGCGCTGATCAGGGACCCGCTGAGTCGATACGGGCCTGTCTTTCGGTCAGACACCACCAGTAACGCACAGTCAGCACCGTGGCGACAAGGGCCTGAGGGCCCATTTCACAAGAAGGGACAAAGCTGGAGCCAGCGACTTACATTGCTCGGGGCTCCACAGCGCCTGACAGGGGCCAGAGCCGGCCGGCCAGAGACAGTATTGGAGGAGGCCCGAAGAGCCTAGAGGGTCCACCCGATCCGACAATCAAGGGCCCGACTGGAGGGTCTAAGAGGATAAAGGACTGGTAGGATTCTTTTCAAGGGCCCCGACCTGCAAAGACGGACACTCAAATAACGGTCCGAGGGACCCTCAAGTAACGGTCCGGGGGTCACATTAAGGACCCCCGCCCATAGGGCTGTGATTTGAAATAACAGTAAGATGATTTCTTGCACCGACAGGGACCCCTGAGACAGAGCGTCCCTCTACTTCGGCCAGAGATCACGAGCAACGAACACTTGGCTCCGTGTCGGTCCGAGTTTTGAGCCCATTTCCCGAACAAGGACAACGCCGGGCCCACGATTTACATAGGTCGGAGCTCCTGCAATTATTCGGGGCTCTTGTGTCGGTCAGGGGCCGATTGCCTGACGGTGTTCTGTGTTCACAAGGGCCTCGAGTGTGTCAGTGGAACATTTACTCAACAGGGACGAGGACGGGAGCCCAAGTGATCGAGGACCTCTTACGTTGTCCTGTGCCCTATGACAGGAAACATTATAACTTATGATAAATGCACACATTAAGACAATGAAAGGGTTCTGCGCCATTCAGGGCCTCCTGTACCGAACGGTGGGGCCTTCAGCCCAATTCCAGCATGGACCCGTCAAGCCGAACTGGAGACTATGCGCCAAATATTGGACCACCTGTGACAATCAGGATGTTGTTGCGTCGATGAGGGTCCCTGTGTCGATCCGGAGTCAGCTGTGCGGGTCAGAAGGCCTCCCGCGTCAGGGAGCGGACCAATGTGACACGATATATCTCTCCAATGGCCTCTGGATCGGCCAGGGATGCCGCTCCGTGTCGCCAGAATGACGGCCGGAAAACACATCGCAGTGGAACAGAATGGCCATTCAGCCCTTATCCGAGAGCAACAACGTGCCTCGTAGTGTTGTTTTCAAGGGGACTCCTTTACCGGAAGGAAATAAGGGGTCTCATTAGTGTCGAATGGGGTGGGTCGAGATGAGTTCAATACGCACGAGGCCATCCTATGTGTCCCTGAGAATGTTTACTATTTTGCGTAAACGACTAGTGAAACAAATAACATCAAAAGGTATGAGCCTGCGTGTCGGGTGCCATTAGTATAGTCGTTGACGCGCCTGCGTTAAGCATTGTGCGTCTGGGAAACCACAGGTACGGGGTACAATTCCCCGCGGTGCTCGCCGTTCCCGCCAGTGTAAGGGGCTGACGGCGCGATACGGCCCCAGCAGCTGAGTGCGTCATAACGCCCCAGTGGCACGCCCGTAGTTTCGGGGAGCAATGACGGCGGTGCCTTGGGTTGTAGTTTTCGTAAAACCGAGCGGCGCTGGCCAATGCAAGTAACTCCAGAGGGCGGGTGCCGAGCGCACAATGACTTTCGTGAAATAATGTTTCTGCATGCCTTTCAAAATTAACTTTACGGTTTAAAAATCGCACTGGGTGATTTTTCACAGCTTTGAGGCTGCTTTTATTATTGTTGGACAGCTTAACAACTATAGCAGCACGGACAATAGAGATTTTATCTTTACTCTTCGAGCTCCACCACCAAATTTCAGTACCACTTCGCGGCGCTGGAAAGACTGATGCGTTATTGTCATCAATCTTAAGATCGCACGGGTGAAATATACGCCCGGAATATCTTTTTCGTATGATTTGGTCTCCGAAAGGGTTCAAAGACGCTTCTTTCAGATGCGTCACCATTTTCGTCCACCTGTTGGTCACGGCTTAGTGAAGCCGCGGGGCTAACGCCGCGCGGCCTATGTCCACCCTATTGGCCAAGCATAAGGCCCAACAACAGCGCAAGGCCTCTGGACATTGTGATGAGCCCCACAATTTTCCCCGATCACCAACCCCTCCATCTGTGAAGAATTAAGTTTTCCGCTCACGAGCTTTCCACTTTTGCTGGTGACTGTTCTTGGTCGTCTGGAAACCTTAAGAGGTCCAAGTTATTTGTGTTTTCTGCAAGAGAACTGTGTCAGTTGGGCCAATTATGGGCCTTTCGAAGTCTATGGTCTCCTCGGGGCACAAGGAGGGCATGGTCCAGCGCCCCCCCCCCCCCCCCTTCCCTTCTGGATGCACAACTGGCACGGGCAGCTTATAGGTGGGCCGCGACAGGAACATATGGCCATCCATTCAAATACGAAATACCCGAGACACGATACGATGGGCTCCGGAAAGATCGATTGCGCCCGAGCAGGTTAACGGATGGGGCGCTCTATAAGGTCTTGGGGCCTCTAACAAGAGTGCAGAGCCCTCCATTCAGATAGGAAATACCCAATACCCAAGATAGATCGGCCCCGAACAATAGAGTGTACCCGACTAGGCAATCAGATAGGGACCCCGACAGGAGTGTAGGGCCCTAAGTAAGTCACAGAGAATTAGAAGGGCCCTAGACCAATCTAGACGGCCGATGAGCATACCGTGAGTGCGCGGGTAGGTTAACCGAGACCAACGTGAGGGGCTCCTGAGCAACCGAGAATGTCCCAGCAGGTTAACATATGGGGCCCCCGGCTAAAGCGCAGAGCCTTTCGGGTCAGGGTGTACTTTCCTGCCTAACGTTAGAAAAAAATCATTGTACACCATGCGTCGTGTTTAAGGCAGGACATATCGTAAATAATCACAAAACAGGTAGATTCATGCCTGGATTCAGGTTCAGATTCCTAGATTCACCCTCGATTTTTTTTATAATTACGATGGCGGACTCCCGGGTGCCGCACAAACACAGCAGCCGCGACACCGGCGCCATTACTGCGCGCGGTCACATTACTGCGCATCAAGCAGCATCAAGAACCATAAAAATGTACCGGGCCAAGGTAACAAGAACCCATGAAATTTGATCCTCGACGCCAACGGGACGATGGGTTGCAGGGGGATTGGGTGGGGAATGTAAAGCAAAATGAGAACATGGCGGCTAAACAAAAGCTCGCTATACGGCACCTGTAAGCAGAAATATTGTATTTACGCAACGGCAATGCAGAAACGGCGCTGGGGAGTCCAGGCGGTGCAGTGCGCGCGGCGCTCGGGAGCTCGCCGCCACAGTTATTGAAGTTCGAAGGTAGGAGCATGATTCTACCTGTTTTGAGATTATTAATGATATGTGCCGCCTTAAACACGACGAATGGCGTGCAGTGATTTTGTCTAACATTAGGTAGGAAAGTACACCTACATCGCCTTTCGGACAGATGGGAAGGATCCGTGGAAGAACTCTGATTGACAAGAGTGCCCCAGCACATTAGCAGGAAGGGCCTGGCAACAGCGCAGGTCCCGTCGGGCAAACGCAAAGAAATCGAGGGCGACGTGGAAGGCTCCTTGCCGATCGGACTGACTCTGCAGGTAGACGTATACGGCCCCTGGAAACCGCATAGGGCCTCTGGGCGGCGTAATGAGTCTAAAAATCTCCCAATCACCACCCTATAAGTCGGTGAATAATTGTTTTTGTTTTTCCATGGGCCGTACACTTTCGCCTGCGAATGTTCTTGTTCGACCAGAAGCCCCAAGACGTCCAATTTTGTTGCGTTGGGTTTAACAACTGCGTATGTTCGGTAGCCTAGCCTAGCCTAGCCGGTCGGTAGCCCTTCGTGGCATTTCGGCTCCCTCGGGGTCACAGGGGGACATGATCCGCCCCCCCCCCCCCACCTCTGGATCCACCCCTACACACCCGTCACCAGCGTCGGTGCCCATCCTCGCTGCAGCGGCATGGTCCACCCAGTCATTTTCTGTGAGAAAGCTGGGGCGAGGAAGGGGTAAATCCCTTCCTTATCCCGTTTCCGACGCTCCTGCTATACTGCGTTCATGACAAGGTTCAAATCAGCCAATCGGCATGTCAATACAATTTACAATCACAAGGGAAGGACGGAAAGGGGAGTAATTAAAAATACTCCTGTCATAAAAATCCGTATCGCGTCCACGATCATTTGCAACAGTGACATGACCCCGATGTCACCTATCCGGCGATCACACAATCTACCGGCATAGTTTTCGGGTCATCAGACCTCTGAAATGCGCGGCAGTGGTTACACTTGCTATGCGCTATAACGGTCAGAATATTTTATGTGGGGCAATGCAAGCCTCTTTTTTGTTCTCAGGCGACGTTCTAAAAATATCTGGAGACGGGGGGCGTCAAGCCGGCTGCGTCGGGGGCCGGCGCAAAATATTTCCTTTTTCCGGCCTATGCTGCCTGGCATAAAGCAACACAAAATTAGGAAAACATGCACTCACAATATCCGTCTGTGTTTCCATGGCACACAGGCAAACACGGTAACTTACACAGTAAATGGAACGGACGGCCGGTCAGTGCTGATTACCGCATTGGGTGATCGCATAGCACAGCCGCAACAGTGGCCTAGGCTCGCCGGAACAGTTGCGATCAGAAAAGACTTGAAATTGTATTCAAATTGAAAATGAAGGCAGAACTTCCACATTTTCATCCAAATTCGACACAGACTTCTTTACAAGTGTTTTACAGAGTTCCTTTCATTTGCAGAGTTACAGCTTAGTGGGCGGAATGCTGGCCTATAATATAAATCCACAACAGCCTTGTTTTTGTGTTTTATACTATCCTTTTTCCTATTTCTAACGGATCCAGAACTGGTGCACTTCCCATGAGTCAATATTCAGACTCACGAAAACTGCACCCCGCCCTTCCAACATCTCTTCACTTTTGATGTCTGTATCAGCTGACAAGAAAACTTTAACCCATCTGTATCATGATTTGATGGGTATGTGGATTTTAAATGCCGACTCGAACCAGTCGTGCTTATTTTGATGTATAGAAAACAGATTTTGAATAGGATTTCAGCTCTTTATGATTTTTTTGTATCTATACAATTATGAATTTATATTATGGCTCCGTATACTGAACACTAACTTATTATTGGCTCACTAGACAGCTGTAATATGCAAGCGGTTGAACCTTAGCACGAGGCGACTGAGGTCGAGATATTACGACAAAACGCAGCTGATGTTGATTGCCGCATGTGGGGTGTGTGGTCCGTATTGGCCCGTCCCATTAGTGTGCAGGGAGAGCCGGCGTTTGTCTGTTCGGGTTCGTGCGGAGGGAGATGTGCATATCCCCCACATTGTTGATTGACGAACACCGTGCTTACTGTCTGTCAAGGTCCTTTTAGGATTGCTTTTCGGTTGGCTGGTTGCCGGTCTGGAGGTACTTCTGCACTGCCGCTGGCGCTGCAGGCGGTTAGCAAGGTGAGGTATTTTTTCCGGTCCAGGAAAAATGCATGCTTGGGTACTTGTATGATGGTGTCATTTGTGTTCTCAAGCAAGTATGTATGTATCTTCCGCGTGTATGTGGCTGAGCTGTTGCATAGATGGGTGCATGTGGATGTGGCAGTGTGGTTGGCATTGCCAGCATGAGATGAAAATTGTATGAAAGTGGCCAGGCTTAATAAAACTTTATCCATCGATTTCAGTCTTTGTTGTAGTCTGGCTGGCTGATATTTATTTATATGGCTGATATTTTTTTAATGAAACAGGCTTAATGACAACATGATAATGAAGCATGGGCATGTTCATCATATAAGTATGCACCCAGGTGGCAAATGCAGGTAAGATAATGTTTTAGCAAATGATAACTATCTATGGTCTTATCAGTAGTATGTAGGGTTCAATCTGCAAAGCATGAAAATGTTAGATGGTTTTGGTCAGATTGGAAAAATTATGCATGTTGCACATATTTGGCATATCAGCATCACAGGAAATATTTCAGAGCTGTGCCATAGATCATAATGCTTAGTGCTTGGAATGCTATTGCCATCCATCTCACCAGATAGAGAGCAAGTCTTGAGAAAATTGTGATGTGAAGATAATGTGAGGGAAACACACTGAAAACATTCTTACACAAGAATAAGTTTAGGATTGAGCATATTTGCTTGGCCTCAGTTTGGCACACTGTTGCCACTCAGGCATCTTTTGCAGTTGATGAATTTTTGCAACCTGGGTTTTGGACAGGTTCTACGCACCTCATGCATCTATCCCTCTGAGAAACCTGGTTTGTTGCTAGGTTTTACTCAACTTTTTCAATATCACAAATACATTTCAAGATTAAGTGGTCTAACTTCAGGGAATAGCTGTAAAGTGAAGTCCAAATTGCATGAAACATACAAGAAGAGTGATTTGGGACCATATAAGATTGTTCATGTGCTCAGTCAGTAACAAATGCTAATCATTTTTGTTTTGTTGTACAGTTTGCATGCAGTGTGTGAAACCATATGAAATGTAAATATGAAATGGCTAAGCTTCTAAAAAATGTAGAATCTATGAGCAAGTGATATGCTCAGGTAGTTAATGGGCTGCCAAGTCCAGTAACTTATAAACTGCCTGAATTGCCATGCATTCTATGTCATACATACAGACAGTGGGGAATGTCTTAAAATGCATGATCAGAAGATACAGGCATGAGGAGTATTTGGCATGGGTTTATCAACTCTGCCTAGGCTGCTCATAATTTCCACCCTGTTTGTTTTCTGCATATTGTTGTATGGTGCTGCATTTGCAAGTGTTTTCCATTCATGCATGGTTCTCCAAATATCCAGCTATTTATTTTGTAGTTATTTTTTGTGCTGCACTGCCAGTGGGGCACCTTTTACATAGAAGAGAGAGTGCATGCACTCCAGTTTATGTCCCAGGATGTACCAATGGCTCTGCCAGTTGCAAGATTTTTGGAAGTTGATAGGGATAAGGGAGCTAACCTTCTATCTCTGGGTAAATTTAGCATTAATTGTATCTTCTTTCATAAAATGAAGCAATGGGTTAGCATCTCTGCTAATCTGTATTCAGTAATAGTATTTTTATGTCATGCCATACAACTTCTCATATGTTTTGTTATCACCAGCTTATTATATGTATATATATATATATATATATATATATATATATGCATGTATGTTTTTATGCTGCCCATCAAACCCATTCTCTCAACCCAAGCATGATGGGTGCTTCGAAACAGGGGAGGGGTAGGAGCAAGTTTTTTGTTGACGAGTGTAATATTATCAAGTCGTGAGTTACTGAAATCACTGCATGCTCAGGACTTTTTATTGACAGATAAAGCAGGGCTGTTGAGGCTGCTCAGAGGCAAAATGTGCTGGTAGAGAACCGACCTGCCTCGGGGCTGCCATTGGCTTCAAAACGGTCCTTACATGGCAGGTCACGAAATATCCGCAACACTTGACCTTTGCAGCACGTGACCGCTCTTTTTGAACGTTCAGGAGACGGCCTGGTCCGTAGCACAACACCGGGCGCGGTTTCAGCGCAATCCCAGCTAGGCCGGTCGCGGTCAAGTGCTGCCCTGGCCACCGCCCCCGTACGGCCCCAAAACGGCCCCAGTGCATCTCCGGCTACCGCCCCAGTACGGCTTCGGCCACCTCTTTAGTGCGTCCTCGGCGGACCGGGACGCCCCAAGGCGTCCCGAGGAGGTCCCTGCACGACACCACGACAGCACCAGCAGACAACGTGGTGGCAGAATGTTACATCACCGGAGTGGCACGTTCCACGTGTGAGGTGCCGGTGCGGCGCCCGGTTGGGCTGCCCGGGCCTCGCCCTGGTCTGCCGTGGCGTTCAGGCGTCTGGAGTTTCTGCGCGGCAGAGTTGTGCATTTCGTCCGCTGCTGGAGACTATCAGCAGCGGCTGGAGGCGGCCAGCAGTGGTGTGCCGCTGGGGCATGCCACCGCACCGGGTTCGGCGCCTCCGCGCTGCCGGAGTGCCCTGATCTGATGTGCCTTTTGAGCGTCCTGGTGTGCTGTGCGGCTGAAACGCGCGTTGCCATGGTGGCCAGGCGTACTGCGTAGGTAGTCTTCCGATCCCCATCATTGATATTCTGGGTGTATCCCAGCTTGCTACCGTAACGTTCTGGTCTGCCGCGCCGCGCTATGGTATCATCTAGCGGCCTTTGTAGAAGCCATCATATCGTTTGGCTCACTTGTCTGCATAATGGTCGGTCCTATCTTGGTCTCGGGATCCACTGGTGGAAGCTGTCGCGGTCTGCCGTGTTGGTGTTGGGGGTCCTGCCTCCGTCTCGGTTTGGTGGGTCCTGCCTCGGCCTTGGCCTGGAGGGCGACTGGGTCCTGCCTCGGCCTCGGCCTGGAGCGCTGCAGGATCCTGCCTCGGCCTTGGCCTGGAGGGCGACTGGGTCCTGCCTCGGCCTCGGCCTGGAGCGCTGCAGGATCCTGCCTCGGTCTCAGGCTGGACTGGCCGAGCCATTGCCAGCTGCCTAAGCTCGGTTTCAATCGTCGGCCGTTTTAGTCCGGCGCGGAGCGAGTGCCCGTGGGAACCGGAGACCGCCGCAAGCCTCCATGAGTCGGCGCCCTCCGTCCGTGTGTGTTGGGCCGGCGCGACGCGACCCCCTGACCTCGGACCCGAACCGCGGCCGCGGCCGTGGCGCTCTGCCGGCACTGCCGCTTGTGCCGGTCGATCACGTCCTCTGACTGTCCAATTTCACGTGATCAGGGTTCGGGGCGGCTCTGCGCTCTTGCAGTGCGCCGCCGGCCGCCCGTCTGTGTGACTGTCGTCTGTGCTGGGGTTAGCCCCCGGCCGGAGGCTGCGCGCCTCGACGGGCCGTTCCGGCGCGCTCCAATCGATGCCGGTCTGAGCCGCTTGGTCGGTCCGGGGCACAGCTGCCGACGCCCGGCGGCGGCAGGAAGCCCCACCGCGCCGATGTCAGACGTCCGCGCTGGTCGGCCGCTGCTGAACAAGGGCCCTACCGGCCCCCGCCGCTGCCGCGGCCGCCGCCGCTGCCGTGCCGCTGCCAGGCCGTCTGGGTGACGGACTCGGCCGTCGCCGCTCGCCTGATAATGTCTGCTGCAGCCGCGCTGCTGCTGGTACGCAGGCGATAACCCCGTTGGCTGCCGGCCGGGCCGTCGCGTCGGCCGGCGCAGGTGCTGGTGCGCGGGTGGCTATGCCGCGATCCGGCTCTGTGGTGAACTGAGCGGGCTCATGGGGGCCGGAAGTCCGTTATCGTGGGCACATTTCGCTTGCGTTCCGGCGAAGCGGCAGCTCGTCGCCGGTCGTCGTTTCCCGGTCTGAGATGATCGTACTCGAAGCTGTGGAAATCGTTTCGCGGGTAGATTGGAGCATAGAGTTGGCACCTTGTTACTGATAAGTGTTTCGAACTGCTGTTCCACTTCTAGCATGGTTAAAGAGCTGCTTGTATGCGCCGTGCAAGCGTCACTCCATTATCGACAGCCGTCGCCATCGCCGGCCTGCGTTGTCCCAGTGAAGGCGAGCGATTCCCGAAGACTTGCTCACCAGAGTGGGTATCTTTCACCACTTTCACCCGTGACACCGTCATGGAGGTAGACTGATCCGCGCGCCGCCGACTTCAGTCTGCGCAAAGCTCGGTTTCTTGATCGTTGGGAAATACTGGGGCAAGCGGATGTCAGCTCGAAGCCTGCATGGCTTAACGGGACCTGCTCTACGTGTGACTCAGGTCCCAGTGGGGCTGCAAGATCGCGTCGCGTTTTCCGGGTTCTGAACGTTTGCGCATGTGTGTGTGTGTGTGTGTGTGTGTGTGTGTGTGTGTTGTGTGCGTGCGTGCGTGCGTGCGTGCGTGCGTGCGTGCGTGCGTGCGTGCGTGCGTGCGTGCGTGCGTGTGTATGTGCGTTACCGGCGGCAGTGTTCATGCGGGCCCATGTCACGGAATAGGCTTCGGTGGTGAGCCCGACTTCTTGCGAGCGGCGCTGGCAGTTCCGCGTCTCTGGTTTCCAGCTCTCCCCGGTAGCAGCATCGGGCTGGGTCTCGTCTGACGCTGGCAGCTCCGCGGCTTTGGCCTTCAGCTCTCCCCGGTGCAGTCGGTAGCAGCATCGGGCTGGGTCTCGTCTGACGCTGGCAGCTTCGTGGTTCTGGCTTTCAGCTCTCCCCGGTGCAGTCGGTAGCAGCATCGGGCTGGGTCTCGTCGGACGCTGGCGGCGGCTCACCCGCTGCTCTGGGCCGCCATGGTCACGGACCAGATCGTCGTCCGCTGCGCTGGATTCTGGGCCGAGCGGGTTCTGGGCACGCCCGCGCCGCCAGAGGCGCCGCCGGGTCCGCTGTCTGCGCCTGATGGTCGCAGCCGACGCTGTTGCAGCGGCTCCATTAGCGGTGATGAGCACGGCGCGGCCGGCCAGACCGGCCGTCGGGGGTGGTGCCGCTCGGCCGCCCTGACCCACTTCCCCGCAATCGATGTCCCGCTGGCTGGAGGGAGCCCCGTCAGCGCCCGCGGCCTTCGCCGCCGCCGCCGCCGCCGCCGCCCGGCCCGCCTGCGATTGATCGGCCTCCGGCGCCGTCGCCGCCGGCGCGGCAGCCGCCGCCACCGCCGCCGCCGCGTCGTCAGCAGTGACGCTCGCGCGGTCGGCTCGAACGCGCGCCCCACCCCGGAGCGGTCGGCAGCAGGCGGCGCCAAGACGCGGGCAGACGCGAGGTGAGCGCCGATCCCGGCGCGGCGCGGTTGTCCGGCCGGCTCCTGTCCAATGTCGTAGAAACGCTTTGACGCGTCCCATCGCTCGCGTCGGGCCATTTCCGGCGTGGTTTCTTTGACAGCTCCGCCGCTGGCTTCCGGAGACAGCGGCGCTGTTGTCGGCGGTGGCGCCGGCAGCCCAGCCGGGCGCGAGCGGGGCCGCTGTACCGATCGGCCCTCCCCCGCGGCCGTACCGCTATCGATTGTGTTACGGCGCCGTCGAGCGACCAGCGGGCCGCGCCGCCGCTGGGTCGGTTTGTGACCACTCGGCCGACGCGGCCACCGTCCTGGCCCGGTGGGCGGGAAACGCTGTCCCCGTCCAGGAGGCTCGTCGTTCGGTTTGTGCAGGGGTTTTTGTTGGAATTGTCTCGTAGTTTAGTGCGTTTTCGTTCGAGGAGGGAACGGAATTTGAAAACCACGTTCGTGCTTGCCTATGTGTCGCCGATGTAATTGCTCGCCTGGTGTGCATTCCGTTCAGAGCCTGCTCCTGGTCTGATCCATAATTGAGGCTAGCTGGAACATGCACCAACAACCCGTTTATTGTGTCACATGTTGGACACGGAGCACGGTTTTATTCCCTGGGGATGGGTCGCAAGAATGCTGTGGCACGCTTTGATGCCGCCGCCTCCGCCTGTTCCGCTCGCTACGGCTGATGGCTGCATCCCCCGCTGTTGCAGCGACTCCCTTAACGCTGATGGGTGCGGCGCAACTGCCCCGACCCACCTCATGATCTCATCGGTAAATGACCTCGTTATAATCAATTAGTTAAGTATAAAAAAGGTATTTGGACATCGCCCGTAACTCGTATTGCCCACGGCGGGAAACACGCGGGCTCCGTTGTCCACGGCGAGAAACCCCTGGCTCCGTTCTCCACCAGCGTGTTAAAAGCCGGTGATATGATTAGGGTGCATCCATAAATGTTTCCAGTCCCTGTAGACAGTTCAGGGCAAGGCGTTCTGACATTTTCGTCAGACGCCTCGTCAAGCTGCCTGTAGAATGGAGCCTTTGCCGTAGTTAACCAACCATTGCTCCAGACACTGCCTGGGACAGTCAACAGCGGCGAGTGCTGTGACTGTTGCGGGACGCGTCAGACTCGTGGCCGGCGGCTGTCTTCATCATCAGACGGCGCGCCTCGCGCCAGCATCGCTGGCCGCCTGGTGACGCCGCCTGCGGACACACGGCGGTCGCGCGCGCTCGAGCGTTGCTGGCCGGCTGGTGACGCCGCCTGTGAACACACGGCAGTCGCGCGCGCTCGGGCGCGACTGCCTAGTCGCTGTCCGCCTAGTGACGCCGCCTGCGGACACACGGTGGTCGGGAGCGCTCGAGCGTCGCTGGCCGCCTGGTGACGCCGCCTGCGGACACACAGCTGTCGGACGCGCTCGAGCGTCGCTGGCCGCCTGGTGACGTCGCCTGTGGACACACGGCAGTCGCGCGCGCTCGGGCGTCGCTGGCCGCTTAGTGACGCCGCCTGCGGACACACGGCGCTCGAGCGTCGCTGGCCGCCTGCCCGTGGTCCCAATCGAGGCGCACCCGCTGCTCGACTGGTGGCGCGCGGCAGATCGCGACGCGCGCGAGGCCTGTCGACGCCGACCGAAGCTGCCCGTCGACGTCGATGCAGGGCGGCAGTCACCTGGAGCCCGTCGGGGGCTGGGCTCGAGTGCTCAGACGACAGCGATCGATGGTCGAGTCTGGCCTCCTCGGGCGATACGATCGCCTGGTCCGCGGCCATTGGCAGCTTGAGCCGTCCTCTCCGCGCAATATTGGTCACTTGGCCGGTTCTTCCACGTGTTTGGTGCAGTGTGCAGTACACGGTGGTGCCGTGTATGGAGCTGGCTGGTCCTCGTGACTGCCGGAGGCGGGCAGCGATAATGTCGTGCGGGCTCTGTGCGTCTCCGTCTGGGGAGAGCCTATTCCAGCACGTTCAAGCGGCTGAACCGGTCTGCGTCAAGCGATGCGTCGTACAGCTGAGTGCCCCAGTCAGGTTACGTTTTTCAGTGGGGGGAAGGGGGGGGGGGGGCTGGGAGGCGAGTCCATGAACCTTGCTCACCCGATTCCTCTCCCAGCGGCCGGGATCTGCGGCGCGTGCCGCTGCGTCCAGAGGGTGACTCCCTACAGCTGGTCTGCGGCGGGCGGAGCCTCTCGCAGCGGCTGGGATCTGCGGCGCTTGCCGCTGTGTCAAGAGGGCGACTCAGTCACAGCTGGTCTGCGGCGGGCGGGGCCTCTCCCAGCGGCTGGGATCTGCGGCGCTTGCCGCTGTGTCCAGAGGGCGACTCAGTCACAGTTGGTCTGCGGCGGGCGGGGCCTCTCCCAGCGGCTGGGACCCGCGGCGCGTCGCTGCTGCGTACGGAGGGCGACTCCCTACAGCTAGTCTGTGGCGGGCGGGACCTCTCACCGCCGTATCCGGAGGGTGACTCCCTCACAGCGGCCAACTGTCTCCAGTCCCACAGCCTCGCGGTGACACCGGGCCAAGGAAGCGGGCGGATCCGGGCGTCGAGCTATCGGTAACATAAGGTTTTCGAGAGGATAACCGGAGGTGTGGAGTGCTAGATTTAGGGACTATTCATTTGGATTTGGAATTTGTTTTAGGTATTGCATGAAAATTTGAATTCATGATTTAAACATGGATTTAATCTGGTATTTTATGGCAAATGTTGCCTGCAGTCCAATGCAGATAGTTCTTTTCTGCGAAGCTCCTTGTGTCCACCTTTGAATTTGTCTCGAAGTGATAGCGATTGGGTCCCAATCCCAATGGCTCGAACACCAGGTCATGTGTGCAACCTCACAACCTGATACGGAGACCCACAGTCCGAGATGGTTGGGCTCAGCCCGTGGTTGACAGCAAGACGCCTTTTGCGCGCTGGACGACCAACGGATAACAGATGTGATTGTAATCGTGCGGCTGACACAAAAACACGTGCGGATGATATCTGGTGTCTTTTTGGACTCGTGCAGATGGCAGTTGCAGTGCGTATGGTGTCCTACTTTAATGAGTTCGGCGGGCGGGGCGCTGTGACGTTAACGTCCGCTCGCGCGTTATCTATGTCTGGAATACTGGGTACCTGGGGCTTGCCCGGACCTGGAAATCCGAATCGACTGGGCGAATTAATTAGAAGACGTGAACATTTCCGGAGACAGGCGGAAGTGTTGAAAAATGCAAACACTTTGTGTGTCAAAAAGAAAGTGGTCCTCGCGCCCACGTAGTTGGCATGGCCCGCTGCTGCCTCGGGTTAGCTCATAGCGTGCTGTATTTGAGACCGGTTTCGAAAAGTGATGCCGTGCGCCTTTGGAGCGGACATTGTTGGAAGCCGCTGGGTGATTTGCACCTGTCGCCTAGGTCGTACGGTCTGTTCTGTGGCTCCACTTACTTGCCGAGGCTTGACATCAATGCTCAGTAACACCCGTATGCGACTGGATTCATGGTTTGCACGCAAGGGCTCGTGAGAGCGCAAAAATATCCACGCCTTTGTCCGTATATTTCCTCTTCCGTCAGTATTAGTAAGCGTCGTCACTCTGTGACGGCTGGCCGCCGAGATCCGAACCGGATTCCGACTTGCGGTGTACACGTTGTCGTAGTTCGAAAATTTTACGTTTTTCATGCTTAATGAATGGTGAGTGGAAAAATGGTACCATTGCAATTGCAGAATTATGCCCCCTGATCAGAGCATCCGGCAGCCCGACCTCACAGACTACTAGCTGTCGCTGACAGTTGCATGGTGATGCGATCGTTGATTGATACGCTATCATCACAACAACAATAAGGTATCACTCGGCCTGCAGCTCGCGCAGGTGCTCCTAATTAGTACCCGGTAAAAAAACGCACTACCATTCGGCTGCCATACTCAGTGGTCGCTGTGTACCTGCCTGCCTCCAATCGTCAGTGAGTTTATTAACCACGTTGTCAACTTGTGTACGCTGAGATGACCTGCTTTCCCAACGGACGTCCCGTGCCGGGAGGACCAGGCGACCGGCGGATGGCGAGCAGACAGCCAATCGCCGGCACGTGCCCGATCACTTCGCCACAAACTGGAGCGTATCAGCACACTCAGCATGCATCGAACACAGTGGAGAATTGGGTTAGATTGGATCTAATTGTATTGGATTTTCTGTGGGTGGGAATTGTCGTTATGTGTCTCTCCAGATTAAGGAAATGCAGTTATCGGCATGCATTTGATCATTTTCTTGTAAATATTCGAAGACATGCCGTTGAACGCAGCCATAGGACCTATAAGTATCAGTATTGATTATGAGATTACCCGTCTGCTTAACGGCTTGCAATGTTCCCGTGTCGACAAATGGCACAGGAGATCCCTCTCCGCGCAAAGACATGAGGTGAATACCCTCACGGGCACCAACCGAGTGGTGCTGAGATTAAGTGACGCTTCAGCCCGCTCCAAGACACTCCCAAAACAACTACACGTATCATATCAACATATCAGCTAATTATACACGTGTGCATATATCACTTATCATAGCAAGGCTTTTTGAGGATCGCTTTACTGGAATTAGACAGCATGTCGGGGGTGTCATGTGAACAGGTGAGTATCACATCTCGTACCACAGCTGTACCACCGTGCAGTTGTAATCACACTGTGGCACGGAGACGGAATGACTTCGTGCATGATTCCGGTCCATGGTCACCAGAAGGATCACCAGTTAGATTTCCCTTCCTTTGCAAAGTATTTTTGCCGTCGGTGCCAGCATAACACCCTTGCCCTGCTAGCTTGAGCTGTTGCCAAGCCCATTAGTTAAATCAAAGGGCGGTCACGGCCAAAAGTGACCCCATTTCTCCGCATGGTTGGGCCCGCAGCCTGGCGGCAGTCTCGTCGCACCAGCACGTGTCGCCCGCCTCAGGCGCTAGTGATGCTGGCCTGGCGGTGTCGCCCACTTCAGGCGCTAGTGATGCTGGCCTGGCGGTGTCGCCCGCCTCTGGTGGTAGTGATGCTGGCCTGGCGGTGTCGCCTGCCTGTGGTGGTAGTGATGCTGGCCTGGCGTTGTCGCCCGCCTCAGGCGCTAGTGATGCTGGCCTGGCGTTGTCGCCCGCCTCTGGTGGTAGTGATGCCGGCCTGGCGGTGGCGGCCGCGTCTGCCGCGTGCGAAAGGACGGCGGCAGTCGGGTGATGGGGAGGGCCGGCCGCCACGCGATCTGCCGCACCACGCACTCGGCTCGTGTCCGATAACGGAGCCGGGTCGGCCGCCGGGCGCCGGCGGCCGGCGCGGCTCGTGCGTGGATGCGGCGGCCACGCTACCGCGTCCAGCGCCGGCCGCGTGCGGCACACCGGATACACTGACGGACAGGGCCGGTCGAGACGGTCGGACACAGACACCGCACACTAGACGCAGACATCGCACACTGGACACAGACAGCACACACTGGACACATCGGCGAACAGGGCCGAACCAGACAGCTGGACGCAAACAGCGCACACTGACTGCGCTTAACCGTTTTGTTGCTCCGCCAGCCGGAGGCAGCTTTCGGATAGATGCGCTGCCGTGATGCCACAGCCTCTCAGCTGCTGGTGTGCTATGGTGTGTGGCGCATGCTCATTACGAGACGCCGTCTCCTGTCTGGTGGTAGACTTCAGGCGACGAATGTTGACGTGAGATGCCCTGATGGGCTAATGGGGTAATGGGGTGCACTCGAGGGCGGAAGCTCGGGGCCGATGAGCTGCCGCTGTTGTCGAGGGGAGGGGCATTGGTGTTCGAATGAGATGAGTTCGCTCGGGTCGCGGCAAGTGTTGGAATCTGTCGCACCCCCGGAGGATAGTCATGGAGGCTTCTATGAACTGGTGAGCGCGCTAGTGCGTGGCGTCGGAATAAAATGTGAAATGAGTTTATTCTGGAAATAAGTCCTGTCAGCCTGGCTTGTCTACGCTAACGTGGCGTATCTGAGCTATCTGAACTTGGCCTGCTGGCACCCGGCGCCACGGAGGCCAGGCGGGAGGGATAAATGGACGTCCGCCAACGCTGTCGAACTTTTCATTCGGTCGACGATAGGAGCTATCGCTGATGCAAAGGGTCTCGTCGCACAGCGAGCGTCCACCGAGCAATTGCCGGAGCCCTGCCCGGAGCTCGGAGTCCCACACACACACACGCACGTACGCACACACACACGCATATATATATATATATATATGTATATATATGTATATATATTTATATAGTGCTGAAAGCGAGCCTGGCACGGGGCACGGCCCGACGGTTGTCTCGCCGTTTCGGCGGGTGCCGCCCGAACTCAGGTTCGGCTGTCGGTCGTCCTCTCCATCGCCGCCGTCTTAGCCCTGATGCAGCCGCCTTGTCTCACGGCTGGCCTCAGGCCCGCTGTCCTCTCGGCCCTGATGCGACCGCCTTGTCTCACCGCTGGTCTCAGGCCTGCTGTCCTCTCGGCCCTGATGCGGCCGCCTTGTCTCACCGCTGGTCTCAGGCCTGCTGTCCTCTCGGCCCTGATGCGGCCGCTTTGTCTCACCGCTGGCCTCAGGCCCGCTGTCCTCCCGGCCCTGATACGGCCGCCTTGTCTCACCGCTGGCCTCAGGCCTGCTGTCCTCTCGGCCCTGATGCGGCTGCCTTGTCTCACCGCTGGTCTTAGGCCCGCTGTCCTCTCGGCCCTGATGCGGCCGCCTTGTCTCAACGCTGGTCTCAGGCCTGCTGTCCTCTCGGCCCTGATGCGGCCGCCTTGTCTCACCGCTGGTCTCAGGCCTGCTGTCCTCTCGGCTCTGATGCAGCCGCCTTGTCTCACCGCTGGTCTCAGGCCTGCTGTCCTCTCGGCCCTGATGCAGCCGCCTTGTCTCACCGCTGGCCTCAGGCCTGCTGTCCTCTCGGCCCTGATGCGGCCGCCTTGTCTCACCGCTGGCCTGAGGCCTGCTGTCCTCTCGGCCCTGATGCGGCCGCCTTGTCTCAACGCTGGTCTCAGGCCTGCTGTCCTCTCGGCCCTGATGCGGCCGCCTTGTCTCACCGCTGGTCTCAGGCCCGCGGTCTTCTCGGCCCCGCCAGTGCCGTGCGGGCCCGGGCCCGGCTGGCGCCGCCGCCTGCCGTCTGTCGGACGCTGCTCGCTGGCTGCCCGTCTGCTGCCGGTCGGCCGCGCCTCGCACTGGCGCGGCCGGCCGGCCAGCGGCTGGCCCGCCACCCGCGTGCCCTGCTCCGGCCTCAGACGGCAGCGGGCGGGCCGCCGGGCGGCCGGCCAGCGGCTGGCCCGACGCCCGCGCGCTCCGCTCCGGCCGCAGACGGCAGCGAGCGGGCGCCAGCAGCGGTGGACGCTCCGCGCCGCAGCCATGCCGGTTCCCGCGCGCAAAGGTTAGCCTGCGGGCTGGGCTACGGATAGGAGCGTGCCGGCTGCAGGGGCATAGCTGACGGGGAATTGGCGCCGGCTGGCGTCTGTGTGTTGCGGCGTGGTGACGCGGGACGAGAGATGTGCGTGGCGGTAGAGGTGGCGAGAGTGGCTCGAGGTCGGCGTTGCATTTTATGCTGCGATGTAGTTGTCTTAGTGACTTGTTTACCAGCGCATACCTTTCTTTCGTCATGTCCACTTACTCTTGTTTGATGAAACAACTAATTCTGAACTTCGTTGTTCGTGTTGCAGCTTATTTCGGTTTTGTCGATGTACTCTTGGTGAGCAGAACATGCCAGTTGTCTGCGGAAGTTCCGAGGGGATAGCACTGCATATTTCCTTACATTAGGCAAGATTACAACCTTTGGACTTTTTGCTAGCCTCGTTATGGCAGATCATAAGGATCGGGCGTGGTGATGTGCGTGTCGTCTGATCTTCGGTCGTCCGTCTTTTTTTCCGTCTCTGGACTCTGTCTCTCATGTCCCTTAGCCTGGTAGCATGGCTCCGCCTGCCGCCCCAGCGCCTCACCTGACATTGGGTCCAGGCCTGCCGCGGCCACCCTCTGTCCTGCCGGCCCTGCCCCCGGCCGCCGGCCGCCATGCCTCTGACTCACGTTCCTGGCGTGTTTTGGCCGCCCTCTCCGCTGTCTCCAGCCGCCGTCCTGCCCTCGCTGACTCACGGCCAGGTAGACGGCGGCGGTCAGAGCCGCTGCGTCCGTGAAACAGCGATCGGTGTGTGGGCGGGCCGTTACGGGAAACCGCAGTCCATTCACTGATACGGCATGTGCCGCAGGCAGTCATTGACGACCAGTCATCAGCGTGGTCTGTGCGGAGGCGGGATCAGCTATCATCACAGGTCCATGCTTGTGCAGAGTACGAAGGAAGCGGGTCGACGCGAGTTAAAGAGCTCAGAGTTTTCCACACGGACGGATTACAGACGCCTGCGGGTCCAGTGACGCACGCATATTCAGTCGGCAGCGTGCGGACTGTGTCCTCCACGCGGCCCGCTCTGTGCGGGACCTTTGGAACGCGGCTCGGCCGGCGCCAGCCTTGTTTTGAAGCCGGTGACGAGCGGTTGGCTCAGTTCCAGTTGTGCATTCGCCGGGTGAGTCGGGAGCGAGGGCGGAGCCGCCGCCGCCGCGGCCCCGACTGCCAGCCGTGACTTCCACTGACGGCTGCCGGAGAACGGACGCCGACCGACGCGACCACGCCCGAGCTGAGCCGATCTCGCCCGAAGTGTATCAGCAGGCATTGATGTCGTCTCGCGTCCCACTCTGACACATTCGGCATTAGTGTAGACTCTTGTCCATCCCGACCCTGACCTGACCCGTCGGTCTTCTCGCAGACTCCGGCAAGATGGCGTTCGCCGGGCTGAGGAAGCAGATCAACAAGGCCAACCAGTATGTCTCGGAGAAGATGGGCGGTGCCGAGGGCACCAAGCTCGACGACGAGTTCACCGAGATGGAGCGGGTATGTGCCCCCATAACCACCGAGTGCTCTCTGCGCGGGCTGCGTGAGCTGTCCGCCCTCCAGTTCAGCACGGCGGCGGACTGCGCGGCCGTCCGGCTGCTCACGTCCAAGCCAGTTCGCGCCCTGTGCCAGGCCCCGCTACAAACATGCTAGCGTGTTGTGGCGAACAGACTCCTCCAACTGTCAGCTCGTTGCTCTGCAGAAGAACGAGCCGGGGCAATGTCTTCCAGTGAAGTGACAATTTTCTGCGACGCGAAGTGGCGGGATGGGTGGGTCTTCTCGTCAGGGGCAGCTTCCAGCACAGACGGTGGCGCCTGTGCGTGTGTACTGTGTCATCGTGGCTGGCTCGCGGGCGGGCGCCGGCGGCATCCAGGAGGTGTAGGCGTGTGGTGACGACAGCACACGTTTAGCTTCCGTGCGGCGGGGTTGCGTTGCGTTCGGCTGGCGTCGTGAATTATCGTTGCGCTCGTCGGCCCGGTTTCAACGAGCTCGACGTTCAGATGAGTCGGTACCGATTCCTCGTGCCCGGCTGGATTAATTCCAAGTTGACCGTTGGCTACATTAGGTTGGATTTTGTGTTAGTGTCTGTTATGGTGATGCGCGTAAACCTATATATATATATATATATATATATATATGTGTGTGTGTGTGTGTGTGTGTGTGTGTGTGTGTGTGTGTGCGTGTGTGTGTGTGTGTGTGTGTGTGTGTGTAGATATATGTTTGTGTATATATGATGTGCCTGAAAACCCCTGATTATTATCAGCATATGTGTTTTGCCTGTACCGCCGGTCTCCCGCCACCCCTCGACGCGAGCATTTCACGTGCTGGCCGAGCTGACAGGTGCGGGCCTTCTGGTGCGCCCGTCAGTCGCCGCCGCTCCGGGCGGCTGACACCGCCGCCGGTGTACAATGAGCCTCATTACGGCGCCGGCTGTCAGGCTGCCTCACGCCTCCGCTCGCCGGCAGAAAACGGATGTCACCAACGAGCTGATCGAGGAGCTTCAAGTGAAGACCAAGGAGTTCCTGCACCCCAACCCCACCTCACGCGCCAAGATGGCCGCTGTGAAAGGTGAGCTGGCGCCGGCCGTCGACGGCGGCGCCCTGGGCCGGCTCGGCTGGACCCGCCGGCGGTCACGGCAGTTTGTCGGGACCTTTGTTCGTTCGGGGCTGAGCTGGAGCCGAGCCCCTGGCTGAGGGGCGTCTGTCGGCGGCGATGATGGGTCCTTTGCCTGAGGTCACTGGGCCAGATGGATGCCCTCTGGCCAGACCCAGAGGTGCGGAGACGTACAGCGGCGGGTGAGATGTCTGTTTCGGCCAGTCCTCTGACACCAGCGGCGCACCGGGGGCGCTCGCGGCAGGACGCTGATAGTTCCACTCGTTTTTTATTCACGCAGCAGGTATTGCTCGTCCAATTCCCCTCTAGTGGGTCCGCTGTCTGCACGAGAGACTTCGGTCCCCTCTGATGTCGTGGGGTGGAACTAATCGATGCGTTGCTGTTCTGCCAGCAATAGGCGTCACGTTGTGAGAGCCACCGCGTGCACTGCATCGGCTTTGGGAACCTTCAGCCGGTGCTTTGTGGGTTCCGCGATTCTGTCGTGCAGCTGCGGTACATGCCACGCCCTTGGATGCTAGTAATGCTGGCTCCGCTGTATGATTTGGGTTAAGAATTTTTTCTCACGAACTTGCAACATTTCTGTACATTTACATGTGACACGAAACCGAGAAAGCTGGTGGCGCGTCACGACTGATCAGCGGGTCCTCCTCCTTGTAGCTATATCATGAGGCGACTACTGTGTATTGTCGGCTTTCGCATTGTGCCATTGAAACCAGCCGTCCGCCGTCCACCCGGCGGAACTTGAGCATGGTTTGTTGGATGGAGCAGGAGGGCGCGCCTGAGTGTGGGGACGGGGGCGGAGGGGGCGTGCCGCCGCTCATCGTCCGCGTCGTGCCGCCCGGAGCCATGACGTCAATGATCAGCTGGCGGGAGCCGGCCGTAGTCGGGCTACGGGTGTCAGGTGTCCGGCTCCGGGTGGGCCGTGCCCGTAGGAGGCGCGGCTCCTGTTTCAATGTAGCCAGCTGACCGGCCGGTGACGCTGCCGCCCCCATAGTACGAGCGTTGTGACAGGGGCCGGACGCCGGCCGGCGGTGGGGCCGGCGCCGGATGGTCTGTGACCTGGGAAGCTGCACTGGGCGGCACTGAGCTCGCCGCGGGGCGCGCAGGGCCTCGCGTGTGCCGGCGCCCGGTCACGGGAAGGGCGCGTGTGGGGCCTCTGGACAGCCGGGTGGCGGACGACTCACGCTCCGGAGCCGGCTCGCACGCGGTCTGAGCGGCGCATCCTGTCCTGCCCTGTCCCGCCATGGTATGCCATGCCATGCCATGTCATGCCATGTCATGCCGTGCCGTGCCATGCCATGCCCGTCCCACCGTCCGCGAAGAGTCCTCGGCCGCGGCTGATGATGACGCCCAGTCAGTTATGTCATGATGCGGTTTGATGTCAGCGCGGTGGTTGCTACGTGTGCCGTGTTTGTTAGGCGTCTTGCTAAGAAACATGCTTTTAAAAAGGAAATACTTTTCATTGGCCGTGCGCCTTGCCATGAAGATTATCGAACGATTATCGAACTGCCTAGTTCGGGGCTTCTAAATCGACGACATAGCGCGACATTAGGTATGAAACAACTCTGGAATAACGAACGAAATTAAACGACGTGTGATTGGCAGTACAATTTTTTAAGGACCGTGACAATCGTGGTCATCGTGTTGAGTTTGTCCAATAATAACGCCGTGCTGCTGAAAAGGCTCCGGAAAGCCTTGTCTGAATGCGCTGTAAGGTGGTTTGACGCCGTGGCAGTTTGACGTAAGGTGGCATGGTTTGGCCCATTCAGCTGGGTGCCGTGGACAGATTGTCTTTGAAGCTTGGCGATCCGCGTAATGCTCCCCGTACTCATCCGCCTTCTGGGACTGATAGGGAAGTGTATATGTAACCGGAGATCGAATCGAAATGCATTTCCATCGCAGGAAGCGCCGAAGGTTGCCATTTCGCCAAGAATATTTCAAAGGTGGCATCAGGTGCGGCAAAAAATCATCCCGTTTGCGACGTCTGTTTTTGCCTCCAGTGCGGATGCTCCATTGGGACCCATCTCATACGGTGCGCCACCAGAATACGGCGCCGAATCACCTGCAGCGCGCCGGCCAACTCGCCGGACCGCGGTGCTGCGGACCCGAGGGGGGGGGGGGGGGGAGGACAGCGAGCGTTGGCTGGCGCGACCTACCGGGGCGACAAATAGACGGCGCTCCCGTGCCAAGCGAGCGGCGCCGGCCGCTCCCGGAAGGCCGCGGCTCTGCCCAGTGCCCGGTGTGCGGCTCCTCAACACCGTAGCATTCGCAGGGAACCCATCGTGGCTGCGTTCGCTGATTGCTCCAGGTTCAGGGGTCGTATCATCCGCCAGTTACAAGTTGGCTGGGGCTTGGACGGTTCCAGCGGGCTGACACAGTTTACCTGACTTCTTGTCGCTTCCGGCGTTCTTGGTTACCTTCGTGATCCCGCCGGTTCTCGTCCCCAGCTCCCCTCGGTAACGGTCGGCCAATTATTGCGAGGCTCAGCGGTGTCCTTGATGGGTTTAAGGTACATGACTGTCTCGAGGGCGTCGTTTATTCTCTGCTGCGAAGGGGGACCTTCGTAACAGAGGATCAATGACAGAGTGCCCCCCCCCCCCCCTGGTTTGGGTTTGGGCGTGGTGCTGAAATCGTTGTCAGCTCATTTCACACCATTAAGCCACGTTAAAATGTGGGGCTCCGGGTGTGGACGGTTCAATATTTGTGACCCTTCTCGCGGTTCAATATTTGTGACCCTTCTCGCGGTTCAATATTTGTGACCCTTCTCGCGGTCGGTGACGTTTTGTCAAAAACGCAAATAATGTTTGTTTCTCGCTCGCAATGGACTTTTAAAATGTTTTCTAGCCTAACGCAGTACTGTTACCCATATTCGTCGTCGAATAACCAGGATAAAGGACAGATGATAATCTAATAATGCATCTATCTCTCCTTTCTCCTGGCTAACAGACGAGGAATAAGGCTAACAGTACTGTTTCACGAGTATGCCATCTTCCTTGTCAGTGTACTTGACAGCTTATGTTTTTAACGTCATTCGAATCCTGTCATTCCGTGAGCTATGCGGCGATCAAGGCCCAGAAAAAGTATTTTCCACTTGCCAATAAGCATTTCCACTGACCAAGAAAGCATACCAATAGTTATAAGTGAGCTTGTTTCATCATGTATGATGCTTGCTTCAATATCTTCCATGTGAAACAGCCCCTGAAAGGGTAAAGCTCTCACAGGGCGAGAGATGGGGTTCCTTATCCGTTGCGTTGGCTCCCCACCGCAGTGTCCTGGGAATGCCTGCTGGGCTTGGATTTTAGTGCCGGACATGGCCCAGATAGTGGCAGTGGCACGCGCCACCTTCCGGCAAAGCCTGACAGTTTATAGGACATATCCCGCCCAGTCTCCTGCGATATCCCTTATTGGATCCCAGAATGGTCCCCGACCCCTGTTTCCCCTGCCGCCCGGCCTCGTGATCGTCATCGGTCCCTGATTGGATCCGAGAATGGTCCCCGACCCCTGTTTCCCCTGCCGCCCGGCCTCGTGATCGTCACCGGTCCCTGATTGGATCCGAGAATGGTCCCCGACCCCTGTTTCCCCCGCCGCCCGGCCTCGTGATCGTCACCGGTCCCTGATTGGATCCGAGAATGGTTCCCGACCCCTGTTTCCCCCGCCGCCCGGCCTCGTGATCGTCACCGGTCCCTGATTGGATCCGAGAATGGTCCCCGACCCCTGTTTCCCCCGCCGCCCGGCCTCGTGATCGTCACCGGCGTCTGAACCGAAGCTGCAGCGAGCTGTCGACTGAAGTATGCTTCAGTCTCAGCCGTAGCAGCAGGGACCTGGACTGCCTCGTGGTCCACCGCCGGCATGGCGGTCCAACTCTGGCATTGGCCGGCCGCCGGCTGCGGTCCTGGCAGCGCACAGATTCAAGCCCCCAAGGCTCGGTTTTCGGTGTCGTCTGATTTCCGGGGTGGGCGTTTATGGGTGCCTCGGCCGCCACGGACATTTCATGCCCGCAGTTGTAGTCCATCTGCCACCGTTTGTCACAGTAGGTCACAGGATGTGTGTACTATCATTGCATTCTTTGTTCTTGAAGTGTATGCTATTCCGATCGTGTGGCGTTACCTGGAAAGCACATTCGGTTACGTTACGTTCGCTATATTTATGTGGTGATGCGTTTTCTGTGCTAGTGCTACTGTGGTTTTTAGTTCCGCAGTTATGTACTGATGTTTGAATTTCAGGCACCTCCCATATCAGTTTCAATCGTAAGTATAGATGTGCATCGAACTGGTTTCTTTTGGCACCGATATGCCATTTTGGACGTGGATTTGTACGTTTCTTTGGAAGCTTTAAACCCCTTTGGCACTTTTGATTTTCCTCTTGGCATCGCTTTTGCTGTTTCAACAAGGCTTCGATGCACGTGCGACCATGTACTTGTTCGAGGTTGGATGTATCGTGCACCCAGCGTCTGCTGTGTTGCCGTCCCGTCCGGGACCCCCCTTGCGACGCGTTCTCAGCCCAAGCCCGGCATCGTCACTCAGTTTGCGTTCCGCAGTTTCCCTTTGGGAACGTGAGTACCGTGAGCTTCCCATCGTCGCTGCATCGACACAGCCGTCGGCGGCCCGCCTCTGGTGGCGCGGGCCTGGCAGCCGTGCGGCGCGGCGCGCGCGCTCCGCCGGCCCTGGAGGTGGGCCGGGTGCCGCCTGACCCGCTGACCCCCGCCTCTCGCCGGCAGGCATCTCCAAGCTGTCGGGCCAGGCCAAGGCTGCCACCTACCCGCAGCCGGAGGGCGTGCTTGGCGACTGCATGGTCAACTTCGGCCGCAAACTGGGCGACGAGGAGCCGTTCGGTGAGCGGCACGTGACGGGGCGGGGCGGGGCGCGGGTGCGGCGCGACGGGGGCTGCACTGGTGTGCTGGCCGGATCTGCCGCTGCTGTGCATGTTGGCCGGACCTGCCGCTGCTGCGTGCCGCCTCCTCCAGTGCTCGGTCCTCTGGTCGGGACGTACTGGCATTGCAGGCTGGTGTGTCTTTGTTAGTGACCACAAACTCTAAACATTGGAAAACCGACGTTGATTTAGAGCATGCAAGGAAAAATAAAATAGAAGGGCGGACAACAAAAAGGAAGCAATTTGCGGTCGTTGTGACCACTTGGCTTTTTTCTCGCGTCGTTTTTTGTACCCCCTTTGTACCCGACGATGCCCAAGGCCGGATATTTATGAGCCTAACATGCTTTTCTGTTCGCTCCGTTTCCAAAGTCTGCAAAGGGTCGCTAGGTATACCGTCGCTACGACTTGGCGCGGTCCTGAAAGAGCCCTACATATGCCCTACATTGCCGTGCAGAGCCCCATGCCCTACACTGAAGACGTCTCCCGAAAGCTTCCTGCTCTGTTCGGGTTCCGCGCGATTTAGACAGCATGGTGGTGAACCAGTTGGGGGTGGGGGGGATGGGGGGTGGGGGTGGGGAGGGGGTGTCTTGGTGCCTTGCTGCAGCTTGTCGAGCTGCCGCCGCCGAACCCAGGCTCGGACCGGGTCGTGACCTTCCGTGGCGGGCGCGGTCGGTTGCTGAGCTCTGTATCTAGCACCTCCGCGCTGCTAGGGCTGACATTCAGAGTAAATGGTCCAATTATGGAAATTGCCCTGCCTGGTGAGAGTGAATCAGTCTGGGAACGTTGTCAGTGCCACTGGCAAACGGGGGGGGGGGGGGGGGCGCCGGCCGTGGAGTTTGGTGGGCCTGTGGCCGCTTTGTCTCCATCCGCTGTGCAGGCGAACGGTGGTCCACGACGAGTGAATGTCCCCCCCCCCCCTCTTTCCGTTCTTGAACGGATAGTTATGATCTCCACGTTCTGTGATCTGTCCTCCCCTGTTCTGTTCTGGCTATCTGCGATCTGCATTGTTTTCTTTTGCAAACCCGAAGGAGGTAGAAGTTGTCCGTGCTAAAACGAGACGATGCTTCTGATATATTTAAAATGATGACCTTATGTATTGGATAGGTTGGTCAACGTCAACGGGTACACTACTCGATACATTGTCTCCCGAAAAATAGTTATTTCTTGATAATTTATTCGATGCTAACTTTTTTCTTCTTTTTTATTCATTTGTTGTTTCGAGCTCTACTTTCTGAATCGCGAGTGGAACTAGTGTCATTTACATGTGGCGCTGAATTCTGAGGCGTCGGCGTTCGTCTCATCCGTGGTTATTACTTGTCCAGTCACGGTCCAAACAAACTGCAGTTGAGTGCCTAATTTATTCATTGAACATTTTTGCGTGCCACATTTTAAATCCACGTTGCCACTTTGCTGTGGTCCCAGGTATACAGCACAAAGCGTGTACAACTGACAGGGGTAGCTAAATGTGTGCGTGGCGCCTGCGTTCACGCGGCGCGCACACGATCAGACCCGAAGCCGCTATCTTAACCATATGCACGAGTGAGGCTGTTCTCAGCGCAAAATGGGCTCGCGTTTCGTACATTACATAAGGTTCTTCCGAGCGACCGACCCAGCTGTGGACCGACCAGCCAGAGAACCGCCCGGCCGGTTAAGCGCGCCGGACGTCGTCAGCCCGCGTGTCACGAGTAGCGTTCCTGCATCTCCACGCCAAAGCAGCCGGCTTAAAACGGGCGTCGTCAGCCCGCGTGTCGGGGGTAGCGTTCCTGCCATCTCCACGCCAAAGCAGTCGGCTTAAAACGGGTGTCGTCAGCCCGCGTGTCGGGAGTAGCGTTCCCGCCATCTCCACGCCAAAGCAGCCGGCTTAAAACGGGTGTCGCGAGAGCTCCGCGCCCGCTCATTCGTTATTGACCCATGCAAACGGGTGTCGCGAGAGCTGCGCGCCCGCCCATTCGTTATTGACCCATGCGAATGGTCACGCGCAGCCGTTCACCACGTGCAAGTGCCGCTTTGTGTTTGCTTGGTCTGATCTACATACCCCAACGTGGGAATCTGATGCACAGCAACTAGGCCCACTGAATGGAAAACAGGAGAATTGGGTGAACGTAAACAATCAAATTATTTGCGTGGCTCGTACAGGTACGGTGTGGATTTACTTTGCCGTGTACGAATAATGCATTTTTGCAGCACATATTTCTGTTTGCTTTATTGTGGTTTGATTGCTAATCCATTGGGCGTTTAAATTTTAAGACCTGCCGGTTCTCGTCGTTCCCCCTTCCCCCTACGACGTCGGAGTTCTGCCATCACCAGACGCGCTGGATCAGTTTGCAAATGTATTGTAATGCGGTTGGCATAATTCCATCTGCGGCGAAATCTGCACAACTGTATCGACATCCCCGCGCGGCCCGAAGCCATGGCGCCGCCGACCCCAGCGATCCGGGGTCCGTCGGACAGCGACACGTGCATCCCGGGCGCGCGCCACGAGGGTCGCGCGCCAGCCGGCCCCGCCGCGGTCCGCCTGGTCACGGGAAGAGGCGCCGCGCCGGCCCGGCCGGCACCACCTGACACACGGCCGAGTGCTGCTCCAGGCAGTCGACCTGGCGCCAGGGCACGCGGTCGATCAGCACCGGGCAGCGGCAGTGGCTGCCGGCGCCGTCGGGGCACGCCACGTCCGGCGACCACCAGCGCCCGGCCCACGCCGTGCCGTGCGCCGCGTAACGGCGCACCAGCGCCTTGACGAATCGCGTCTCGGGCCCCTCGTGCAGCGAGGCTAGCCGGCCGCCCAGATGCCGGCACTGCAGACGAGCCTCGCGGTATCGGACTTTGGCTTTCATCACCAAGAAACAGCCTGTGTGGAACGGCACCCAGGCGGTGCTCCACGGGACGCGGTTCCGCCGGGGACACGGGTACCGGGCCGGGGCGCGCGTCTTGATGCCGCGTAGTGCCGTCTTCATACGCTGAATCTGAGTGCTTAGGTTCTGTATTGATGCGTTGGTTTTGGCCAGTCGGGTGCCCTGGTACGTCAGCTTTTTCCGGAGTGCTTCTACGTCGATCTTGAGTTTGTGAACTGTTGCTCTATAAGTGGTCACTAGGTGGGATGGGTTTGAGCACCGGCTGGCACATACAGTGGCCACCGGTTTAGCTATATTGTGTCTGGGAATAGACTGCCAGAACCTTTTATCTGTGGGCTGAATCTCAGACGGCAAAAACGATGGTGTCGTGGAAACGTCAGCTAGGCTCTCTAGCAGTTTTTGCTCTGTGCCATTACTGTACGAGGCTAAATGGCTAGAGTATTGGTTACACATATCTTGTAGAGCTCCATAATTGACTTTGCTGGCAGTGATATCCACGCTGAAAAGGCAGATTGCGTGGTTTCTGGGATCCGTTTTCTGACTTGCGCTTGTGGGACATTCTATTGCCTCCGAATGGCCGGTCACAAATACAAATGATAAAAGGAAGAGCCAGCTTGCAAGTGCTTGAGGCATCGGTTCCGACTAGCTGATCGGAGATATAAATGCTAAAAGGAAAAGACAGTTTATGGTTGTTCGATGGTTGTTTCTGTAACGTGCATCCGGTTAGCCTTACCTGCTTGCAGCGAGTGATTGCAAAAAATTTCGATTTGTTGGCTGTACACACAGTTGCTTTCATTCAAGCTCGGGTACTATCGCATGGAAACTATAACTTTCTACTGATTTGTCGGCAAAAATCGCTTTTGTTCCTAGTTGGTTTCTAGCTGACACCGCGTGGAACTACAAATTTCTATGAATGTGGAGCTCAGGAATATTTTCTACATAGATTGGGCTCGAATTTTTGCTGCGCAGTACAGCCAGGCGACGGCAAGGATTTTGTCCATGTGGTTTGGAACGAGCCGTGTAATCATTGGACGCTTCCTGCTCGCAAACACGAAGTGGTCATCACACTTCGGCTGTTACCCACAGTTTGGGTTGTCATATTGCGGCTGTCACCCGCGCCTTGATAATCTGACACAGCATTGCAGGACACAAAAGAGAGACCCCTTGGGCTTGCCTTGCGAAAGGCTGGAGGCAAAATTGTCCGTCAAACTAAAGTGGTTGTGCAGGATGGTTGCAGAGACGGCAGTTAACCGGCGTCGAACGTTTCGTGCCCATTGTGTGTGCAAATAGAACTAGGTTGAACGTGAAATTCGACGGCTTTGTTGGTGTCTTGTGGATTTGTGCTGGAAAAATGACAATTTTATAGTTAACAGTTCCTCAGCCCTTGGAGGTCTCAATGGAGCAATTAGCGACTATTGAATTGATGTGTTTATAGCATATAGTCATATGTACGTCAGTTATATATCATCATGCTATATGTATATAGAAATGGCTATGTATATATATACATATATATGCATATGGATACAGATATCATGATTTCAAAATCATATCTGATTATCATGAGATACTTGGTAACAGAGGTCTTGCATATGCGCCCATGTAGCTATGCCTGTTTCCAGCACGCATTTTGGTTTTTGTTACAGCCCAGTCAATGATCGAGACCGGAGAGGCCATGAAGCAAATAGCCGATATCAAGTACGCACTCGATGACAGCATGAAGCAGAACTTCCTGGAACCGTTGCATCATCTTCAGACCAAAGACTTAAAGGAAGTAATGGTGAGTTATTTTCACGCATCGGCTTGCTCCACGTTTGCTGAAAAAGCAGGAAAGCTACATTGCACCTAATGATGCGTTCGCAACACATATTTGCTCGCGGAGAATGCAGTGCTTAGCCGTGCCTCGCACGCATCTGCGAAATAATGCTAATGCGTTTTCCTGAACTGTTAGATCTGAGCTTAGGTCCGAACGTAGCGCGATGCGCTCCGTGATAACGGATACCGTGGTACAGGCTCGTTGTCTCCGTCGCCGTGTCGCCACCGCACGGCGTCTGACCTCTGACGGGCGCGGGTTCCGTCTGTGTGCAGGCGTCGCCGGACGGCGTCTGACCTCAGACGGACTCGGGCCCCGTCCGTGTGCAGGCGTCGCCGGACGGCGCCTGACCTCAGACGGACTCGGGCCCCGTCCGCGTGCAGGCGTCGCCGGACGGCGTCTGACCTCAGACGGACTCGGGCCCCGTCCGTGTGCAGGCGTCGCCGGACGGCGTCTGACTTCAGATGGACGCGGGCCTTGTCCGTGTGCAGGCGTTGCCGGACGGCGTCTGACCTCAGACGGACGCAGGCCCTGTCCGTGTACAGGCGTCACCGCCCGGCGTCTGACCTCAGACGGACGCGGGCCCCGTCCGTGTGCAGGCGTCGCCGAACGGCGTCTGACCTCAGACGGACACGGGCCCCGTCCGTGTGCAGGCGTCGCCGGACGGCGTCTGACCTCAGACGGACGCGGGCCCCGTCCGTGTGCAGGCGTCGCCGGATGGCGTCTGATCTCAGACGGACTCGGGCCCCGTTCGTGCGCAGGCGTCGCCGGACGGCGTCTGACTTCAAACGGATGCAGGCCTTGTCCGTGTGCAGGCGTCGCCGAACGGCGTCTGACCTCAGACGGACGCGGGCCCCGTCCGTGTGCAGGCGTCGCCGGATGGCGTCTGATCTCAGACGGACTCGGGCCCCGTCCGTGTGCAGGCGTCGCCGGACGGCGTCTGACTTCAGACGGACGCAGGCCCCGTCCGTGTGCAGGCGTCGCCGGACGGCGTCTGACCTCAGACGGACGTGGGCCCCGTCCGTGTACAGGCGTCGCCGGACGGCGTCTGACCTCAGACGGACGCGGGCCCCGTCCGTGTACAGGTGTCACCGCCCGGCGTCTGACCTCAGACGGACGCGGGCCCCGTCCGTGTGCAGGCGTCGCCGAACGGCGTCTGACCTCAGACGGACGCGGGCCCCGTCCGTGTGCAGGCGTCGCCGGATGGCATCTGATCTCAGACGGACTCGGGCCCCGTCCGTGTGCAGGCGTCGCCGGACGGCGTCTGACCTCAGACGGACGCGGGCCCCGTCCGTGTACAGGCGTCGCCGGACGGCGTCTGACCTCAGACGGACGCGGGCCCCGTCCGTGTACAGGCGTCGCCGGACGGCGTCTGACCTCAGACGGACGCGGGCCCCGTCCGTGTACAGGCGTCGCCGCCCGGCGTCGGCTGTCGTCTTTGTCATATTGGCGGCGCCCGGATGCCGGCCAAAGTCAGCGGCCGTTCCCCGGCTTCCCCGGATTAGGTCAGCGAGGCGATCGGCTGGACGCGTGGCTCGCTCGCTGGGGACCGCGCGGGTGACGGCCTCGATCAGCGGCGGTCACGTGGGGCCAGTGACTGCCCGCGGGGGAGATGGGGGACCAGGGAAGGAGCGCGTTCCTGCGAAGCTGCACCACGTGGGGACCCGGCTGCCGATGTGCTCGGGCGATCGAGGTCCTCTTCAGCCTCACTGGCCGCGTCATCGTCAGCGGACGGTCGGCCGCCCCCAGGAAGGGCATCGAGCGAGGCAGCCGGTCCGTCACCGCGACCATGCCGTGTGTCGGGTCCTGCGGCGATCCGGGTCGCTGCTCACAATCGGACTCTGCGACAGGGCTCTACTGATAAATGCTCTGCCGATAAAGATTGCAATATAAATTTCCGGCGCCAGGTAGCTTTCTGGCCTACTATGGGTTTGGTATTTGACGGATATCATATGGAGGAAAGATACTTGATTCGGTCGCCAATGAATTTTTGTTACTGTGCTGAAAGAGGTCATTTTGGGTTGCTTGAAATTTACGTAAGTTATTAAACGCATTTGCGAAGAACATTATTCGCATAGATAAGACAGTAGTAATAACTTTATTCCTCGGAGCAAAACCAGAATGGAGATATAGATGGGCTAAACCCATCCATATCTCCATTCTCCTGGTTTTCTTCGAGGAATATAGCTATTACTGAGGTCTTATGTTTGCTTAAAATTTGTGTCAGGCCAGGATGGAACCTGTGTGATCGCCAGCGCCAAGCTGCTCATCGCCATACAACAGCATAATCCCTCTTCCTCGGCTTGTTGAAAGTTGAGCTACACGGCGGCTCGGACTGCATTTGCCCACGTGCAGCTCATCCCGTCGATGAACGGCGGGCGCGCTTTGTGCTGGAAAGGTTTCGTGGCATTCTAGTAAGATGATAGTAATTTTACAACTGCTTATTTGCCTTAAATGCCTCAAAACGTTAAGAAAGGTTGAAAAGTTTGGGAAGTAATTTTACAACTGCTTATTTGCCTTAAATGCCTCAAAACGTTAATAAAGGTTAAAAAGCTTGGGAAAAGCTGGCAAAGAAGGGCGCGAAAATAGAAAATACCTGATTCAGTTTTGGAGCATGCCATTTGTCATTGGAAGCGCTGTCCGGACGGCTTTTTGGCCAGAAAGAATCGTTGGGGATTTCTAGAGGAGTGGGGACATGCCTTGTCGAGTTGTTATAATATTTGACTGATCTCTTTTGTGATGCGGATTTTAGCAATACCTTGGTTTTTCATTGTCAGTTCCACACTAAAACGTAGCAAGTCGTACTGACGTGGTATAGATGAATGCGCCGTTCACAAACCATTGGCTGATTTCGCTGACGGTATGCAATCCATATGTGAGAATGAAAGAAACGAAGCAGCCAGAAGCAGCCAGTGTCATGTTCGGCACCCATCTCTAGCACAACAAGGTGGTCTAAAAATGAGAGAGGTTAAGCAACGAAAGCTACATGGAAGCAAAATCCAGTTACGAATAACCAAATACACAAAACAGCTTTAGAAAATGATGCGTCTTGAAGCTTGTATATTTGTTTTATTGTTTGCACAGGCACGGTGGCCCTATCCCAATGCCCTTTCGTCTGGCTCATTCTGTATTCTGTGAATATTTCATTTCTTCTTTTTTTTTTAATACCTTTAGGCGAACTACGCCCAGCTCAGATGACCGCATGCGAGTGCTGCAGCGCTGGCTGACGACATGAGCCCGCCATGCAGTGACCTGCTTGTTCGTGTGGCTCCAATATAATCGGGATGCTTCACACCATGGAGGCGAGACCGCAATCCGCCGTCCCCAGATCCACTGACACGCTCGTGTTCGCTATCTTACACGTTTGAATTTTTAAAAATTACACGCCTCGTTTAAATTTTTTGGAGATAAATCACCCGCACAGTTTCTGACCGAATGATGTAATAGATGACTGCAGAGTAATGCGCAGGCCCGTGTGCTGGCCATGGGCTGCCGTGCCTGACACCTGCGGTGTCACTGGGTAGCATCAGTGTGCCGCAGGGCCTGGTCTCTCTGCAACGCCGACTCACGCTGTCGCCGTTTTCAGCACCACCGCAAGAAGCTGCAGGGACGCCGGCTCGACTACGACTGCAAGAAGCGGAAGCGCGATAGAGGTGAGGCTCTGACCCGGGCCGTGACCTGGTGGCAACGCCCCCTCCCCTCTCGTCCTGTTGGCGGTGATGCCGCTGCGTTGCGCGTGGCGTGATATCGCCCCACCCGCGGACGGCGAAACACATCGGCCGGTCCGCGCGCAGCGTCAGGTGAAGCCCCGGACAGCCAGCGCGTGCAGAACGGTCCGGCGCGCGGTCCGAGCTAACCACCTGGCAGCCAGCGGAACCGGCGCTGTGGTGTGCTGTCTTGGTGAGCCTCCCCTAGCCGGGAGAGCCGGCGCCCTGCCGACCCGACCAAGAACTGTGGGCTCCATGACGGCGTATCAGGTGCACTGCCCCCACTGTCCCTTGTCGAGGGCATGCAGGGTGTCCACCCCCCCCCCCCCTCCCCCTGTCCCCTGTCGGGGGGCATGCAGGCTGTCAGCCCACTACCCCTGTCAAGGGGCACGCAGGGTGTCCACCGCCGCCTGGCCTTGCGCTGTCTCTGTGACATTTGTGCTTATCGTGTGGTTTGCGCGCAACCACAGTCGAGGTGCACGGCCGTTTGGTGTATGCTGACGCTGTGCAGTATGTATGTGCGCGCACTGACATGCGTCTGGATGTCCGAGCTCGCGAGGTCTTGCCTCCATCAAATAGTCTCTGTGCTTTGGTTTGTCTCAACAGAACGCGGCTCTGTAGTTAGAGACGGTCAGCAGACCGAGATGTTCTGCATGTCCCCGCTGGCTGTGTTCGGCGCGCCCGTCCTCGCTCGGGATCCAGGCCTCACGGACCGAGTATGCGTGCTTGCTCAGCGCGGCTTCCCCACTAAGCCCGCCCGTCGGTGCGCTGCGGCCGGCCTCTAACGGCGGCTGTTCTGTTCCGTTTGTTCAGCTCGCTCGGCCAGCCCGTCTGCGCTGGGCAGTCCGGCGCGCTCCTCAGGTATGTCCTCTCCCCCGGCCGGCCCCAGTCCCGCCCCGCCCCAGCAGCCCGTGTGTGCATGCTGGCAGCACCCGTGCACTCGTTCGCTGCACCTCCATGCACCTTCAGGTCGCCGCTACCTCCAGGGCGCCCGCCACGGTGTGGTGCGCGCGCCCAGCTTTCGTGGAGACCAGGCAGTGTGAGCCGTCTCGCGGCCTTTCCCCTGGCTGATGACCGCGGCGGTCTGCTAGATGCCCCCCCCCCCTTACCGCCCTCCGAACGCTTGACCCTGCTGCTGCGTTTGGCCATGCATCGTGTCACCTGCACGTCCGGTCGCACCGAGCTCGTGATGGCACGTCTCGCCCGCGCGCGGCACCGTCGGCACCGTCGAGGCGCGTCGGCCGTCGACCGTTCGGGTCGAGCCGCAGCGTGTTGCACCCGTCCGTCCCGGCGGCCGGCTGTCCGGCCCGCTGCGCCGTCCAGGCCTGCTGTCGGAGGCCGCCGGTCCCGGAGAGGGGCAGCGGGCGGGCCTGTCGAAGGCTGGTTTGTTGGGGCTGGTTTGGGCGGTGGCGGAATGGTGGTGGTGGTGGTTGGTGGCACGTCCTGCCGGTCTGTCTGCGCCGCGCTGGCCCAGGTAGTGTCAGGGACTCATGTCCGCACTGCCGGCGGTCCTGGTGGTGGCATCTGCCGCCCTGTGCCAGATCGGCCGGGGCGTCCCTGCGAGCAACCGGGTCGCACCCACAAACCCGGCCAGGCGCCGGCTGGGCGTGCCGACAGGTGCGCGCGCGGCCGCCGCAGCGAGGGCTGGCCATAAAGCCGGAGCCGGTATGGCATGGTTGCTCGTCTGAAGGCAGTCCATGCCGGGCGGCTGTGGCGGCGTGACTGGCGCCCGGGCCTGGCGTGCGTTCCGGTTATGGAAGGCATCGCCTTTGATGTGTGGCTGGGCCCTCCACCCGGCGTGTCGCGTGGTAGATGTAGTGAAGCGACCGGAGCACACGCCAGGCAGAGCGCGGCGCAGTGCCGCGCCTGAGCTGGAGCGTCCGCTGGTCCAGACGAACATCATCACGCACGATTTGTGGCAGCTTGGCGTCAACACTGCTTAAACCCGACCTCTCCAGTCGGCTATCTCGCCAGAACCTGCCACGGTGATCGGTCGCCGCGTGAGGGCGGGCAATGGCGAGCGCCAGATGTCGGAAAGGCGGCGGACATTACTCGGCCGGTGTCGTCGGCCCTGCAGCGGACCCGTTTTCAAAGCGCGGTCTCCTCCCCATCTTCGAATCCAAATGAAATTGAAACTATCCGGAACACCCCGTCGGCCATTTTCTCAGTCGAACCATTTTCCACGTCGCTTCCGGGGACCGGGTTCATTTGTAAATGGCGGAGGTCTTGTAGAGCTGGCCGATATGCTAACGCGTCGCTGTTGTTTTGTCGTGGCGTCGTTCGCTCGGCAATGGTTTCGACCGCTGTGCCCGACAGTCGGCCGGTCCTCTGTCCCACCGCTGTGCCCGGCAGTCGGCCGGTCCTCTGTCCCACCGCTGTGCCCGGCAGTCGGCCGGTCCTCTGTCCCACCGCTGTGCCCGACAGTCGGCCGGTCCTCTGTCCCACCGCTGTGCCCGACAGTCGGCCGGTCCTCTGTCCCACCGCTCTGCCCGGCAATCCGGGGGGCCGTGACCGGGTACACGCAGGCTGACGAGGACCGCCTGCGGACCGAGGCCCGGCGGAACCGGTGCCGGTATCGGCTTTCAAGCAAACCAGCTGGCGGGTGATTTACGATGCGGCTATCTGACCGGTGACGGAGTGCAGCGCTCGCCGTCTATCTGACCGGTGTGACGGGAGTGCAGCGCTCGCCGTCTGTCTGACCGGTGACGGAGTGCAGCGCTCGCCGTTTATCTGACCGGTGACTGAGTCCAGCGCCCGCCGTCTATCTGACCGATGACGGAGTCCAGCGCTCGCCGTCTATCTGACCGGTGACGGAGTGCAGCGCTCGCCGTCTATCTGACCGGTGACGGAGTGCAGCGCTCGCCGTCTATCTGACCGGCGACGGAGTCCAGCGCTCGCCGTCTATCTGACCGGTGACGGAGTCCAGCGCTCGCCGTCCGCAGCGAACCCGACGGCAGTGAGCAGCCGCTGACTGTGTACCGGCCGCTGGTGGGAGGTCGCCCTGTGCCTGCAGGCAGGGTAGAACGAACGCGACGGCAGTGACCGGCAGGGAGGGCGGTGTCGTAACCGTATGTCGCCCGCCGGCAGGAGCTCACATCCCCGACGAGGAGATCAAGATGGCTGAGGACAAGTTTGCCGAGTCGCTCCACCTGGCCCAGATGAGCATGCACAACCTGCTGGAAAACGACGTGAGTATCGACCGGGGTCGCAAGGCGAGTGGATCCCTCACTGCCGCGTCAGTTGCAAAGGTTAATTAATTAGCACCACGAATCGGCACAATCCAGCCGACGCCATTATGGAGAGCAATTCATCTGAGTGTACAGCGGAGCGTGTGAGCAGCGCCGCGGCGTGTGCTGACTCGCGGCCGCGCCGCCGCCGTCCGGCCGACAGGTGGAGCAGATCAGCCAGCTGGCCACGTTCGCCGAGTCGCTGCTGGACCACCACCGTCAGTGCAGCGACATCCTGACGGCTCTGCAGGAGACGCTACAAGAGAAGAAGCAGGAGGCGGCGGCGCGCGCTCGGCCCGATTTCCAGCCGAAGACGCTGGCCGACCTGGGCATCCAGAGCAGCGCCGCGTACCAGCCGGACGGCACCAACGGCGGCCTCAGCAGCGGCAGCGCTCCCAGCGGTGAGTGGTGACACTATGCTGTTCGCCGCCTGCCGCCACGCGGCGCCGAGGATCGCTCGACTGGCTCCGCCGAGCGCCGGTATGCTCCCTTTCGCGGGCGTGTTTGCAACGTGTTGGCCGCGGTCACGAACGGTGACGAAGGCCGTTACTTCTCCGGCCTGTCTGTGACTAACAACCTGTGCTGCCTTTCTCTGTGTGTGTGTGTGCGTCCGTCTGTCTTGCTCTCGGCCGGCTATGTGACGCCTGTGACACTTCTTGGCTCACTCTCACTCCTGACCACCGCCTTGCCTGTGGCCGGGCCCGACGTGTTCATATTTGCCGCTGACTGCGGCGACGGCTCGGGGCCTGCTGCCCCGGATGGCGTGCTGTGCCGGCGCCGCGCCACTGCGGTCGCTCACGCTCGCGCGCCGGCCGTCGCTCGCCGCCTCGCGCCCTGTCCCGGCCCCCGGACCTGGTGGTGGAGCACAGCACGGCCCGGCTGGAACCCGTGCTCCGTTCTGCAGAGAGCACGCCGCAGCGCTCGCCGCTGCCGACCCCAGAGGCGACGGCCGCCGCCTGGGAGCCGCAGTTCCCGGCCGGTCAGCCGCCAAAGTCCCCCGCCGGTAACGCGTCGCCCGCGAGCGCCCGGGGCTATCCCCCGCTGGGCGGCAACCGCCGCGAGAGGGCGGGGTGGCGCGCGGCTGCATGATCCAGTCTCGCACCTTCTGTTGAGACGGCCGCCTGCCGGGGCGCCGCCCGCATGACCGTGGTGTGGTAGCTAGCCGGATCGATGTGTGTGTGTGTCCGCTGCCAGCTCAGTGCACGCCGGCAGGACGCTACTTCATTGTCTGTCTCTCTTTCTCTTTGTCTTTGGAGCCTGTCCGCTTACTGTTCGCCCGTATGCCGCAGGCGAACGGGGCAACGGACTGTTGTGTTGATGTCTGATCCCATCCGGCTGGGGCACGTCCTGTATTGTTGCGCTGTGGCCTGCGCTGTAGGTTCGCGTGTCCGCGCCCGTTGGTGTACTGCCCGCCTCTGGGAATGTCGTGCAGGTCAACTGGTGTCTCCTTATACCGACCTGACTTGTTTGAAAGCGTGGGCCTAGTCGGAAGATGACATGCCTCCCTCGTTCACGACTGTGAAGTCTAAATACTGAGAAGACGGAACACCTGCTACCAGTCCTCGCTCTCAGTTGGCAGCTAGTTGGATTTTGCCGAGTCCTACAGTATGCCGGACACGCTAACTTTTGGTTCGAATTCGTCACAGGCTTTTTTCTTCTTTTTTGTGACATGTCGTAGAACAGACCTATGTGACAGCAACATGCGTACGCTCGGAAGTATGAAATATCATTATGTGGCGTCATTCTCGAGACTTCGAGAAGAGACGAGGCGAGAGTAACTTCTGTGTTGAATGAGGTCAAGACTAACACGCGCTCGGGGTCAATTGACCCCCCCCCCTTGGGTTTTTTACAAAACAATTTTCAAACGGCGCGGCGCAGCCACGGCAAACTTTGCATAGCTGTAGACATTTGAATACCAGACTTTTGGCATTTACAGTTATATGTACCTTGTAAGGTCCCTGGCCTATGTCAGGTCAAAGTCAGGCCGTGGCTGTCAGCGAAGGCGGTCCGTAGGGAATCGTTCAGTCTGTCGCGGCAGGGAAGTGCTAGACGAACTTGTACATCTTTGAGATAGCTTCTTGGGCGAAACAACAGTGGAATTTGGGATTACAACAAATTCCATTGACCTGGAGACAAGTGTGAAGGTCAGACCACGGTCAAAATCAACACGTCTTCTTGCAAGGGACCTTTGTTTATGGAATAGTTCGTAATCCTCATTTCGAATTCCTTGCTAACAGGGACAGCAACAGACAGCTTCCATGGGCTTCAAAATCACAGAGAAGGTCACTGACCTAAAATGTCGTAAGCCAACCCCTTATGTGAAGGAACGTAACGCATAGCGTTATCTTCGACGCTTTTTCAAAGTCAAAAATCAAAGCAATTTTGCAGATTTTTGGCCACCATGATTCTTAAAACGTAAAGACGGCCACCAACCTAAATATCACCAGTGGCCTTTTGCTTAGAATAGGTATCTAGGTTCAAGGCGGTTGCATGAGGGTGGGGGAGTTTGGACACCAGTCATGAGTTTGACCTTGTTTAACCTTATGCGACCCGAAGGTCATGGCCTATGGACCTCAGACTTTAGCACAAACGAGTTTGCATACAGTCCAGCCCACCGTTTGGAGTTGTGGTTTCTAGGTCTTTTAGTTAGAGATTTCACATCAGGGGGTTCAAATTACCCTCACCCGAGTGAAGGGTATTCAACCGACCACCCGGACGTATGCTAACACTGGCATGTTTAAATGCCTTGGTGACATGACGTAACGCTTTGGGAAACAGTCTTTAGTCAATTCGTTGACAGAAATGCGTTGAAAAGTTCATTAAATAACCGCGCAACGTTAAATTTCTGAAAATCACTCGCAAACGTTTTCTCGTAGGTGAGCCACGCAGCATACCAACCCACCTGTTTCTCCGCGTTTGCCTTGCGTTACTTTCGGAACTAGGTCAAAGCCTGAATTTTAGCGTGTTCTGTGAAAAAATGGGAAACTGAGAGGTCTGCTTCAGGCCTGCGAGATGAAATCGCAGTTCTCCTTAACGTAACGGAATTTTCGAGTCGGCTGGGTGTCGTCAATCTTCCAGAGACGAGGCTCAATCTTCCGGAGAGCAGACGTGACCTTGTCGCGTCTGTTGGCGGCCGCCCGTGTGACGAGCGCGTACCGGGGTGCCCACCGACCGATTGATCTATGTGTTATCGGGCGGCGCCGTGACGTCACGGCGGTTTGTTTGGCCGCCACCGGTGCGTCGGCTGCGGCGGGACCGCAGCTGTCTGATGTGCTCGCGACTGGTCGGTGTGAGTGTCTCTCTCTCTCACACGTGTCAGCGACGTGTTTTGCTGGCGTGTCCCGGCCGCGCCTGGAGTATCTCGGCGGCCGCGCCGCGGCTGGGCGGCTGACCTCGCTGACGTCGTGAGCCCGTGCCGCCTCTTAACCAGAGGCCGTGTTTGTCCCGCGGGGCATCAGCCAGGAAGTCGGGCTGCTGTGCATGGGCCCGTCGGCGCGCTGACGGTTTATTTGGAGTGACACTCGTTGGGACGCGAACCATACACTGTCTGGACGTCACACCTCTGACCTTTGTAATCACGATGGGCGATGTTGCCACACTTCGTTTGTGGATTGGGGCGCCCGGGTGAGATGTGGCAAAGGCTGGAAACGAGCCGTTTGGATGTGACGACCACTTAGCATTGAACCTGGTGCTGCAAGTTAATGGCACGCACGGCTCTCCGCACGTGAAGCACTAGCCACGCAATCGTCGCCACTAGAACACTAGCCTCACGGTTGTCCGCACTTGGAACACTTAGTTCACGGCTTTCTGCGCACCGAGTACTGGCCACGGCGGTTTCCGCCACTGAAACACTAGCCGCGCGGTCTTCCGCGCCTTCCAGGTGAAGGGACATAGAATATAAACCAACAAAAAAGGTGCGGAAAGTGATTCCGCACTCTTCAGGTGCGGAAAACCAAAACGGTAGTTGCATGTCTTTCCACACCTGAAACATGATCTGCGAGGCTCTCGGCGCCGGAAGCATGAGCCACACGACTCTCCCTGACTCGTAATGTTAGCCACTCGGCTCTCCCTGACTCGCAATGTTAGCCACTCGGCTCTCCCTGACTCGTAATGTTAGCCACACGACTCCCTGACTCGTAATGTTAGCCACTCGACTCTCCCTGACTCGAAATGTTAGCCACACGACTCTCCCCGACTCGAAATGTTAGCCACTCGGCCGTCCGCGCGTGAGATGCTAGCCGCGCCGCTTACTGCATGTGAAACTCCAGCGCCATGCCCTGGATGTGTGTACGTATCTCACATGAAGCGCAGGGGCGTCGGCCGCAGCCGGTCGGATGTGAACCAATCACCATCCCGTGTCGTGCTGGGTGCCCTGGATAGCTCCTGTGTGGTCTGGGTCCGGTGGTGTACATCCTGCGCGCCCGGATCAGCTGCAGGTCCCCGAGGTCTGACCGACCGTCCTCCGGGCAGGGGGGGGGGGGGAAGAGGGAAGCGGTGCCGACTCTGATCGTCTGCTCTGTCGCAGCGTCGCCGCTGCCCTCCCCAATGCGGTCGCCAGCGAGGACACCAAACGTGCAGAGCCCCTGCGCCCAGGCGCTGTTCGACTTCGAGCCCGAGAACCCCGGTGAACTGGGCTTTAAGGTGAGTGCGCTGGTGGATAGCTACGGCTTCTGGCAACTGGTATGGTCGGGTTTAAGAGGAAATAGCAGCCATAATTTTGTCCTCGTTTAAGGAACCATTAGGTTTAAAAAACCGGTCTCTCCGAACGGAGCATGCGTTTGTTGGGCTTATGAGCAGCACGCTCAACATGAAGCGACTGCTGGTGTGAGGGCCCGCTCAGGGATTGGTTGGTAACCGATTGGGCCTCGGACAAGTGTGCGCTCCCGCTGACACGCCCCGCTGACGGCCGCCCGCCGCGCAGGAGGGCGACACCATCAAGCTGACGCAGCAGATCGACGACAACTGGCTGGAGGGCACGCTGAATGGCCGCACCGGCTACTTCCCCACCACCTACGTCCAGACGCTGGTGCCGTTGAACCGCTAGGCGGCGCCGGCAGCGCGCCCGGGCCCCGGGCCGACTGGTCGTCTTTCCCGGCTGCTGGCGGCGCAGCGCGTCTCGAGTAGGCCCTCCGCGAGCCGCACGCGCCACTGGAGCGAGCGCGATGCGGCGCCGGAGTCGGCGCGCCGTTCCAGCCGGGCCAAGCTAGAGAGATTGTACTGGGCCGTTGTGATTGCCGGCCGCGCCACCGGCCGCCCACAGACCCTTGTTACGTTTCCCAGACTTTAATCCGCGATATTACGAGTGGATGTTAACTGGTAATCCCTATAACTGTTGCTGGTTTCGTGTGTGCTGCGGTTGGCGGCGGGCACGGGCGGTGGTGCGTCAGCTCCCGGGCGGACGAACAGCCCGCGGGACCGTGACCCGAGGTCGCCGACAATGGTAGTGACATTCACCGCGCTCGGCACTCCCGGCGCAGCTAGGTGTGTCGTCTGTCCGCTGTTCGTGACATATCGGCCGAGCGCGAGGCGCAGCTCGGTGACGGTCCGCTCTTCTCGTGTACTGGCAGTCGTAGTGACACCGTCTGTGTGTATCGCTCTCCGTCTCCGCCCCGAGCGCGGGTTCGATCCGCTCGGGTCACCGTTCTCTTCTCTGTGCACCTGCTCGTGCGACTCTGGTCCGTCTCCCGTGTCTTCCTCGCTCTGTCTGCACGATGTCGGGCGGTCTCGGCGCCGCGCCCATCCCGCCGCTCCGCTGCTCCCCGTCGTCCCCGCGTGTGGCGCGGTGCCGTGTCCATCTGCGCTGTCACGCGGGCCTCCGGGCCTTCACCTCACCATGTGCAATGATGCGGCGGCCGCGGCCGGGCTGGGTCCGTGCGGGGCGGTGCGAGCGGCGGCGCCAGCCGGCCCCAGTCCCGTGTAGCGCCAGCGAACCGGGCCATCGGGCGTGTCGGCAGCCCCGACGGCCGACCTGCGGCCCACGTCGGCCAGGGCGACGCGTGCGCGACTGGGCCGGCTCCGGGGCCGACTGTACGAGGAGAGCTGACGTGCGTGTGTCTGACAATACAGCATCCCCACAGAGTGCGGGGCGTGTGTGGCGCGGCCGGTTATCGGTGGGAGGGGCGGCTCGCCGGGTGTGGTCCTGTCGAGGTCGGCCGGACGGTCCGACGCCGTCGCTGTATGCTCAGCCGAGCCCCTCTCACCGCGGCTGGCGATAGCCGGACTTCGGCCGGCCGTAGGGACGGGGCGCGGGTGCACGTGACGCGGCGCCGCCCACTGCCGCCCGGTGGTGACACCACCTCCCTCCCTCCCTCCAGCTCCCCCGGACGGTGGTCTGGCGAGGGCAGCGGTGGGGACGAATGACATCAGTGGTCTGTCCCGAACACTCACGTGCGCGACCAGAGGCGCGTTCACGTAGTGGAGGACCCTGTGGCACCTAGCAGCCCCCGCCTTTTTTAATCGTTTACACGCGTTAATGTGAGTGTGAATCACGTTGAATTTAAGGAAATTATACGTTGACGTTTAAAGTTATCAAGCTGAGAACGAGCGATGCCCGACGCCGTGGACGGAATTTCGCCCTCATGGGGCGCGCTAATCACGGTTTAAGTGTTTCTTTAGTCTCGTCCTCCCGACCTTCACGAAAGCCCGTGTCCGCCGCTGTGCCCGACGACCAACGCGTTCAATTGGCGCGCACCTTACTGGCGCGTCGGAACGTTGCCACGACCTTGACGTGTCCTGTACAATGTGGAATTTTGTGATTTTGCGACCACAGAGTCACGTGACAGCCTATGGGAGTCCGATTCAGAGCTTGACGGTCCATGACACGGACCCGACTTGCTCAGACTCGCTGACTGAACCTAGTAATCTTTGATCACGTGGAAGGCAGTGTCACCGGTGAACGGGAGCTGAGCGCCCGGCTGCTTCGGAGTGCCCCCTTTGACAATCTGTATGGCCGGACCTCTCCCCTGGCTGTCGCTAGCCACCATGCTTGCGTTGTGTGCACGGCGATAGTCGCACACTTGGCGAGGATGACGCTATCAAGACCACCCGCAGTGGTCGGCCCCGCACCAGAAGTGGGGGGTGGGGGGCGCCGCAAATCGGTCACTGCCGGTGGGCTTCAAGCTATCACAGTCATGATTGCTTCCACTGGGAGATAGCTTGGGTGAGTGGAGATGAGAACTGGGTGCGCTCGTTGTTCGTCCCTCCACTTACCTTGGAAATCCGACTATCTTCTCTGCTTCCTGTCTCAAGCGGTGGCCGTTCAAGGTCAGGTCTGAAGGTCAGACTGGAGACTGATTGGAAGCAAGTGTCGACCAAACTACGCGTTAACATGGAAAATTGTTCGTGGTCGGTCTCGCCTGTAACGCTTACCAGGGACCTGACGTGACATGATTACCCAGTTTTTCATCAAGGAGTGTATATCTAGCTGTAAAAACCTTTGATTCATAGTCCGGACGAAACCGAGTGCGGTTGATGCGGCCCTCTCGCTGCGTCGCATGTCGGCTGCTATATTTGCGTCGGGTCATCGACCGCGCGGACTGTGCGGTTGCTGTATTTCGACTGCATTGAGTGGGTACGTGAAAGAAGTTGGCGAACGGACCCAATCATGCAGGCGAGAAGAGACCGAAGTCCATCTGGTTTCCTGATTTGCATGAGAAGCCCGTGAATTTCTGACGATCCCGAAAACGTACTGTACCAAACGGTAGCTCAACGTGATCTTGGAATACACGCTGCCTGGGCTTTGTTGGAATTCACAAAACTGGTTTACTGTTGGTTGCCACTACTTCAAAATACAAACAACAGGTTACGTTCGATGCATGATAAGTTAGTTCATCCTGCAAATGAACGTACCATTTTGCAGACATAGATTATCTGACACATGCGCCTGTTAGGTGTAAGACGGAAGCTGAAGGCGAATCCTCATGGAAGGCATGTGATCTTGTACACCATGATTATCAGATAACAGACTATATGACACATGCGCCTGTTAGGTGTAAGACGGAAGCTGAAGGCGAATCCTCATGGAAGGCATGTGATCTTGTACACAATGCATTTCAAACACCGAGATAAGCAAATGGAAATACTTACCACGTGTGATCCATGCCAGAGATGCTTTCATTATCACCGCTCACTGGATGCTTCTACGACAAACAGGGAACTTGACATGGCCGGGTGGTCGCTTACCCTAATGCCGGAGTGGCCGTGCAACCCTTTCGACAATAATCTCAATAGGCCCTGACCTATTTGTTTGAAAGCGTTTGGTATACAGAGCCTGGACTCGCGTGAAGCGTCGTCGTAGTGGCGCGAGCGGAAGTTTCCGCGTTTTTGCGTCGGGCCAAGCTCTGTGTATAAAGCTGTTGAGGTGCGCTTCGAACACAGCGCAGACATCCGCAAAGATGAGCATTTTGCGCCGTTGTTTACGGAAAACTACAGAGGTACGTCACCGTTTTACGAGCCTGTCCGAGTTGCGTCAACGACATCTGTGCCCGTCGCAGAGCTGTGAGCAGCTTAGGTTCGCTGCTCGAGGATGTCAGATGGCGCAGAGCCGTGCGCACGCCAGTGGCAGGCAGAGCCGTGTGGACGACAGTAGCAAGCAGAGCCGTGCCGACGCCAGTGGCAGGCAGAGCCGTGCCGACGCCAGTGGCAGGCAGAGCCGTGCTGACGCCAGTGGCAGGCAGAGCCGTGCGGACGGCAGTAGCAGGCAGAGCCGTGTCGACGCCAGTGGCAGGCAGAGCCATGCCGACGCCAGTGGCAGGCAGAGCCGTGCTGACGCCAGTGGCAGGCAGAGCCGTGCGGACGGCAGTAGCAGGCAGAGCCGTGCCGACGGCAGTAGCAGGCAGAACCGTGCGGACGCCAGTGGCAGGCAGAGCCGTGCGGACGGCGGTAGCAGGCAGAGCCGTGCCGACGCCAGTGGCAGGCAGAGCCGTGCGGACGGCAGTAGCAGGCAGAGCCGTGCTGACGCCAGTGGCAGGCAGAGCCGTGCGGACGGCAGTGGCAGGCAGAGCCGTGCGGACGGCAACGACAGGCTGCACAGGTGGCGCGCTGGTGTCATGTCGCAGGCCGGGCCCGCCCGTCCGCACGAAACTCGGAGAACTCTCATCTTACGCTGCACGAGTCTGCTTCATGTCGCTGCCGTTTTCGTGGCCAGTTGTCTATTTCGCGGATCGCGTCGTTCGCTATGCACCAGGGGCCCGCGAGCCGATGCTCGGCGTTTTGCAAAGAGGCGCTTTGAGCTGCACCGCCCCGTTGGGCTGGTCCGAGCTGAGGTAACTGTCTGGAGGAAGACATCGGAGCTGGTTCGCTGTTGCAAGAAGCGACGATCTGTCCGTCCCTGCTGGGCGGGGACGCACGGCTCAGCATGCGATCCGGTTAATGGGAGAGTAGAGAGAGAGAGAGAGAGAGAGAGAGAGAGAGGAGAGAGAGAGAGCGAGAGAGAGGGAGAGAGGAGCGAGAGATAGAGAGATAGAGTAGGCGAAGAAGCATGCGAGCGAGGCGATAGAGCAGAAAGCTTCAGTCGCGAGCGATCCTCGAATGCTATCGCGCTTCCCGATCGGAAGAGAGGAGAGACGGGCGGACTGCACCACTTGTGACTTTGTGAACCGGCCGGGAATGCCCGTCGTGCCATTGTCGTCGATGGTCTCGGGGATAATAAGCGGCGATGTTTAACTGGCTCGCGTGACCCGCGTCGTCAAAGCCGAGTGCATTCGGTGGCGGGCGGCAGGATGCAGCTTCAAGGTGCCCTTGTAGGCGCGCGACTGCGCTCCCGAATGTATTTTGGTGGAGTTTCCGGCTCCCGGGGGCATCGGTGCTTCCGAATGTGGCTCATGGCCAGCCTGCAAGGTTTTGGGTTAATCCCACCTTGAATAACGGCAACCGAAGATTGTCGGGACGACACAGGTAAATAAGATATCCACCGAACAAAATCGTCAGGAGCATGCTTCGGATCTGAGTGAGGCTGCAAAGAAAGGAAAAGAGTGCCGGTTGATAGACTGATTGTCTCAAGCGAAGAAATTACAGACTGGTGTGTTTTAGCGATCAAAATACTCCTCCCGTCCGCCACACCATGGTGAAGGCCAAAGCTTGTTTGGTCGTAGGTCAGGTTGAATATATTTTATTTCGTGAAGCACCACCGTCTAAGGTCAGAGTTTATGGTTTGAGGGGGAAGGGGCAACAGTGCCAGCCTTTAAGGTTCCAATGAATGCGCGTTGAAAAAGAAGAGACACTGAAATTATTTTTGCAGCCACCTAGCCATTTTTGGAAAGTCGCGCCCATGTCAAGGAGCGCTGAGACGGAATACCTGGCGAACTGCGACATAATGGCGCCGTGACTATGTCGCTCACCATTCTAGAAAGCCTCCGGCTTCTTGGAAAAACTAATCTAAGCGATCCATGCTTGCACGGATTTTATCTGGGCCGGGCCGAACACATTCGTGATGGTCTCTTCCAAGAATCACGCTTGCTGGAAAGTCTACGACGCCGCATGGCGCCGTGGAACATCTGGGGGGAGGGGGGGGGGGGGGCGCAAGAGCTCAAATATGAACCCGATGGCAGCATTGGAGTATCAACTGCAGAGGCCCGTCCGCTTCGACCAATCAGCGTGGCGGACTGCTTGATCATGACCGCTTTGATGGACGCTCAATTGTTTTTGGGGTGTCCCTGATCGAAGGCATGACGCATCCGTCCCGAAATTTCGGAACGAAATTGGATCTACATAAAACATCATGTTTCAATTAAAGGTACTTAAACTTGTAGCATGCCTTGTAATTCATTTGATTTTGTTTAATTTTGCCAGAAATACACTTCGCGCACGCTGCGATACTTGTTTAGAATATCGGCCCTAGCATCGGCCCCAAGGGAAATTGGACTGAATACGGGACAGCGGTGGTTTTTAAGAGTGCTGTACTCCGTGAACCAATCAGCAACGTCGTGACGTCAGCGGTGTGGCCCGCCCAACTCAGCTCTTGACCTGCTTATATTTGTCTCCGCCACCACTGATCGCACCGCCATAACGTTTTCAGCAACAAAGCGATCCAATTCTTCAGAAGATGGGCTGTTTTGAAGAGCATTTGATTGCAAGCTGTTCGATCAGGAGTGTTTTTTTTCGTGCAACTTTGTGATATTATGAAAAAGTTTTTTCCTATTCGATTGCTGTGGTAAGGCTACGGTTTAGAAATTGCGCGAAGGCACGCCTATCACGCCAATCGGAGCGGGATACTGAAATGGAGGCCCGGGGTCGCGTTAACACGAGACAAGTGCCGTTTGTTGGAAAAGAAGACGGACTCAGGTGGTGGCGAAAGTGTGGGGTAATGCAAGCGGCCCATAGCGCAAACTCGAGCGCGAAACGTTGACGCTCCGTTCTTGAGACGTTGGGGTCGGATGTTGGTATTCAGAGAAGGCACAGAAATTCAGCGAGATTCAGAGCACAGAGATTCAGAGCACAACATTCAGAGAAGTCCGTCCCGGTGGCTCAGTTGGTTGGAGCGCCTGCCTTCCGATCCACCCACCCGTGGCGTGGTTCGAGTCGCTTTAGGGCGCTCGCTATTTGCCCTTGATAGGTATGGCCCGCGGCCGGTGGCAGCGGTCACGCTGAAGGTCAGTTGACGTCAAAGGGCAGGACGGAGCGTGCCGAGCATTGTGGCACGTTAAGCTCTCGCCATCAAATCCTGCCGTTGACATGGAATTGCGCGATCGGGTGGCAGGGGTCAGGGCTCACACAACAAGCACTGCTTAGCGCGAGCTCTGATCCCAGAAATCCATCCATTCAAAGGGTTAGGATCAAATCTTTATAAAAAAAGAAGAAAGGCGTAGGTAAAAAACGCATTTTTGTACATCTTATCAGTGTCGAAGCGAGCACAGCAGCCATAAAAGCCGCTCAAGCCGTGGCGACTCCAGCAATCAATTGGCAAGTGGCCAGCCTTATTCTTTTGAAACTGAATCTCGAATATCACAAGCGGCTTGTCCAGGTGACAGAGAGAGGGAGAGAGAGAGAGAGAGAGAGAGAGAGAGAGAGGAGAGAGAGGAGAGGAGAGAGAGAGAGAGAGAGAGAGAGGAGAGAGAGAGAGAGAGAGAGAGAGAGAGAGAGAGAGAGAGAGAGAGAGAGAGAGAGAGAGAGAGAGAGAGAGGGGGTTGGCTATGAGAATTACACTGATGTGAGCCTTTTGTCAATTGAGCCAATATCGGTCCGAAATATTTGCGTTTTTGCAGTACCTTTGTCACAAGCGTGGAAAAATTAATTGAAATCGAAAACTGTTAGCATCATATCACGTGTCCAAATCGGAAAACACTCCCGTGGGGTATTATTATCAAAGCCATTCGGCACCATCATGTACCACCATTAAGATTGCACGGTTCAGTACTTACCACAGCTGGTAGGATGTCCCCAGGTCTGTCGGATGATTCTGAGCGTTAGTGACGTTTGCTCAGGATTTTTAAACGGAGGTCAACAGGACGTTGTTTTGGGTGAAACGGCTGGCCATCTGAATGGTGGTTTGAATTTCCCTCATCAATGGCTCTGTTTTGAGATGTCAGTGGGAAGGGACATCCGTAGTCGCAGGAGACCGCGGTTCGCCAAAGACACTATGCGATGCCAGGCGTCACACAAAAGAAGCACCACTTTCAAAAAATGATTGGGGAGCATTCTTTCCATGCACCGCTATAGGCGTACCCTTACAGCCTGCAATGGCGGGTGGCGGGAACGGGCCCCTCAAAAAACACGCTCTGGGACATTCTGCTGGATCGGTACATAGGTACATATAAATAGCTGCCCTAGCCTCAAATCCCCCGGTCCCATGTGGGATCCAACGTATGTTTGAAATGAACTAGGCCACCAACTTAATGTGCGTTGTGTTAGTTTGCCTTTCGGCAAAGCGTATAGTTATAGTCTGCATGCCGCATTGCTGCCACGCATACCCGCACTGTTCGTAGCAAGATGCAGATGTTGGCAGCATATGTCAAACGGAGGCCGTGAACACCTCTCCGCACGTGCGGCCAGGAATGTGCAGCAGCGATCAGCCATTTGCGGCGCGTTCGTGCCGTGTGGCGCTGCGGCGTATCCGGCCGCGGCGTGCGAGCGCGGGGGCAAAGTGTGCCGCTGGCGGAGCTGACGCCGGACCGGACGGCCTCGTGCCACCGCCCGGCCGGCGCCAGAGCTCCCAGAGCCTCCCAGAGCGTCACAGCGGACACGAGACCGGCTGGACGGCGGACAGCCGGGCGTGGCATCCTGCCGGCGTTGTCTCAGCATTTCTCACGGTTGTCATGACATCCAACCAGGGTTGTCAGCGCATTCTACCGGCGTTGTCATGACATTCCGCCGAGGTTATCACATCATCCTACTGGGGTGGCCATGACATCCTGCCGGCGTTGTTACAACATCCCACCGGGGCTGTCGTGACATCCACCCAGGGTAGTCACAGCATCCCACCGGGGTTGTCATGACATCCGCCTGGGGTTGTCACAGCATCCCACCGGGGTTGTCATGACATCCGCCTGGGGTTGTCACAGCATCCCACCGGGGTTGTCATGACATCCACCCAGGGTAGTCACAGCATCCCACCGGGGTTGTCATGACATCCGCCTGGGGTTGTCACAGCATCCCACCGGGGCTGTCGTGACATCCACCCAGGGTAGTCACAGCATCCCACCGGGGTTGTCATGACATCCGCCTGGGGTTGTCACAGCATCCCACCGGGGTTGTCGTGACATCCACCCAGGGTAGTCACAGCATCCCACCGGGGTTGTCATGACATCCGCCTGGGGTTGTCACAGCATCCCACCGGGGTTGTCATGACATCCGCCTGGGGTTGTCACAGCATCCCACCGGGGTTGTCATGACATCCGCCTGGGGTTGTCACAGCATCCCACTGGGGTTGTCATGACATCCGCCTGGGGTTGTCACAGCATCCCACCGGGGTTGTCGTGACATCCACCCAGGGTAGTCACAGCATCCCACCGGGGTTGTCGTGACATCCACCCAGGGTAGTCACAGCATCCCACCGGGGTTGTCATGACATCCGCCTGGGGTTGTCACAGCATCCCACCGGGGTTGTCATGACATCCGCCTGGGGTTGTCACAGCATCCCACTGGGGTTGTCGCGACATCTTACCGGAGTCGTCATGACATCCTGCCGTAGTTATCACAGTATCTTGCCAGGGTTATCATGACATCCAACCGGGGTTGTCACAACATCCCCGTGGGGTTGTCAGGGCATCCTGCCGTGGTGTCATGGTATCCTCCCGGAGTTGTCACAGCATCCCCTCCGGTTTGTCAGAATATCATCCTGGGGTTGTCAGGCAGGCGCAGTGCCTGCTGGCGGCACCCGTCAGACTGGCGGCATCGGCATAGCAGGCGCGGCGGCCAGCTGAAGGCAACACTGGCTGGGACCACGCAGACACAGCTGATGGCATCGGCACAGCAGGTGCGGTGGCCAGCTGAAGGCAGCACTGGCTGGGACCACGCAGACACAGCTGATGGCATCGGCACAGGCACGGCGGCCAGCTGAAGGCAGCACTGGCTGGGACCACGCAGACACAGCTGATGGCATCGGCACAGCAGGCACGGCGGCCAGCTGAAGGCAACACTGGCTGGGACCACGCAGACACAGCTGATGGCATCGGCACAGCAGGCGCGGCGGCCAGCTGAAGGCAGCACTGGCTGGGACCACGCAAACACAGGAGCTGTGTCACTGGGGATCCGTGCAGGCATGTCCGCTGGATGTCAGTGGTGGACGGAGTGAAACGGTCGGCTGTACTAGTGTGGAAGCTTCTCGCTGCAAGCTAGGCCCGTTGGCGATAGCATCCCGGCAGCGGCCACAATACGACCAGCACTAGTGAACACCGCAAAAATGGAGTAGAGAAATATGTGTATGTAAGAGATGTATGCGTGAACTGTATGTAGAAAATGTGGGCATTACATGTATGTAGAATTTATATTTCACTCCCAGAAGATAGTGCTAGGATGTGTATTATCCAGCAAACGTTGAGTCATATATGGGGCCCCACCAAACACGTCAATTGCCGCCACTCCATGGGCTCAGTTCGACACGTGGAGTTTTGGCAATATAACCAATGTTTGCTTGCTAGCCCCGTTAAGTCAAAATCTTTCGGTATTTTAAGGTCGGTTGTGGTCAGCATAAGAACTCCAAACCCTATTATTATATTTTTATGTTTGCAAGTAGCTAAATTTCTCAGCTTAAGTTTCGGAGAGAACGTTTTGTTTTAGGGTCAATGTATTTTCAATAAAACATTTTCGAATGATAGGGCCTGCTCCATCCTGGAGTGAATTGTGCCATATGATTTGGAAGACACACTTGTCGTCTGCTGCTTCGCGATCCGTCATGACTGTAGCACGACAAATTGCCAAGTGCCGCCGTGCGCTCGGTCCTCGCTGTCCTGGACCCGGAATGCGACGGCGGGATGTTGTGACCAGGGTGCATGCAACAAACACTGTTGACTGTCGGCATTGATTCCAGAAAGCCATCCGGTTGAAAGGTTCGGGCTCCATTTTCAAAACAGATATATCGCTGTCGCAAAAGCATCAAGTCAGTGGGAGACCTATGCGGCCATAATCTTACAAAAACTAGATTGCTAGGCAGCATGCTTGTCATGACCTGGCAGCAGACGGGTTAGCACACCTGCGCGCAAAAGCTTGGAAGATGGATCGGCTCCAACATCTCACGACAGGCCGCTCTAGGCACAGGTGTCTCAGCACGTAGAAGACCTGCGGGAGAGCTCGGTGCGGACACGCGAAGTCTAGCCTTCCAGAGCCCGGCGTGGTCAGCTGGCGGCGAGTCAGCTGGCGGCGGGGTCAGCTGGCGGCGTCACAGCAGCACGCAAGCTGTCCGGCGCGGCAGGGCGACCTCGGCAGGCGGCGCAGAGCTGTCGTGTGTGTCATGCTCTCTGAAAGCTTTTTCATTGAGTCGCTCGAATATTTTCCAGGCAGGAGGTGTATGTTATGGTTTTAATTCCGAAATGCTAGTCATGATGCCGGAAAAACAGGAGCTCAAGGCCTTTCTGGCTTATTTCAGATAAATATTGTATGTTTTAATCCCAATAACAACTCAAGCATCAAAATTACTGCCTTTTGAATTCTAAGATGTTTTGCGTTGGATCAAACTACTACACCACACTGTGAGGCAGTCTCTAAAATGGGCATAAACAGTCCTTCATTCAGAGCATTTTTCGTTTCGAATGGCACCTAACGGCACGATTTGTAGGAGGTCTGCTCGGACAGCGTTTTACGGTGGCAGATGCCTGCTGTTCCCAGTTTGGATAGTAGCCCACCATAGCACCAAAACTCTTAACGGACGCTGAAGGTCTACCTTTTTGGCCAGTGCAAAGCTGATATTTAAAGAGGAGATCACTCTTACGTGCTTTACTGTTGGGAGTGTTCTGTGTGAACCAGTTTAGCGCAGTTTTCAGCGGTTGTCTCCACCCTAACACGAACAGCGTCAACATAGTTCCGAGCGTCCACGTCGGAGACCTGAGCTCTATCGGTATATTTGTCAGTTGACCATGGTGAATAAAGGGAGGCAGGTCAACAGAAAACAGTTAAAACAATATCGGCCCCAAAATGCTGCCCTGAACCACACCGTGCGAGCCCGGAACCAGCGTTTCAGTCGAGGATGCGGCGTAAGCGGCCCTCAATTCACGCGATTGTTTGCCAATGACCGGGAATGTGGGTGCTGGGTCTGCCAAACGTACCAGGAGGGTGGGGAGGGGGTGGGGCTGTGGTGCCCAGCAAACGTAAGCCAGAAAGGAAAGGAAATATTTCAGTTCTTATGCTGCCCTTCGGTGACGGGTTCTACACCCAAGATCCTGGGATCCGTTTTCGGAGCTCAGAGGTACTTCTGGTGTGCAACACCCTTGTGCCACAAGACCAGGCGAGACCCATCCCCTAATTCTGTGCTGATGGCTCTTTTTGTGACGCCTGCACATGCCTATTAATTCTGTTTGTAAGTGAGGTCATATTTGCGTTCAATGCACTGTATTGTGACCCTGGCGTGTTTGTTTGATGTTCCGGGTGTGCACTGAAGAGGCCAACAAAAACTAATCAAAAGACAGTTGGCATCAAGGTTCAGCCCGCCACTCCTAACAAAAACGAGGCAATTTTTTGGCCGCGTTATCGATCCTCTGAACCGAGATGTTAAAAAGTGTTTAAGTAACCTTGTGCTGATAATGACAAAACGTACATGCCAAGAGCCATGCATGGATCGGTAGTTTGTTTGTTCATTTCTGCGTTATTACGAGCGGGAGATAACTAAGACGACTTCTTTATCTACAACAACGTCCAGCAAGGCACTCAACCACCTTCTCGGAACGGAAAGCGTCCGACATAGCTCGTCACTGTACTTACGGATGGGTTCACTGATTCATCTCGGGCAGCGGGCTAAGTTAGCCATTTTCTCTGTTCTGCCGCCTGGTTCAGTGTCTCTGCAGGTCATGCTCCGTCCTGCCGCCTGGCTCAGTGTCTCTGCAGTCATGCTCTGTTCTGCCGCCTGGCTCAGTGTTTCTGCAGTCATGCTCTGTTCTGCCGCCTGGCTCAGTGTTTCTGCAGTCATGCCCCGTCATACTGCCTGGCCTAGTGTCTGTGCAGTCATGCTCTGTCCTGCTGCCTGCCCCAGTGTCTCTGTAGTCATGCTCTTTGTTCGGCTGTTCATGGCAACAGAGGCACAGTGCATTTAGGGCGCTACACAGGCTTGCCAGATGTCTTGCTGGGCTACAACGTCACCGGCGGTTCTTTGGGACACGTCCTTTGTCCAGACATTACGTTGCACACACACACCTGTAACATGCAGTGGTGCCGACGCTGTTTGCATCACCAGAAACCACAGCAAATATTTGTCGCAATTTATGTATATGGGCATCGTAACAGTTGCAGAATTCGTCATTCGCCATTTCTGCATCGTAGTAAAATGCTTAGGTTTTTGCGATGGTGAGGCATCTGACTCCTAGGACCAGATTTGACATGTTAAAGGTCACATTAGTCATTGTTCAGTCGCGCGTATCTGATGCGGCTTGACGAGAGCTTTCCAGCGCCATTTTCCCGTGGCGCCAGCTTGGCTAGTTTTCAAAATATCACGTGGGTCCTATGAGTCGTCGCCCCTCTTCCTTAGAGTGAAGATGTAGAAAAATTCCGTGGGACAATGGTTAAATCAACATCAAAGACGAAAAATTTGCATCATCCAATTATCATTTATGATAGTCTATACCACGGGTACTTGGTTTGGGGTCCAGGAGCACTTGCCCTCCTGCACTGCACGAATAATAATCTATCAAACTGTGATTAATGGTAGTCTACGTTGGCGAGTGTTTTCGTTGGGTGCAGGCATGTGGTGGATGTGTCGCACCATGAGTCAGCTGTCGGCACCTGGCCAGAGTCTGCCGGGCCCTGGACGGCCGCGCCCACCGGCGGCTGCCGCTGGGCCGTGATCACGCGTCGGGACCGTGGCCGCTCGCGCCGCCAGCCGGAGGTCGCCCGGCCGGAGGAGCTCACGGCTGCGCGGCGCCGGTCCCGGCCGCGGCCGCCCCGGCTCCGTACACACGTCATGCGGCGGCTGCGCCGGGCGCTGCTCGGGACGGGGAGGACGGCATCGCAGTCTGGCGGGTCTCAGCGGCACTCACGGCGCAACATCGGCTTCTCTGTGTTCCCTGCACAAGGGCAGCGACCTGCTATATGGATTCCCTGCATAAGGGCAGAGATCTGCTGCTGATCAGGCAGCCATCCATCCATGATGTATCCACACCAAGGATTCAAAACCTGTTTTCCTGCTTCTGCCGCGTCTTCCGACCGCCTGCTGGTCATGCCCCTGGTGCTGGTTCTGGTGACCCCCTTCCGAGACAGACCAGGACCAGTGACTGACGGTACCAGGGCCGAGCTGCTCTCGCCAGCAGTGATGATAATTACGAATGCAGGATTTCTCGGTACCGCATGCCTTACCGCCGGTGATGGATCGGCACCGGCAGTGATGCCACGGCGTGCAGTGGGCGCCAGGAAGTGTTGGCTCGTGCTGAATCAGTCGAAAGCCAATGCCAGTATCGGTACCTGCGAAACCTCTTTAGGGTGCTGGAATCTATACATCTAAAATTGCGTGCAGAGCAGAAACAAAAGGGAAACTAATTTGTCAGGAAAGCAAGGTTGTAAAAAAATTGCTGATCAAAGTGATCGGGTAATAACGAGTCATCGTTTTTGGTAGCGTTGTTACTTTGACCCCAACCCAACAGCTAGCTCTGAGGGTTCTGAGGGGCCTGTCGTTCGCCGAGGGTCATGAGCCCGCTGACGGCACCCGGTCCGTCAGCTGGTCAGCTCAGCTGGCTGTGTGCCATCAGTGCCGCCGGTCGACTTCCCCGGTTCTGAGGTCACCTGGGGCCACAGACTGCTACCAGGCGGCTCTGGCACGGCCGACTGCACGAGCGGAGAACAGGGCAACGAGCTGGGCACGTTCGCCCCAGATCGGCGACCAGAGCCCAGCGACAGACGCACGAGCTGTGGCCAAGTCTAAACATTCGACTTGAGCCTGCAAAAGATGCTCAGCTGTAGTTATATTCGCGACAAATGTATGGGTCCAAAATTGGAGGTTTCAGTTTGGAAGGTCCTGTGCGACTAGGTCGCGATGTAAGGACAGCTGACAATCATAAATAGCATTGGCTCACGGACCCATCTGGTATTGTGTCAGAGCACTGCGGGGAAAGTGGCAGCCACGCAAGGATGGCGTGATCCCACCATCTTAATCCTGCGTCGTTCCTGCGCAAAACAGTGACGGGCGGAAACGTCGCCGCTAGTCAAAGTGCACAGTCATGAAGGAGCGGCATTCTCTGATCTGACGGATGTTATGAATATTGTTGGATTGGTGCTGGCTATAAGCACAATCAGCGCTAAAGCAGGGTGAATACGAAAGCAGCTAGAATATTCTTAAAAGGAGGTTCCTACAATCGGGGCATATTTATAAAAGCATACCCTAATGAAACCTCAGGATTAATTACGTCTAATACTAGCGCTGGGTAGCGTCACCGCACCATGGCCAACACATAGTATGTGTATTTTAAGTTCTGTCGAGTCCAAATTACTCTGGCAACAGAGTGTAACAGTACTACGCTTCATCCTTATAGGCGTGACCAATGTCGTCATTACAACTACCGCGCGCACGTCTGCGTTATCGGGACTTTGTGGCACTTTGAGTTGCTGAGGCCATTCGGCGGCGCTTTCCTCTCACCCTGGCAGGAAGCGCGGGCACCGCGAGGAATCTAACTCCGTACCTCAGGTTTCCCACACGCGCAGTGGTTAGCGCGGACACGTTAATCTCTATGCTACCGGCGCCCCCATCTGGTGCACCTCTACTGGTGCGAATGAAAGAGCGTGCGTGATTGGCCGAGCGGGCAAGGGCCTGTCACTGAGAACTTGGTTGAAGTTTGAACCATTCAGCCACATATCATGTGATACTCCCATTCCCAAAGCCAAAGTGCGCCTCGAAAAGCCACGATGGTAAATGCCATAGGGGAGCATCAAAGCCATTAACTAACGTTTCGTTGAATTCGCGGGATTAAAGCTTCATGTTTCCAATGTCTTTTGTGTCTAGTGTTTCGAGCTTTTGTAGCATTTGCTTCTTATAGAAACATCTTGACAAATTGATGTTTGCGAACATCTGAAAACACTCACGTCGAAAAACCAAGGCAAATTATGTGTATTACTTTCATGGCGTCGAGCAGGAAGTCAAGTGAGAGTTCTCCCGTTCCCGTCTCTACCGCTCTGAGATTTCCCTCGATTTCTCCCGACTCCTTTAAGGGTGGGTCTCCTTAGCTGCGTCTGCGAGATTGGATCAATAACTGACCATCCTTCCCATCGCTCAGTGCCCTCCCATGTGGCTGTTATGTTTGATGTGATAAATGACATCAGAACGCTGGCTGGCATGACTGTATTACAGTACGCTGGTGCACGTTCGCGCCAAGACATTTCATTTCAATTGAGCCAGTTCTAAAAACAAGGCTTTATGCCTTGATGTGTATTAACATTGAAACCAATTGCATGTTTTGCGAGCTGTTTTCGCCCATAAAACTACAATCTGCATCGCCGGGGGAAGCGATCCTGATACAGGGTCCATTAAACATCGAGAATGTGCACCCGACAGCCAAAACAGCTGATCAGACACGCCCGATAAAACGGCGGCCGGATAAAACGGCACCATTTAAAAAAGAGGAGGAAGAAAACAAGTCACCGAAATACCGTACTCCTCCGCACGTCGGCACGAGACGATACAAATTGTACAAACACTCTCGCACATAGTTGATACGCTTCTCGTTTGGACCCACACAATAAGCCCTCATTATTTCACGCCACAGATTGAGGCATTTAAAATGATATCCATGAACAACAGTCCTGCTGGAATGCTTTTAAAATTAAGCCGAGGCTTTCGCACCGAGACGAGGCGGTCAGGCTCGCGCGCCAGCCGAATGACCGCGGCGCGCGCACATGAACGGAACGGAACTGAGCGGGACGGGGCGCGGCGGCGCACCGCTACAGGCAGATGGTGCGCACGATGGCCTCTGTGACCCGGTACGGGTCGCAGTTGGAGCTGGGTCGCCGGTCCTCCAGATAGCCCTCGCCCTCCTCAGCTACCTGGCGCGGGATACGGATGCTGGCGCCGCGGTTCGCCACGCCTGGAACACAAGGTCACACAAGGTCACACTCAGTTGAGCCGTGCACCCCGGGGAAAAGTCTTATCACGGTCTGGTCTGGTCTGGTCTGGTCTAGCCACTGTCAAGCGTCGTCCGGTCATTAGCTCGGGACCAGAAGGACCGTTTCCATTCGGTTAGAGATACGGGCGGCGATCCCCCACCCAGGTGACGCGGGATAGGAGCAAGGTGCAATCGGAGATGGCCCGTAGATGTACTGAGCTGGCAACCGTGAGGGCGCTGGACCACAGCAACGGTGGCGTTATGATAGTGCAGGGAGAGCATTATCGAGAGCTGGCTCTAGTCAATACTTGGCAATCGCTGGGGATGACCTCCAGGGAGGGGCGACGAAAGAATCCTCGACGCCGTCCGCGAGCCCTCGACCCTTCCCAGCTGCTCTGTTAGCCCCACCGGCTCTCCACCGCGCGATCCCCGGGTCCGTTCCCAGCTGCTCCGCCGCTGAGCCCGCCGGCTGTTGCTCGGTCTGCTCTGTCCGGCTCTGGCCGCCCGCCGGCTGTTGCCCGGTCTGCTCTGTCCGGCTCCGGCCGCCCGCCGCTGTGGACTCTGCACTCGGACCAGCAGCGTCCGTCCAGAGTCGTGACACGTCAGGCGCGCGCTGCCCTCCGACCGAGACGATCCAGACGCGGCGCGACTAACGGGCCGCCGAAGGACGCGGCCTGTTCAACACCGCCCCGCCCGTGGGGCTTCAGCTGTGCACGTGGCGCCTGGCTGTGGCCCGTCGCTCGGCCGCCGGCCGCGTGCTCCCGGCCGGCTTACCGGGCTCACCGCTCGCTGCCCTCCCTACCCATGACCTGCGGAACAGCCCCGCCCGCCTGAGGCGTCCGTGTAGAGAGCGCAACGCCCGGGGTCCGGGTCGGGCCAGGCCAGGGTCCGGGTCGGACCAGGGCGGAATCAGGCCTCCGGACCGGGCCTGCGCCACGCACTGTCAGCTAGCGGGCGAAGCAGACGTCGGCGCCCTCGCCGCGGCGCCTGCCGCCCCTTGTCGGAGCTCCGTCATGCCACGCGTGACGCCTCAGTGTGCTCTGGAGACCGCCCAGCCGTCACCCGGCGGCACTGTCGCGCAGTCTGGAGCCTGGTTTTTTGGGTGTGGAGAAGAGATAGAACAGGCGTGATAACGTGATGCTCCGTTATCCGCGCCGACTAGCTGACATTGAAATGGGAACGACTGAACAGCATCTACATGAAGACAAAACTGCAGTAGTCAACGCTGCTCAATAGCGTGTTTCGCCCCAGATTGTACGGTATCTGAGAGTCTTCCATGCACCTGTCTAACCTGCAGCGAGGGGGGGGGGACAAAGCCTTAACGTGACGCCAGTCAGCAGCAGGGTGATGTGGTTCGCAGGATGGTGTAGTGAGTCACAGATCGATCCCTCCCGGGCAGCAGGGACCACATCTGGTGGCATGCCCACGCCACGGCCGTACACGTGTCCCATTTTCGAAAGACGAGACGATAGGATATCTCAGATAAGATGGGAAGTTTCAAGAGGTACGACCCTCACACATAGAGTGCAGATTAAACAAGCATGTTTACTTGTGAAATCCCAGATGCTATCGCTCAGATATCAGCCGAACCGAGGCGGGCCATGATTGTCTCATGAGGTTAGTAGGTCAAAACTCCTTTCGGTTACTTCTTCCCCGGCATAAGAACACCGCTTAAGTTCATGAAAGGTGGTTGGTGCATGATTTCCTCTCCTCTGCAGAAACGAACATGAATCAATATCAAAGAGGCACAGCGTGAAGAAGAAACAAATTATCGCCTGTGTTCTCCCGGAATGTGAGCCGCCACTTGTTACATTCAGCACCAGCGGCGTCACGCATGACGAGGTTTTCCGACGTCGACATGCGTCGAAGCAATGCACGGCATCCTAAATACTCCATCAAAACCCAATGCACTAAGTGCATGTCCCATCTTTCGCCTAAGTCGTACCCGAACTAGCTCGATGACTTTCTTCTGCCCCCACCCCACAGGGCCACGCGTCCATGGGGCAGCAGGGAACCCAGTGAGTTCCAGTGGTCAGCGCTGTCCTCCCCTCCCCCCCCCCCCCCCCCTCCCCTCCCTGACGTCCCAGGGCGGCAGGAAACCCGGCAAGGTGCAGCGTTCAGCGCTTTCCGCCCCTCTCCCACCCTTAGCTCACGTCCCAGGGCAGCTAAGGATACCTACCAAGGGCCAGTATTCAGCGTTTTCCATCCCTCTCTCCCCCCGTCACGTTCCCAAGGCAACAGCAGCCCCGGCAAGGGCCAGTGTTCGGCGCTCGCTCACCGGCGGAGAAGTCGTGGATGCTGGACGTCTCGTGCCGCCCGGTCAGCCGCCGCTCGTTGTCACGCCCCTCATTGGGATCGTACATCTTGATGTGCATCTTGTGGTTCTTGCTCAGCAGGTCGATCGCCTTCTCAATGTGGCTGAAGCAGAGACGTGGTGCTGTGAGCGACAGAGATGAGACGCGCGGGCACGTCACCCTGGTGAAAATGCTGGAGTCAGCGAAGTTTTATCGACGTGCTCAAAGGTTACTCAATGACAATCGTTGGAGGGGGTACCGAGCACGACACGTTTGCAGTTCACGTCGTCTGGGGTTCGTTTTCCATTTGAAAAAAAAACTTTTTTCAACAACAACAAAAAAAAAACGCACGGACATTGCCACCCGCGTATGGCCGAGGTGAGCTAAACGACGAGGGCTCAGCGGACGCTGGCTTTTTACAGCTTAAGTAATGTCCAAATGTGTGTGCATGAAAAGTCTCGCTAAATGACATTGAATTAATTTGCTATCGAAGGGAGTTTGACGCGATAATCCTGAAAGCCAATTTCGGCAGGAATTCTACCACGACTAACAGCTCGCACCACCACGCACCATCCTGCGACAAACACCACTGCGAATAGTGGTGCATCAAACAGAAAGATGTCACGAGTCATAAGCTCGTGCTCCTCAGCCGAACAGAGTTCGTGCTCCTCAGCCGAACAGCCCTCATGCGCCGGCCAGCGGCGAGACATGGGCTCCGAGCCGCTCCCCACAAGTGTCCGGGCTTATCTCATAATGCCGCTGAACAAGTCAGTTCGAGCCAGCGTGCTTACACGCCGCGCGGCCGGGCTGTTGTTCTATCGCCCCGTCGTTACGTGACATCCTTATGACTTCGGCTCGGTCTGTTTGCCTAGCGTTGCCACACACAAAGAGTACGGCTGGCGTCGTGACGCCGATAGCCCTCTTATAGGTCCGAGATAATGAACGCTGGCTACGTCGCGCTCCCTCCGCCATAGTGATTACCGAACAGAGAGCTGGTCACTAACCGCTCTCCCACAGCCGGACACCCGGACCCGGACCAGCTCTGACGTCACCACACCGAGCCCCGTCACGGTCCGAGCTCAATGCCCTCACCTCCAGGCAACAACAAGAGGGAAGGGGGGGGGGGGGTGGTCATAACTAGTGGACGGGTGTTGCACCACGCAGGCCGGGGGTGCCGGGGTGCCGCCGCTCCCTCCGCGCCGGCGTCTCCCCCCGGACCGCCGACTTACGTGATGCCGCCCTTCTCGCGCATGGCGAGCGTGCTGAAGTTGGTGTGGCAGCCGGCGCCGTTCCAGTCTCCTGGAATGGGCTTGGGATCGAGCGAGACGCTGATGCCGAAGTCCTCAGCCACGCGGTGCAGCAGGAAACGTCCCATCCACAGATCGTCGCCCATCCGGATGCCCTCGGCCGGGCCCACCTGCGGCAGGTGGAGGTTCAGGCGCAGCCGCGGAGGCGGGCCGAAGACGCGAAACACGGGCGCAGACGGGCAAACTGTCGGAGCTTTAGACGCTGCTCACAGGCGCCGTTCAGTTCCACGCATCTGTACGGTACTTCCAGTCCTCCAGTACTCTCCAGTCTTCAAGGACAAGTGAAGCAATGCAATTTAATACCAGGATCACTTGCGCAAGTCCTAGGCCGGCATGCGGTTTACACAAACGTGCTCCGGTCATGTGCGCTCTGCACGGGACCGGTCGGATAACGCCCGGTCAGACGAAGACCGACCTTGGTGGGTCTCGACGCAAGATCAGCCGGAACGGGACCCTCACCTGGTGGCCAGCTGCGGGCGTCACCTCTCACCCGGAACTCCCAGAGGGCGGCAGGGACACGCTTTCTCATCCGAAACTCCCACTAGAAGAGCTGACGGTAGTGTGTCTCGCATGAAACTCCTACTAGGGAGCTGACGGCGGTGTGCCTCACCTGGAACTCCCACTGGGAGGGCATGACCTCGGCGTTGGTGCCGGCGATCATGACGCCCGAGTAGAGGCAGGCGCGGTAGTGGCTCTCCACCACGTCCCGGCCGTACACCTTGGAGGCGCCGACGCCGCAGTAGTAAGGCCCCTGCGGTCCCGGGAAGCCGTTCTTGGGCCAGCCGAACGGGTGCTGGTCACTGTCGAGCAGCGTGTACTCCTGCTCCATGCCGAACCACGGGTGCTGGCTGGTCGCCTGATCCATCACCTCCTTGCACGTGTGGCGGAAGTTGGTGTCTGAGGCAGCGCACGTGGACAGCTCAGGAAACAGCAGCCACTTTCGGGTATGTGGGAAAAGAATGCTTAGCGCGCGGTGGCAGATGCTTCGGTTCGGAGGGCCAAGCAAAAATTGGAACATTGGGTAATTGAGTGAGCCTCATGATGATGGGTCTGAGGTGGCAATCGCCCAACAAGGGAAGTACAGTCAACGTCTAATTGATAACGAGCTGCAGTGCTCTTTCGCACGTTTTACGCCACGATTTTGGAGAACCTTCTAGGGTTTGCTCTGAGAAACGCGTGATCTGAATATCTTATTTCATAAACCTTTCAAACATTGATTATCAATGGAGCATCACCGCCTTCAATATGCTAAACATTGCTTCAACCCGCAATGACACGAAACAGCGCAAGGCAATTGCGTAATAAGCCCGACGGGAATTGAGCAATAAGGCATCTGCGGTGAAGTTCTGCACGGTGTCGCCGTCATGACGACAGTTGACATCAGTTCCTGCGCTCGGCCAGCCCCCTGCCTCGTGCACCTTCGTGCATACGAGGCAGAGGCGCCCAGGCACGGCCGCCGGCCAGCACGCGTGCCGTCGCGTCCGGAGGCGCGCGGGACACGGCACAGTCATCCCCGTCCACCCGGGCATCCCCGCAATCAGTGCGTGGCGCCCAAGGCCAGCCGCACGCAAACAAAACAAGTGCTCCCACGCGCCGTGCCCCTGCGAGTCCGGCGGCCGGTAGGTGGGCGGCGGACGGCGGGAGGGGGGGGGGGAGTGGCGACCGGCCGGCCGTCCGCGGCGCGACCGCTCCCGCCAGGCCGCCGCCCCGAAGGTCAGAGACTGTCGGCCGTGCGCCCCGCTCATCCCGGCGCCCAGCAGGGCCGTTACACGCGGCCGTGACGGAGCGGCACGCACAAGGTCGCCGCGATTGGCTGCCATCCGAGCCGGCGACGCTGGCCCGAGGGGATGCTGAGCCGAGCCCTCGGGCGGCGCTGTTATACACTGGCCAGATTATCGGCTCCTTCCTCACTCGGAAGGGGTGTCTCAGGGTCACTAGAGATAGCTGTGGCCCTGAAGACCGGGACAATCGGCTGGTTCCGTGATTGAGGGAGTTCAAGGAAGGAAGCCATTCGAGGTGTCGATGATCATTTTATTGTCAGCGATCTCGTGCGCTATTTATATTGTTGCTTTTTTCTGAGTTAATAGAGGTCCAGTGCACGCTGCTGTACACGTTACGGTGTGAATGAGCAAAGAAGCCAACCGCCTTCCGGGGAGCCTTCCGGTTGAAAGGACTGCATTACTGGGAGCCCTCACATACACTAGACAAGTCGGCTTATTGCAACCCTGTCCCGTTTTGTTTTGACGATGGCGGGTGTCCCAGGTATGAGTATAATTTCAGCCGTCATTTCATGGGGCCGAGTCCGCCCAGTCCGGCGAATCCCCGCGGTCACAGCTACACGCGTGAAACTAACCACCGGAAGCCACGGTCTCGCCAGCACCCACCTGCCGGCTTCCGGTTGTGTTTGTACGTCTCGCAGAGCACCAGCTTGTTGGCGCCGAGCCGGAACGGGTCCTGGTACAGCGCCACCGGGTACAGGTACACGTCAGAGTTGCTGCCCTCAGCCTGGCCCGTCGACGAGCCGTCGAAGTTCCAGATCGGCAGTTCTGCGGGCCGGAGGAGCGGTGTCAGTGACAGTTCATTGTCGCCGGCATGGTTTGCTAGGATCTGCCCGCACATCTGGCTCCTCTGGGCTTGTGATGAAAACACGGCGGCTGGTAACGATGTGTGGTATGGAATGAGGATGATCCAGAAGAGGATCTATCAAAATCTGCTCAATTCCAGGCCACCGTTGCAAATCCGTCCAGAGTGCGTCAGGGGCGCAGGCAAGGTCCGTTACTGAATGGGTCACAATGCTGGTGCACCAGGAAGGGACGGGGATACTGGCCATGCGTGGCGTCCATCGTTTGACAGGCCTCTGACCTCGCTAAAAAGCTCAGATGTCATGTTACGCATCACTGACTGACCCCTCTTGACCCCACACCGCCCAGGACGGGCTCGGAAGTGCGACACGCCCGCGGTGGCTGCCATCCAGCCACTCCCGAGCGCATGAGGCTGCGGCGCAGTATAGCGCCAGGCGGCGAGCGCCCCGAGGCGCTGGGTGGTCAGCTGGCGCCCGGACGAAGGCGGGCGCCCGACGGCAGTCATGGCACGGACGGGTCGGCGCCCAGGCCCGCCGAAACGCGAGCCTGACAACGCTCAACGAAACGGCGCAGGCGTCCCGGGTGCGCACCAGCCTTATCAAAAGGCGGCTGAGCCTTCTTCGAATCATCCTGCGAACGCATTTCCTCGTTCCACTAATAACATGTTTTTTTAACTAATGTCAAAGAATGTGGCTGAAGGACGAGATGCCCGGCGCGTTCGGTCGTCGGACCACTTCTGCTTACCTGAAGGACTCTTGGGAATAAACCCGACGGTCTTGGTCTTGGCTCGCAGGTGCTCACCAGTGCCGTCCACCCATACGTACATGCACTGGGTGGTGTTATCCTGGATCGGCAGTCGCAGGTACCTGCGGAAGGGGAGGGGGGAGATTCTGATGAGGCTGATGGGTAACTACCAAATACTTTGTAATGCGTATCAAATTTAAATTCTTCATTCAAGTGTTCAGGGCACCAATGAAACGGTATGACGAGAGTCAGGTTTGAAAAGGGCCACACAGGTTGCCTAGGCACATAGGCTAATGGGTAAAAAAAAAAACACACACACACATGAGGGAAACGGCAAGCTCCTGGCTTGGAAGAGGCATTTCAACCGCATTCAGAATCAGCAGCAGACTGTCAAGCAGCGACCGATGTCGACTGCATTCTTACCTATCCAGCACGGCTTTGTTGGTGGCGAGCGACATCTTGTCTGCAGGAATTCTGCAACAGACACATGGTCCACGTCAGAAGGTAGCGTCAGCGCGTCAGCCTGAGGCGCTCGTCACGGGTCACAGACGCCTCACTGACGCTAACGCCCCGCCCCGGCAGCGGACTCCAGCACGATGTCGGCCCACCTAAGCTTCACAACATATAAAGCAGGTATACGCGGGTGATGCAATATACAATATTGCCGAAATGCTAGAAGTTCATGAGAAAAGCTCCGGACGCCTCGCGCGCCAGAACACTGAGCCGCTGTTTAGTCAACTGCGCGACGAAAAAACAGCATACAGTTGAGCAACATGCATAAACAAATCGTGCTGTGCCGTGTTCACTCGGGAATCGGACGCGGTGCAGGGGGACGCAGCGTGACCAAGGCCAGACACGCCGAGCAAGGTGGGAAAGCATCTGGTCTTTCGCGGAAGGCGCTATGTCAAAGGTTCTGTCCAATGAGCGAACCTCACTTTGATCGAGCTTCTTTTGACATGAGCCAGGAAAGTGTAGCGATCCATTCCAGGATAATGGGTCCGTCCGCCAACCAACCGTCAACCGTCCTCCAACCTCCTCCTCAAACAACCGTCCTCCAGCGTTGATCGAGCATGGATGTTTAAGGCGCGTGCTATGGATTTGTGGTCCCAGCCACCATCGCTGTGGGATCGGCACACCCGCATACTTCTGATAAAAAAATCCGACGTACGGCTCGCTCTGGTAACAGTTGCGATGAGGCGGCAAGGTGAACAATGTGTCGAAAATAGCGGCCAGGTCACGTATTTAGGTGCAGCGTAGAAGCCAGTGAGTGTGTTAGTGACCACAACATGCTATGATCGCAGGATGAATGCCGTAACATATGGACTGCAGAGGAATTTTGAGGGTGAACAGCGGCTGTCTGGTAATGTGGTTGTCTGGACGTGTGGAAAACTTGTGTGATTGTCTAAGCCCTTCAACACCTGTCTTATGGACAGAGATAATAAAAACAGCACCTCAATTTTACCATGGCGCACGTCAAACCGCGTCAGGTTGGGTTGCATCAAATGCCGAGTCGTTCGGTGGTGCACCTTCAGCAGGATGTGAGGACTTCACACGGAGGTATGTGTTACACAGGCTGGCCATCTGGATAGGGTCGGTGCATGCCTGATCTTTATGCGGCAGGATGCTGGGCTGAGCCAAGAAGATTTGGGATACAAATAACGACCATAAATGCGTGACAGCCCTCCGCTAGAATGAATAGATAGCTAAGGCACTTGGCATTGGCAGCGGCTTATAAGCGAGATTTCGCGTATGAAAAGCAATGACATTTAATGACGCGAGAGTGACCTTTGAGAAACGACGCGAGCTGCAACTTCTCGGTGCCGACATTTCTAGCATCCGCGTCAAGCCACGTTGGAAACACACGGAGGCCAGTGGATGAGATGCCGCACGTTGATTGCGCCTGGCTGGCTTGCAGGCGGCGTGGCCAGTCCCCATACTCGGCGTCGAGTACCAGGGGCCGCTCCCAGCCCAGGTCAGATGGGCCCGGCCTGATCATCGCAATACCCCTGCGCCGCCTACGACGGCCCAACGATCACCGCTGCGGCGGCTGCTGCTCCGAACGCCGTGCCGATCGGCCGACCCGGTCGCTCTCGTGCAGCTAATGCGCTCAGCGTGGCGCGTCGCAATCAGGCCGGCGGCTAAGCCGACGGGGCGCCTCGCAACAGCGCATTGACGTCACGCTGCACCGCAGGCAGGCCGTAAAACGCGCTGCAATGGACGGGCCGGCCCAGTTGCTCATACGTCTGTTCCATCTCCGGAGATTTGTTGCTGGCCTCCTTGAAAAGTGAGGCGACTGGCTGCGCGTCGAAGCCTGGCGACGGACCAGCTGACGCTGGCAGCATCGGGCCGGGTGATGTTCTGGGACAAAGCGGCGTTCGAATTACGGTAAACGGTCTCGGCTAGCCTGAAACTTGGGATTCGAATTCAAATTCAATGCTAAGAAGGTAACCACTGTGGACTATAATTCAAATCTGTCTTACCGTCAGCAGCCAGTCCTCAATAGGGTATTAATAACTCACCGGCTAAACCTTTATTACAGCACAGTTGTCACATCATGTGGACCCGACTGAGGGGAACTGTTTGGGACCATCCATTAATCACGTCACGCATTTTTTGGACTTTACCAACCAAATCTAGACCCTCCCAAGTTACCCGCGGTAACGTTCGGCATCGAAGACACCTTACATGCTGGCGCAAAGCCGGGGTGTAGTTCAGCAACATAATTTGGGGGGTCAGTCCGGTAAAATGACTAAATTACACAAAATCCAGGCTTAATTCCCTCCTTCGAACTAACTAAAGCATTACATCTCGCGCGAAATTATCGCTACTTAATGATAATCGTTGTCATTTGCACACCTTGGTAGGGGTACACAACACCGTACGTAGACAAATCTAGCATTCTTGAAGAGAGGAACGATAGGCTCAGAACCTATGGCAAGCGTTACCTTGCACTAGGAAGAGTGCTTTTGCTATCGCGTATAAAATCTGACGGAAGAATGCCATGCGGCCCGCGCGGCCAAAGCGACGATGTTTTAGCAAGTGAACGTGAGGAACAAGCGAGATAATCGCGATCGAAACTTGTCAAAACCGAGAATATTCTGTGATTGGTCAAGGCAATAGCGCCCCAGGACAGGAGGGCCTGCCCCGGCGTTATCGGCCGTGTTCCAGCAGCGTTACGCCGTCCAAGCCTGCGGACGGACCGCGAGCGTCGAGCGGCCCGGCCCACAGAACGCAGCGGCTGTATCTGCGCAACATCAATGCGAAGCACAGTAAAGGCAACGCTGGTGTTTTCTTTTAGATTTGGAATCAGTTACACAAATGAAACCGTGACAGCTTAAGCGTACGCACGAGAGGACCACAAGATACCATGCCATATACATGCGGTAATGATTCTGAAATATGGGTACAGCATAACTTGATTTAAACATTTAACGTGATTAGGAATCTGTCCGGCGGTTTCACAGAACGGGCATGAGGCTTAAAGGAAACTATACTGATTGCATTCTAGTGCATCCAATTTCAGACGCAGACTCACTGAACTCCGAGATGCTAGTGGCGGGAAGATGTGTGTGTGTCGAGGTGCCCCGCCAGTGCGCCACACGATAACCACCCGTGAACCCAGGAAGCGCCGAACCGCCCCGCGCCACAAACAGCTCGCAGCTTGACCTTCAGGGCCGCCCCAGCACCCCTCCTACTACACGGCACGCAAAAGCGCCGACGCATGCGCCGCGTCGTATTTCACGCGGGAAAAACAAGCACGCAGCCTCTGCTTACACGACGCACACGCCGGAATGGCGAGGAGGCTTCCAAGGTCGGGCCGCGCTCCGAGGGGCGGCCGTAAAGCCGCTCTGCAAATGGAGACCTACATCAGGCTGCTGTCACAGCGTCAGTGAGACGGGGGACAGCGAGGTCAACGGGCGACACCCACCCTCCGCCGGTCGAGAGCGGTCGCCGTTGTTGCCACGCGCGGTAGACGCACTTGGACTCTCGCTCGCTTAGATTCCTTAGCGACTCTCTCGCTCCGCTGGCCGGCCCCTGACCTCGCCACGGCCCGTTTGCCAACCCCGTTAGCCAGCACGCAGTCCCGGCCGCGCCTGCAACAGGCCGCCGGCGCTCAGACCAATCAATGGACGGGCCGCCGGGAACGCTCCGATCACGCGCTGCTCGCGTGCTGCCGGTCACGTGGTCCGGTCACTGCCTCGCCCGGGGCAGACCCGAGTCCAGCTCGCTCGCAACAGCCGGATAGCGGCTGCGTGAGAGGGCGCGATTTACGAGCCGGCTCTGAGCCGTTGCCGGGGTGAGTTGCCAGGCTGTGAAGGTGCGGCGGTGTTCGCGGCCCGCCTGGCAACCGGCGGGACAGCTGGTACCAGCGCATGCGTGGTCCGCTCCGTCATCATGATGTTGGTGTGACCATGCAGTCCGCGGGTTGCCAGCTGCATGCTAATTCGATGGGAGGAGTTGGCTTCGTAATGGCATCTCGAGTCGGGCCGGGCTCGGTCGGGTTACCGCGGCCGCGTTCGTGCGGGAGCGGCGCCATCGGTTGCCCCTCCCCTCCCCCGCCCGAGTGCTCCCAAACAGGCGCCGGAAGCAAGCTTTTCGATGTCCGTGCGTCGCCATGCAGAACCTTGATGATAGGTAACAATTCATAGCGGACGGCCGAGGCTATCCGAAACCACATAAAATCGAGATAATCACCATCTCTCCAAATTGCCAACCGCTCCTTTTTACATACGTGATGATCGTGCCGACGCCAAAAAGATCACTCAAACTAAAAAAGCTGTCCACATTCGGCGGGCGTTGGTAGCGCCGCATGCAGGCTGGCCTCTGCCCGACGCAAACCAGGAAACGCCTTGAGCTTCTGGTTGTTCGGCATCGTGGTTATGTGTTCTTGTGTTGACAATAATCGGCCTTCAGTTCACCATGAGGTGCCTGTTGAACGGCGCCACCAAACAAACGTGCATATGGCGTAATCAAGCGAGGGATTCACATTTGGACTTTATTCTGAAGTAGAAATGCAACCCAAACTTTGGCCGATGGCCTCACATGCGGCTGCCGCGCAGTGTGTGTTATACAAACATGTACCCACACGTCGGAATGGCGCATGCCCGGCTGCAAGGCAGCTCTTACACAAATATTTTGAACAGAAGAACTTTCGTAATGCTGGAATAAGTGTGTCATGAATGCCACGTTAGAATGTAACCCGGAATTTTGAGCGAACTACAACCATGCTCATAACATGGGACCTGCAAGATACAATGGGCCTGTAGTTTAAAGTAGGGGTGCAGGCGTAACAATGCAGGTGTAATAGACTGTATGACCGACGCCGATATACGCATGCGAATATAGCATGCATGTAAGAAGTGTATGCGTTAGGAGTTGGTGCTGCCCCATGCTGATAAAATCCAAATTCGCGGGTGCTACGCCCCTGCACACAGCTTCTAGACCAGCGTATCCTTTTGCAAGAATCTTACGTATCTAACGTGCGTTCTGCAGCTTGTTGTAACTTCTTATGGAGAGGCTATCAATATATGCTTTTCGTCATACGGTGTAAGGCGTAAAAATACGACAAACTGAAGTTGCCTATATGTGATGTCACACTTATCTTAAAGCGTTTCAAGAGGCGGGGAAAGACGGGAATGTACCTACATGGGACGCCTGAGATCGAATTTTGAAACTGAAGCACAACTAACTCTCCACAGTCATTGTGCCTAGCGAAATTACACATGGACGACAAACAGCTACTTACTTCTCGGCGCCCAAATTGCAGCGGCTCGCGGGTGAGAGACAAGCGAAAATAGTCCACATTTCCGTCGCAAACGAGTGGTGTCAGGGGACGAGGCTCACATATTACAGGTCAGCTGGCCCAGAATTTGACAGAAAACACATTTAGCAATACGAAACATGCATGTCGTCAAAACGTGTCACGAAAAGTAATATATTTCTCACCGGGTATCATCAACACCATTTGGAACATGAAATATTGACAAGAGAGCAAAAGGGATGAACACGTCTCGCGTGCCGAATTCGAGGACACAAGGACGCGGCCAGCAAGAGGGCTCGAGGGGCGACTAGTGATGACACAGCCAGCATGAAACCAGCGGAACAAACACCAACAACGGCCTTTCTAAGGAATTTCATTAGTGCACGGGCGTATGCAAGAAAACGCAATAAGGGGAAATGGGCACAGCTCTCGGAATTTCAGTAAAAGATCTCAGTGTAGCGCATTGTATCATGCATTGTATTGCATGATGCTAACAGCGTTGCATGTTGTTAATCGGTGTCCTATGTGTAATACATATATCACGACGTAAACGGGGTCATGTGCCTCTTGCAATTTTATACATACTCATGACAGGAAACACCGTGAGTAGATTTGGAATATCAGTAAGGAATAGTGAGAGTAAATGATACCACAAAGCTACCGGCATGAGCAACCATACAAACGTCAACAAATGTCATTGTCAGATACCAAAATGTCAAAATAATGGCAAAAGGAACGAAAGGTGGTGTGGCAATTGCCAGATCTGCTATGCCACATACCCCAACCCCAGACCTGAACCATGGGATTCTCTTCCGGTAATGCGCGTCCCCTGCGCCATGACTGCAGTGGAAAAACACCGGGAGGCCATGCCGTGAATCTACGGGACACACGGCAGGAGCACTACAAACTGGACAGGAGGGAAACCCAGACCTTGTGTGCCTGTCGGAACCCTTCTGTGCGGGAGAGGAGATACGATCAGGTCAGGGGCACCCCTTGGCGAGCCTGATCCCGTCGGCACTGACGGCAGCGGCTTGGAAAGGACGATCTATGCTCAAGCTTCCGGGTATTGACCCCGTTTGAAATGCATGACATGGCGGAAGGAATCGCCAGGACGCAGTACAATTGTTCCAAACAGCTCGTCACATATCAAGGTCGAAATAGAACTGGAGAGGAAATAGCTTATCAGGACGCATTCACTCAATCGCAAACCCTTCCGGAACCCGATTACCACACGAGACCTTGAGCACGCCCGCTCTCGTCTACCACGTCAATGGGACGCGTCACGCACGGGCGTCGTCCGCGCAACGTGTTTTGGTTTACGCGTGATAGCTCGGCTGGAATTACACCGTCGCGATTGCGTGCGGCGTGATCACGACGCAGCGGCAGCCGCAGGTGTGGTGTTGGGTTCGGAGTTCAGGGCATGCCAGCAGCGCGGTATCACAGCGGGAGAACTGGTCAAAGAGCGCAAACACCTGTCACGGCGGCTGACACGAAATGGCAAACTGATCCAGCGCGCGTAAACAGATGACTCACGCACGGCGTGAATTTAGTTTAATGTTCTTAGTCGAATGCCAGTGCTTACCATCCGCGCGTTTCAGACCACCGCCGTGCGTTTGCGTAATTTTACCTTGAAAGCCTCAGCTGCTGAGATGAGCTTCGGCTGCTCAAGGATCAATGCAAGTTTAGGTGGCCCCGTTTAATGCGGGCATTTAACACCGCTTTATGGAGCGTCATGCCATCCCGTCCAAAGAGCCAGATAGTCAGTGGCGACCCTTAACACTTAACGTCTAAAAAACATGTATTGCAGCGTCGACACATCCAACTCCTTGAGCGATGGGTGATCCTGGCAGATTACCTAGTGCGGCGGCGCTGGGAAGTAAAAGTTGTAAGCCAATATTCTGTCGCAAGCTGACGTGGGGAGCATCATCACTTCAGTGCCTTTGGCAAAAATCGCTCCCATCAAGCCGGGTAACCGCGTGAGCCATGTCTTAAAGTCCATCACCACACGGACAAAGACTTACCTCGGTCTGGCAAAGCTTGCGTAACGGTTGCGTAGGTACGCCTCCTTTCCCAGCTGCGGGACGAATGTGCCCCGGTGGTGCCGTTCCGTGGTTAAATGCCCTCCTCGATGACGTCACAGCGCCAGGCGTCAGCTGACTGGGGGCCCTGGCGCACGGCGGACGATGTCGTACTTCCTGACGTCACACCACAAGAACAGGCACCGTGTTTGCGCGGACCATCGCAGCAGTTCAGATATTCTCAGAAAAACCGGGCCCAGGCGGCGGAGGAGCGAGGAATAACGCGCAGGCTGGACGGTCTGGCCAGGCACGGCCTTGCGATGCGGACCGGACTCGGAACCGCGTTTGAAATTATGACGCTGGGGACTCGGGCACGATTGAATTCGGACATCGGCATGAATGAATCTGACTCAGACTTTCGCCAATCAGTAAAACAAAACTCGATTTAGGATCGGACTTTGACTCCAACCCGTGTGAAAAGACCAAGAGCCCCGTTTGTTTATTTGTTTATTCAGAGCATAAGCAGTCCCGGGAAAAAGCTCAATTGCGGAAGCAGCCCAGTTTTTAAAGCAAGGAATACACAACACACACGCTAACAAAAAATAGAGCCACGCACACGTACACGCACACGCACACGCACACGCACACGCACACGTGCGCACACATACACACACACACACACACACACACACACACACACACACACACACACACACACACACACACACACACACACACACACGCACACACACACACACACACACACACACACACACACACACACACACACGCACACACGCACACGCGCACTCACGCACACACACACGCGTACACACACACCTCGCACTCAGACGCAACGGTCATCAAAAGAACGCTCCGCGAGCGCCGGCGGACCTAAACAAATGAGATCGTAATTATTTTGTTGTCTGTAAAGGGTCAGTTGACGGAGAGTGCTGTAAAAAACCGATTGCAGGTGACGAATCCGTTTTTAATTTTAAGTGTTGACTGTTGTGAATAACTCGTGGGGAAGGCTGGTGCGCCGAGAGTGCTGGACGTGTTCAGCCAGACCGAACAGTGATGTCAGGTGAGCGCAGTCAAGCCTCTGATGATGAAATTTGTTTTAAAAAATGTCAGGCTGCGTAAAGCGTGCCTTGATGGATGCTGTTTTGAAATAAGCGAGAATATACTTATAATCCAGTGAAGGACACCGGAACTGGGTGCTCAAACCTAACCACATGATAAACCGGTGTTGCGGTCGTTCGAGCCGGGCGAGGTGTGAGACGGCAGCAGCGCTCCAAACAATGCCACCCTATAAATGATCTGGCATAAGCGTTGAAGGCACACAGCAAAGCCTTATGATTGAACAGCACTTGACGAGGACACGACGACCTTCGCACATTTCACATGAGAAGGCCCAGCATCCTGTTTGATTTTGAGGCAGTTGAAGTTCGACCATTGCTGGAATATTGTGCACCGGTTTTTCATGCGGTGCTCACCACCAAGCAGGCGCAACATCTTTAGAAAGTGCAGAGAGAGCCTTGAAAATAATCTTCGGCCGTACGGAAAAGTGCACGTCTTGCAACGCTTGGGCACGGAAACCCTCGCTGACAGAAGAGAAAAACTGTGCCTAAGGCTAGGAAAACAAATGCAAGCGCCTCCCATGCATAAAGATCTGATCCTAAAACAGCGAATGGTGATCTCCGGCAGAAAAAAACAAAGTGCAGTCACACTCCAAACGCTTTGCTGTGGTATGTGGCTACGCAAATCAAGTATCCGCATGTAATCACTCTCATTAACACAGATATATAATCATTTTGGTAGCAACCTACATAGGAGGAGCTTGTAGGCAAAGAATATTCACTGCGTTGAACCATACATACGCATAGTCAACTTAGGTAAGTATACACATGGATCGGTACACACACGTAATTGTGCACTCCTGCTTCGAGTTGACACTGCATTGAGAAAGTGCAGAAGAGAGCCTTGGAAATCATCTTCGGCGGTACGGAGAAGTACACGTCCTGCAACGCGTGGGCACGGAAACCCTCGCAATGGCATCGAGTTGGCTTCGAGTTGATACTCGAAACCATGCTTTTCTTTGTAAGCCGTCTCTCTCTCTCTCTCTCTCTCTCTCTCTCTCTCTCTCTCTCTCTCTCTCTCTCTCTCTCTCTCTCTCTCTCTCTCTCTCTCTCTCTCTCTCTCTCTCTCTCTTTCCCTCTCTCTCTCTATCAACGTGCTTTTGACCAACAATTTTTACATTATGAACACGGAGTTTTCGAATGTTTCAGATGTCCCGCAACATCGCGCTCCGCGTCTAGCGGCCCGAGACGCACTGAAATCTTAGTCCCAGTGACCTCATCACCCTGTTCGAAGCAAATAAATACCTTTCTGATAGAAAAGCGTCTGCAAGGTAACTAACCAAGCCCAACTTATAGTAAAGCTGGTCGAAGCCGGCCGCCGCCGGTCAGAACTGGGCGTGACCAGGGGAATGAATGAGACCAGGCAAGGCTGGAAGGAACTAAACGGGCCGAAACAGGCCTGGACAGGACCGGTCAGGACCGGATGGAGTGGGACGGGACCTAATGTGACCAGGTGGTGATGGGCCGAGCTGGGTGCTATGGATGCCGATTTCTTCGAATGATTGGTGGTGCCAGATTGCTAGTTGCTAGATTATAGCTGGCTGTGCTGATTTACTCAGTCAATTCGACGCTCCTGGAATAAGGTAAGCTTATCCAGATGATTCAGTCGGTTCTCCATGTTAGTCTCAGTCGGTCGGTTTCATGAAAGGTATTCATTATTCGAGTTATTTAAAATCTGCAAGTCATTTAAATATAATAACATGAAAAGTGAAACCGAGGTACACACGATAGTTTTATTAGATCGGGGCGGCTGGAACGTCGGGCAGACCTTGTGTCGGTTATGAACAAACTGCTACCAGCAAGTGCACATGACAGCCAGGCCGATTGCGTAGAAATTAATAACGACACTGGTGATGCGCTTTAGGAGCTTCAGGAACGAACCATTGCGATGCAGCCCGCATGTAAACTGAAAACGTTCATGCAACGACTGTTTACGCAACGGTCGAGACAGCGTGCTGCATTTATACTGTTAACGAGATGGCTGTTGGCGGCAGTTGCTCATAACCAGGGAACCGACTGAACTGGATTAAATAGTGAGTTTTATTATGTGTCGACTGCAAGTTCGTACACCCAGCCGATGAAATGCAACCGGGAAGAAAGCGGAAACCTTCATGCGTGAACTGCTGGAGAAATAGGTGGCCTGATCATGTGCTAGGTTCTTTCCACATTCGCAGATCGATTATTGGCACGAGACAGGCAGGAAGCCAGAAGTTTTCTCCTGAAAGCGCCAGACGCTAGTTGCCCCATATTACAACTGTTGTTCCGCAAAACTACTCAATAATTAGTGCAGGGCGTTTATCGCGCGTCTCGCATGCCACGCGAGGCATGCGATAAACATGGCATGCATGTTACAAGGCACATGTGCTGTTCCAGAAAGCTTAAACAAGAGGTGACCGACGCCAAAACAAGGTCAACCATGAAGCGGACTGATCCGGACGCGAGTACCGCCCATGGGCTTCATATCCATGAAAGTTGACCTAGGGGGTGAGGCAGATTGCATTATTGGAGCGCACTGCCACACATATATGATGTGTAAAGCTTCTCGTTTTTGAAGCAAGTATTGGTGTTACAGAAAATAACGGTATCATTGATTCATACTGTGCCCTGTGCCCCTTCTTGGCGATAGATACACTTACTGCTTTGTGAAGGAAAATCCACGCAGGCCATGTTTCCCGCGTTCAATGTGTGCTTCGAAAGGATCATTGTGCTAAACACCGCAAAATGAGATAAATCAAACCCATAATGCGCCGTTTCGTTGGATTCACGTAATAATTGTGTTATATGCGCACCTCTTTTCTCTGTTTGGTGTGTAATTATGTCCTTACAATTCATATGAATGGAAGGTTTCAAGCTCTCAAACGATATTGTACACATTTTTGTCAATAAGTGTATGGCGAACATCACACAACAAACATGTTGGGAAAACCAAAGCAAAAGAAACCTATTGCTTTCATAATGACGCTCAGGGGGCTCATGACATTAATTGTGGGACGGTTACTTCAAATATATGTTAAGCTATGCCGAGGGCCTTCGAGAAAATTGGGATTGCTGACCAAATGGGGCGCGTCTGATCTACCTGAATGCCAGATAAAAACAGCAGTGAGTAAAAAAAAGACAGATACACAACAGATATAAAGGTAGCTGTCTAAAACAGCGGTAATAGCTTTTAAGCTTATATGAAAAACTCAAGAACAATAAAGTAGGCCTCTGAGGGATCGGGGTGTCCCGGCAGGTCAACAGATGAGCTCTTTACAAGAACGCAGATCCCTCCGCAAATGAGAAGAACCCTAGACCAACGTAGAAGGGCCCCTGGACATACCGAGAATGTCTCGTTAGTCGAAACTTTTAGGCTCTCGGCAACAGCGCAGGACCTTCCGAGCAAATGTAAAGAACCGTAGACAAATGTTAAGGATCTCTGAACGATCGAACGTGCCCGTGGAAGTGCAAAGTGCCCGTGCGCATGGCGCTCCGCCAACAGCGCAGAGCTTTCCGAGGTAACGCATGGAATCTGTTGAAATGCCCCTGAGTGATCAGGAGTACCTATCCTACCACGTGATAAGGGCGTTAGGTACACTCTCCAGGCGCTACTTCTTTTCCCAAATTGCGAAAGCTTAATGCCGTTGTGGAAGTACCCCAAGCCACCGATATTGCCTCGGCAAGTCAAGATGTAGCACCTCCGGCAACAATGTATGCTCCCTGAGCCCCTGGCGGGCGCAATTAGCCTTAAAACGACATCGACCAATTCTCCCAACAAGCCTTCCGGTCAGTCGAACTTTTTTTGTCTGCCTGGAGACTCTTCCTTTTGGCTTGGGGCCCTTCCTGGTTGCCTTGGACCCAAAGACGTCATTTTTCTGCTTTTTGTGCTACAAGCCTGCCTCCATGTGGCCACTTATAAGTCACTTCTGGGCGCAAGGGGCCAAGGGGGGGGGGGTCAAGACCTCATACCCTAGACCAATTAGGCGCGTGCATTTGCTTTGTTAGTGGGCCGGCCGGCAGACAGCCGACTGTTGACCGACTGTCCGCTCACGGTGCGGCCCATCACTAGGTGGAAGGGGATCTGAAATTCCTCCACCAACGTCATCCACGGACTGTGGACCAGCGGCTACAGCAAAATGCAGTACACCAATATTTCCATCGCGACTGTTCGCTCTCTGCAACTGCCTGCTCATGCATAGTAGAACAGCCACTCCCGTGAAATATTTCATGCGGTGGACAGCTTTCTCCGACGACGAAGAAAGATCCTTTGACCCCCATCCTACCTCGACACAAACGCTCGAAGCTAACGCGTCGAGTTACACTACCGGTGAAGCTGCTGTCATCCGGTCTTTTAATCTAATCGTGTCTAAACTATAGCAACCACGAAGCATCAACGTCATTCTAAACAGCCGTGATGTGGTAGAGGCGGTTTTTCGCGCTCTCGACGCTGTAAGCTGTACGTAAGCTTTGTTCTAGGTGGGGTCTCTTTCAGGCCTAGTAGCTAAGCCAGGCGAGACCACAAAGGTCCTCAGGCACGTCGATTCCAGGAAGCCGCTCCCTTCCTGTCGGCCTCCACGGGCTGCTCCACGCACGCCTCATGCCGAATACAGATCGCTGTCAGTGAGTTGGGATCTACAGCCGGTCCTTCGGGTCCTCATACCCTCCAACCGAGCCTTTGATCATCAGTTCCGGTGGGCCGCCCGGGCCCCTCTTCGGGACTCATCGAACGCTTCCCTTGGTCGGCTCAGGGCCCCTTGTGAGCACAGGGCCCTCTGTCAGGTGCAGTGGGCCCCTGAGAGATGCAGGGGCCCCGACCAGTGTAAATCACAGGCCCCGGCTTTATAGCTGATTAGGAAGTGGTTCTTCAGGCCCATACCGACACAGATCCGACTGTGCGGTACTGGTGGCGCCTGACCGACATACAGGCACACGTCGACTCAGAGGGTTGCCGATCGGCACGAAGGACCCTCTGACGGTTATTTGAGGCCCGTCTCCGTTGGCTGGGGCCTTTTATTAAGACACTGACCAGCCCTTCGTGCCCTCAGACCCTCCAATCAAGCACTTGATTATCTGACTCAGTGGGCCTTCTGGCTCTCCGGGCCTCCTAGAATTTCCGCTTGGCTTGGGATTGGGCCTGGCTCGGGCCTGGCTTAACAGGGGTCCTGGCTTGGGCCTCCGGGTCAAGGCATGGCCCCTTTTAGGTGCTGTGAGGCACTGGCAGATGCTGTGGCCCCGACCGCCTGTCTCCGGCTTTGTTCCTGCTTGGGAACTGGGCCTCAGGTCCATGCCACCACTAAGTCGACTGTGGGTTGCTGGTGGTGTTCTGACCAACACGTAGGCCCTTATTTACTCAGGGGGCCTCTGACCAGCGCTCAGGGCCCTCCAGTTGGCATTGTAGTGCTAGGCCCTGCGGGCTGGGGTTTCTGAATGTGACATCCAGGCGATCTTTGGAGCCCTTGGGGTCCTCAAATCGGGCCCTTAATGGAAGGTTCCGAGGGGCCACTCGAGGAGACCTTAAGTCTGGGTGTCCGTGACGTCATTTGAGGCGAAGAACATGCAAGGATTGCTGTTCAGTTTCACCCTTATTTGACAGCCTTGGCGCACTTGGCGCATTCCAGCTTGGCAGCCTTGGCGGGAAGCGGACATTTGCAAGGAAGCGTGCGTTGGTGGTTGCGGGCGGTCAGGGCGTTCGCGAAACCACATTATTTTGATTGGTAGGTACATCACTGGTCACTGGGTGTGTCGGTCACCGGCCGCATAATTCACAGAAGTGTAGTTGTGTGAGCTGGATCCCTGATACCGTATCAAATGTCTCTTCCGCCCCAACCCAACGCCTTTGCCGCGAATCATGCAGGCCACCCACGCCAAGACGTTTTGGGGTGGGGCCAAGGCTATCTAACGGGGGTGGGGCGGCATTTGGAGTCATTGACTAATGATGGACGCGGATTCAAAGGCTTTTTGCCCTAGTGCATTTGAAAATGGCATGAACCGGTGTGAAAACTTTTTGGGACTAATGGAAGTTAAAAAATTAAAACCGTTAAAACCCCAAGAACTGAATAAAAATAGTGTGAATTAAAATAACTTGCAAGTGTAAAAAGCTTGCAACATCAAGTTTTATTGATAGGTCTGATGCCCACTTCTGATGTGGTTCAACCAGCATTTCCTGCTATCCTTAAGGTTGATTTTTTCAACATTAAGTCCCAAGTCATACTTAAAGGGAGGCCCAATGCCTGTCTTGTTTGCATGCAATACTGTGACTCGTTTTTTGTAGTTCTGGTTTGATTGTGTTAATTTTGATCACTACTGTCTTCCCTTTAATTTGGTTCCATTTAACTAGGATGAATTCTGATGTTTGTGAATCTGTATCCTTACCTAAATTATCCCTCAGCTCCATACCATTTTCTACATTGCAGGTTTTTGATTACCCCTCTGAAATTCACATTATCAGTTGTCATTGCAGATGTCTCTGTGCTCTGAATAACTCCTGTACATTTTAGTATTTCTGCTGGTGCACTTCATTTAGTCAGTGTTGTCCAAATTTCAGATTAGTCCCCTTGGTGATGTGGTTACTTGCTGAGTTTCATGCAGCCCTTTGCAACATTTCTATTGAAAATATGGTGACATGATTTTTTTATGCCTCATGGATAACCTTCTGATGGAGCACTGCAGAAATAGATGGTGCCCCCTGAAGTTTCAAACTGGACATCCCTTGGCAAACTCCAATGTGCTATGTTTGGGAAGTGAACTTTCTGGCCAGTGATATTGATTCTCAATTGTTGGTTGGGTTTATGTGATACAAGAATCAGTTGCCCTTTTTTTGCTTCAGAGAATGGCTGATCCCCGCCTGCGTCCTCTGAAGATAAAAACTGGCATCGTCAAGAGACTGGCCAAGGAGAAAGAGTCTTATGAAAAGGAGAGTGATCTTCTTAGACAGAGAATTGATCGCATGAAGTCTGAAGGTATTTTACCCATGCTTGGGACAGTTTATTGAAAATCTACCATGTCTGTATTGAACAGTCAAATATCATGAGAGTTGGCCTGTTGGTGACTGAAACATTTTTTTTTCTCTCAAAAACATGTTTAAGATAAAACTTTCACCCAGGTAGAGTAAACCATGCTATTTCAATTGGTTGAGCACACCTAAAAATCAAATTGAGCAATACACTTACAGTGAAGAAAGTTGCCATATCCTCTTGGATTCCAACAATATCTTTCAACAGTGGTTGATGTGGCAATTTGTGGGGAATTGGACAAACAGCATTATTAACGCCTAAATCGCCATGCTGAAGCCAGGTGGCTGCACGTGACTCATTGGAATAGGGAACGACCAGCAAAAAACGTGCCATAAAACTCGGCCACAGATACCTTATGATTTCTACGCATGTACAAGACTCATAAGTTCAGAGGTTTTTCGTGCTTAACACAATCAGAAGTCTTTGTAGTGCGCACTTGTGCTCCTGAACTGAATATACTTCAGGTGTATTGTTTTTTCTCGCCAACTTCCTGTAATGAAGAACAGCATGATCCATAGCCATTATTCCGTGGACGCACCCGTGCCCCGGCTGTCCTGAGCCGTACCGACTTTTTCATTTACCGTCAGCTGACTAGCCAATGTTGCGATCAAACTTTAAAGCCACTCGAGTACGCTGTAGGGGCTCGGCGGTGGAAGTACGTATTGGCGGTGTCCGGAGGACGATAGTAACATTATTTTGTCATATTTGTTCTCTAGCGCATAGTTTTGTTAGGTCTTGCATTAGCATATTCGTGATAGCTGATGGGCAGGTGGGAAAGGAAAATTACGGCGGACACACTTTCGGCGCACTTTTGTCAATGGCCCAAATCAGGCTTTTAACATTGAGTCTGCTCACTTGAGTCTGACAATTGGAATTTATATGGTCCCTGACATGCCTGCTGTGACGTCCTCCCTATTCATGTGCTCACATTACTGTTTGTTTGACAGGGAAGGATGAGTATGACATTAAGAAGCAGGAAGAAGTACTTCAGGAGTCCATGATGATGATTCCAGACTGTCAAAAGAAACTAGCACCTGCTGTCATTGATTTGCAGGTGATATGTCGGGTGGTAACCTAAATGCTGCGCAGTTGCGGCTCCAGGGTTTCGTCGTAAGGGGCACGCACTAGAAAACTAGGCGCGTTACGTACGCACATACTGGAGCTTGTTTCTTTTCTCCAGGTAATGGTGGATTCTGTCATTTTGAGGCTAAGTATTGCGGAAAAACGTGGCAAAATGAATGAAGCTGGCTGGGAAATGCCATCAGAACCAAGCACGAACTTGAATTTACAGATGGCCGACTAGTCGACGTGATCATCTAATGGCTGATAACGAACGCAGAGATTTTTCTTTGACTGTTAAAAAGTGGTGCAAAATATCCTGACATTCACAATGCATGAAGGACATGATGCACAAATGTAATAAGTATCGCAAATTCAATAACCAACGGAACTGACACACAAGACCCTGGCGCGCGCCGAACTATGTTCGGCAATTGTGCGTAAAATTCATGGGCGCATATCCGACCGGAGGTCCACGGCTAAGACGCCAAGAGACATCGTCATCCTGTAGTTTTGGGCTTGTGTACATGAAGTAATGTAGACAGACCGCTACGCACGAGTAGGTAAAACACGCTGACACTCGCAAGCACACGTGGGGTTCCGGCAACACAGTGAGATCCGTCCGACTTCATCAGAAGAGCTCACGTCTAATGTTGGTGGCCCTCGGAGCGGCCAGGGGTGCCCCGGCCGATTGATGTTAAGGCTCCCGTCAACGGCGTGGGCGCTCCCATGATATGGAAGGCCCAAGCCAATACGGACGGAACCTAAGCGATCGAGGTTGCCGTGGCAGGCCAACAAAGAGACTCCCGTCAATAGGTATAGGGCCCTCAGAGCAAGCGAGAAGAATCCAAGACTAGCGTGGTGGGCCCTGAACGACCGGGAGTGCCTCGGCAGGTTTACACAGGACCCCGACCAGCGCCCAAGACCCTCTGAACAAAGGGAATTTCCTGAGGACAGGGTACATGAAGTAATGCTCCTGTGTGATTAGCATTGCCCTGGTAGCGTAACAGAAGGGGCTCCGATGGGAGTGAAAAGTCCTCCACTAATAAGATCAACAAAGAAAAACCCTCGATCAATGTAGAGGGCCCCTGAGCACTGGGTGGCTTGGTACGTTGCCTTATATGGGCCCCAGCAATAACGCGAGGCCCTCAGAGCAAGTGAAAAGGACCGGAGACCGTTATGACGGGCTCCTGAGCAACCGAGTATACCTCGGCATATGGGGCCCCTGTAGTAATGTATAGAGCTTTTCGACGAATTGGACGAATTCATGGAGAGCCTCCGATCGATCAAGAGTGCCCAAGCGTGTTAGGAGATAGTGCCCCAACAGCAGCATGGGGCCTTCCGAGAAAATGCAAACAGGGGTCAACATGGAAGGCTCCTTATTTATCGGATTGACCTGGCAAGTAGGCATATAGAGCTCGGGTAATAGCGCAAGAGCTCTGGACAGCGTAATGAGCCTCATCAAGATCATCCCAATCACCTCTCTCGCAATCACCGAAGAATCATCTGTCTGCTTATGGGCCCTTTACCTTCTCCGGCGACTGTTCTTGGTCGTCTGTAGGCCCAAAGACGTCCAATTGTGCTGCGTTTTGTGCCAGAAAACTGCGTCCGTTCGGCTGGTTATAGGCCCATTGGGGACCTACGTACCCTCTCAGGGCGCACGAAGGGGGGGGGGGGGGTATGGCCTCGTCCCCCCTCCCTCCGGATCCGCGACTCGTCCGGATAGCTTAACGGATGGGGCCCCGACAAAAGCGTAGGGCATTCCAGTCAGAGATACCCAAGACCCAATGTGGAAGGCTCCAGAACGATCAAGCGTGCCCGATCAGTTAAACAGATGTGGCCTCCGATAAGAGTGTAAGTATCCAAGTAATTGCAGGAATTGAAAGGGCCTAAGACCAAAATAGAAGGTCTGTGGTCATATCGCGAGTATGTGGCTGGGGTTACCGAGACTAACGTGAAGGGCCCATGAGTAACCGAGAATACCCCGGCAGGATAACACATGAGGCCTCGGTACAGCATGTAGAGTTTTTCTAGCAAACGGGAAGAATCTGTGGAAGGCTCACGATCGACAAGAGTGCCCGGGCACGCTAGCGGAAAAGACCTCGAACAATAGCACAGGGCCCTCCGGGCAAATGCAGATAAATCAAGGGAACGTGGAAGACGCCTTAACGATCGGATTGACAACCGGGGACGTGGGACCCCAGCGAACAGCGAAGGACTTCTAGACAGCATAGTGAGTCTTAAAATCTCCCATTCTCCACCCTCTCAATAAGCGAAGAATTCTGCCTTTTCGTGAGCACTTCAGTTTCGCATGGCATCGTTCTTGGTCGCCTGGAAGGCCAAAGACGTCTAATTTTGTCACATGCGTTAAGAGACTGCGTCTGTTCGGCCCGCTATGGCCCCTGCCGAGCCCATGGGACCATTCAGGGCCCGAAGAGAGGGGGGGGGGGGAAGGTATGACCCCGTGCCCCCTCTCCCCGCTGGATCCGCCACTGATGCTGCATGGTTTTAATAATCTTATTATATAATGATGAGCTAAATGCAAGAACATGATAAATAGATGTGGTGCATCTGCTGCAGTTGGCACACCAATGACTGTCTGAATTTGTGCCCTAAGACTGTTGAATGTGGATTTTGTTATATTTGACCGTTCCTTCTACAACCAGCTGTAACACACAACATCTCAGATGAATGTGTGCACTACTCAGCAGGTAGTGCAGCTATATCACATGAAGCACACGCACTAGGAAGATGAATACAATTAAGTCTGCTCGAAGTCCAAACAGTCTGGTGAATACTGAATATTTTATGCATGAATGCCATGGACACAAAGAACAAAATAATGTTTTTGCTTCCTCTTAAATGTGTCTGTGGAGCCTGAACAAGACTGCAAAGCCCATGAGGCAACAACGACGTGAGAGTCACACTTGTGTTCATGTTAATCCAATGTTTTTTTTGGGGGGGGGAGGGGATCGCAAGGGGGAAGGGGTGAGCATGGGCCACACCGAAGCCCATGTGAAATTTTTGCGACGTCATATTTTGCGACCTTTGCTGTGGGCTAACACTGAAAGTTCGAGATTGTTCCCCTGCCTCCCCAAATGCACTGTCTGCTCTGTGTTACAACAGCTGTTGGTGGTTACAACATGCCACTTGGTGGTAAACACAGACAGGACAGTCAGTGAACATGTCCCATAATGATTATAGAACATGTTAGTGCGTGAAAAGCGACAGCTGCGTCGTTTTTTCATGACATCACATTTGTAGGATGACATTGTGCAAAGCCATGTAGCAGGTTTTGCAGCCAGTTGTTTCTCCTAACTTCTCCATGGGTTGGGGGATAACCAGCTATTGGGAAACTGTCACAGCTGGTTTCTGTTCATTTGTTTTGTGTAAATATTTGTTTCATGCATCTTGCAAGCAATTTCTGATGTCTGGCATTTTTCATCAACCAGCAGTTAATCCAACTATAGTTTGTAATGGAGTTTCTTTAGTATTTTGCGATTCCACTTTGGCTGATTGGCTGACAGCATGTTCTGCAATACTTCAGTTCACGCCAGTTTTGGCAGCTTTTGCCACCACAAGTTTCTGTTACCTATTTTTGGTTCGCAAAATCTGACATAAAAACTGCTTCTGCCAGCTGCTGCCAACCATGACTATAATTCAGTTGTGCAAATCAGGCAAGCATTTGAATGAGTTTGAATGTCCCAGAATGTTTTTAGTCCTGAAAGCATTGTGAACATGTTTGTTTCAGAAAATAATCGATGAAGAGAAGGACATGGCGGAATTGGAAGAGTACCAGACAGCTGTGAAGGCCATCGAATATGCTAGAATGCATCTGGCCGCCTAAGCTGAATGCGGTGCCTTTCCACATTGTGCTGTTTTTATAATTTTAATCATTCCCACGCTGTATTTAACACAATTTGAAGCAAGTGTTCCATTCGTATACGGACTCATTCAAGTGGTTTAAGTGATGTGGCGGCCGACGCACCCGCCTCCGCGCCCGCCGTTTTCGCCACTTCCGCCACCGGGCGGCGAGTATGTCGCGCACAGGTTCGGTCGGCCACCGCCAGGGCCGCGTGGTTACTTCTGCGTGCCTCCGCCGACGGCTGCGGTCGGTCCACCGCCAGCTACTCGGCCGTCTGCGCCTGTCGCACCACCGCCAGCTGCTCGGCCGTCTGCGCCTGTCGCACCACCGCCAGCTGCTCGGCTGTCTGCGCCTGTCGGTCCACCGCCAGCTACTCGGCCGTCTGCGCCTGTCACACCATCGCCAGCTGCTGCTGCCGACGGCCGGCTACAGCTGCCGGGACCGTCAGGCGTGAACAGTGGCTGGGTGCCCGGGCAGCCTCCGCCGCCACCGCCGCCGCCGATGCTGGGTGGCCAGCCGGCGCTGCGGGGACGTGGAGGCGAGATCTCTGGCGCTCAAACTGCGGACGGCAGTAGTGCCCATGGGTCGTCATTGGACACGTCTGCCGCCCGGGACAGCACCGAACTGTGGCTGCAGTCGTGGCTGGAGAAGAGCGGTGTCGGGGCGAGGTGTAGAGAGCAGACCAAGCGGAACAAAAAGCCGAACGTGAGCACGTGTGTTGAGCTGCCAAGGTGATCTGAATGTTGTTGATCAGCAGAACTGCCGGTTACATTACAGAAATGTCGGTACCGTTTTGGCTGTACGCACGCTCGGGTTTTCGTCTACCGGGCATGTGTCAATGGGTGTCCACGCGTTGCGACAGGTAGCCAGACGTCGACGCTGCTCGTGGCATACTAAGTGTGACAGCGACTCGCCTGCCGCGCCGGCCGCGCTGATCCGCCATCTCACTGTCTTTCGTCCGCTGCCAGCTGAGTGAGCTGCAGCAGCGCCATCCGCTGGAGCTGGCGGAGCCGGCTACGGCGGCGCTTCTGGAGCGGCTGGTGCGACGGCGGCGCAGTCGGCGCCTGGCACTGCGCAGGCGCCGGCAGGCGGAGCGCGAGCGTCTGCTGCAAGTGCACCGCCGCATCGACGCCTGGCAGGCGGCCATCGGCCGGCAGGCGGCGCGCCAGAAGGAGGTGAGGCGCTGGCCGAACGGGCACTGCTCAGACACGCAGCATGTGACAGACATGTTGGAAGTCCTCGCGTCTGTCTAACGCTTTCGAGCGGCACAGTCACTGCGTCTGTGAAGACGCTTTTGCGTCTGTTTTCGTCTCACTCGCGCCATCCGTTTTGAAAGGTGATAAGTCATGTTGTAACCTGAGCGATATTGTAGTTGACCGAAGGTCATTTTCCACAGCTGGGAACTTGTGAGCGATTTTAGCATGTTGTAGGTGTGGAAGGTAGCGCAACACCTTGCATGACCCGCAGTACGGGGTGCACGGTGCTGATGTTTGGGAGCAGTGACGGGACACAACGTGAGTCACGGGACGCCGCAGGATTGCCCGCGGGCGCTGTTGTGTCCTGACATCTCGCGGACTATCGTCGGCAGGCGGATGAGGTGAAGCAGGAGGCGGATCGGGTGCTGGGCGAGGTGCGCAGGAAGATCAGCGACGTTGAGAAACGCCTGGAGGTGCGTGGCTGCCGAGGTGTGATGCTCAGCGCAAGCCGGTGTGATGTGCTGAACGCAGCCGGCCTTGTCTGAACAAGTCAGACGCGTGCTAGAATGCAGGGCGAACAAATCGGAACGAAAGACGGCGTAGGTTTTGTTTTGTATGAATTCCCCGTCCCAAACTCGCTCAGCTAGTTGTCATGCAATCATAAGCTATTTGCCTGAAATATTGAGAGATTCCACGATTCCTGTCTGTGCTTAAGATACCATGCTCGACGAGCGAGACGTGCTGGCCGGCCGGGACAGCCGGTCTCCGCCGGACTGTCTGCCGTGATGTGTTGCGGTCCTTGCTGGACGAGCGAGACGTGCTGGCCAGCCGGGACAGTCGGTCTCCAACGGGCTGTCTGCCGTGATGTGTTGCGGTCCTTGCTGGACGAGCGAGACGTGCTGGCCAGCCGGGACAGTCGGTCTCCACCGGGCTGTCTGCCGTGATGTGTTGCGGTCCTTGCTGGACGCCCGCTCCGCCGTGCCCGGTTCCGCCGCACCAGGCTCACTGCCCGCGTCGTGACCGTGCCGCCAGACGCTGGAGGAGCTGCGCACGCTACGCGAGGCGCGCGACCTGAAGGCGCGCCGCGCGGGCCTGTTCAGCAGCGCCGAGTCGGACCAGCGCTTCGCCGACGGGGCGGCGCGGCTGACGGCGCTGCTCGACCGCCACCTGGTGACGTACGAGGCCGAGCTGCGCACGCTGGCGGCCATGGTGGCGCCGCCGGCCGAGCCCTGCCCGCCGCCGCCCGCCGCCGCCGCCGCCGCCGCCGCCGCCGCGCTCCGTGGTCGGCGCGCCCTGTTCGGCGCCGACGTCGCGGGCGGCACGGCGGCGGCGACTGGCCAGGACGCGGGCGAGGCGGCCGGCGCCGCGCACGTGCTGGACTGGGAGAGCGACCCACAAAAACTGCTCAACATCAGGTGGGCGTTGGGTGGTGGCATGAAGTGTAATATGCGTGTTGTCCGCGCCGCGCTGTCGAAACAGAGCATCAGGTGTAGAGGACCGCAGGATTGGGGCACAGACATACGCATACGCACACGGGCACACATACACGCACACCCACATGCACTCGCGCACACGCACACGCACACGCAAACGCATACGCGCACGCGCACATACATATACACATACACACATACATACACATAAAGATATATATATATATATATATATATATATATATATTTAGGCTAATTGTAGGGAATGTAGTCTCTGCAGTCCATCAAGTGCAGCTGAAGTAAAACAAAATGGTAGCGTTACAAAATGCCAAGACTTATCTCTTGCCCTGATAGCGGAGTCCATGCGCCCCCCCCCCCCCCCGGAGGTTTTTTGAAAGTATCTCTCCGGTATGTTGTGGCAATCGCGCGCCAATTTTCAGTATCGTATTGGGCATCCGTCGCGCGAGCTTTGATACCAGAAACGCCTCTAACGTCCAAAAGCCATGATATGATAAAGCCGTGATACCAGAAACGCCTAAACGTGCCTCTAGCCTTCATGTTTCTAGCCTGTCTAATTGCGGGGTAGTGGCAGGTTTGAGGAGCACTGCACGGCGGTTTACAGCCAGGGCGGGCTGCGGGCGACAACAGACGACACCGCGGAACGCGCACGGCCGGCCGACATTGTTACATAAGAAGAGCCGTGGATCATGAATACATGCTCGAAACACATATACACCGCTGTGCTCAGAATTAAACAAGGGACATGCCCGTTTAGGCTTCGTGTCGCCAAGATGTAAAGCTTCGTGTGTATGATGTAAAGCTGAAGTGCAATTTGGACTAAAATTTGACTTGATATGACATAATGGAATAATTATTGATCCAACAACACACAACCTAGCACCAGTTGCGAGATTTTGTTGAAACCATTCCTCTGGTGTTTTTGCTTAGCTCCATTTTCATTATGTTAGAAACGCCAGGTGAGTCGCATCGACCCCCTTCTTTTTAGTCGGCATGATGAAAAGCGGCGAAGCAGGTAGAGGCTTAAGCAAGATAATTGGGGCAGGATATGCGTGACTCACGATGGGGTAAATCCTCAAAATCTTAATGCATTTCCAGGGATTTTTCACCAGTGGATATGCTCACACTTCTGGAATTGACCCGGCCAAAAAACGGGCGGAGAGGTAGTCTTCTGCTGTGATGGCATGTCACCTGTATTGTGGCGATGACTAGAAAGAGCCGGACTGTGACGGGGCTGTGCCTGACTCGGCAGGGCTGACTGGGACCGGTGCCTGGTGGGGCCGGAGGACCCGCTGGGCTCGGCCGTACCGCCCGGCTGGGTGGTGCCCGCCCCGCCCAGCAGCACAACCTGGGCCAGCTACCTGGTCCGCTGACGCCCGCCAGCCACTGGCGGACAGCACACTCCGCCCTGCAGCGCCATCTGAGCCAGCTACCCGGTCCACTGACGCCCGCCAGCCACCGGCGGACGGCACACCCCGCCCTGCAGCGCCATCTGGGCCAGCTACCCGGTCCACTGACGCCCGCCAGCCACCGGCGGACGGCACACCCCGCCCTGCAGCGCCATCTGTGGCGCGCGCCATCCGCGCCGCCTGCCACGGAGGACTGGGCTGTCACGTTGCAGCACCGTGTCGCGCCATTTGATTGGCAGTCCGAGGATCGGAGTGCGAAGGCGTTGATTACGGCTACGACGCACCGTTTACTAGCGCTGATTCCTTTAGTAAGGATCGTTCTTTTGGCATTCGATTATGTGCCATAATTGCGGTGCCTCCTATGTTGTACGACAAATAAAGCAAGTCTAACAGCACCCTTTGTTAATTTCGGCGCAGAGATTAACGACTAACCAGGTGTTATGCACGCCATAGGTCTGGGGCGATGTGGAGATGCTGTGGGCAGAGTCGGCCCTAGCGTCTGATCCGCCCGCGGAAGAGCCATCCCGATCGTGCTGTCCGTCGCCGTTTGCAGAGGCACACAGAGCGCGCTCTTAATCAGCTGCTGTTTAACGCAGGCATGTGCTCGGCGCCGTGGGGACTGCCGCCGTGTCGGTGATGTCAGCAAACCGTCGCGAATGGATGCGTTAAGAATACGAGGAGTGGAGCCAGCTAGGCAGATGTTCAAGTTTGATACCTACCTGGAGTTTACCAAATCATCAGCAGCTTTCTTCGGAAGCGGCATCTAGAATGACCGACTGTTGTCTCCAATGTTAACCCTTCTCGCTTCCTGCTGTTGTCCCCAAGGCTGACTCTCCACGCGTCCTGCTGTTGTCTCCAATGCTGGCCCTCCTCGCGTCCTGCTATTGCCTCCAGCGCTGACCTTTCTCGCGCCCCTGTGTCCGTCGCTAATGCTACCTTCCTCGTGCTCCTGAAGTTCTCCCATGCCGACCCTCCTCGCGCTCTCGCGGTTCCCCCAATGCTGACCCCTCTCGTGCTCCCCACCCATTCCATGGAATGTTAGATAACGAGGTTAGGAACGTGAAATCATTACGTCACGAGCACATGCCTTCCCCCACGGTGGTGCGAATGACTCAATTGACACAGCAGGAAGCAACTGGAAGACGCATTCGTAAAGCGACGTGTGACAGGGACAGTCAGTGGGTGGGCAAGTATGCCAGAGAAGTTACACAATGTAAACGCTTACGACGCACTAGATGTAACCGATTTTGGAAGCACCGTCTTCATTGTGCGGTAATGAGCAAATGTAAAAAATAGGGACAGCGTGGTTCGGTAGGTTGCAGAGGGCGCTCCACGGTGACAGCGCACGCGACGGCTCTTTCAGGAGCGTAGTTTCGGAAAACGAGTGAAGGGGCTGAACCGTAACAAATTATGAAACCTACCCCCGACATTTACCAACAGGTTTCTCCCAGTATTTGGTCCACTTTTCTGAAAGTTGGAGGGGGTGCTGACGCCCTACTTCGGGCTGCCGCGATGGCACGAACCGGCCATCTCGGTCTTGTCAGATGCGTGAACGTCGCCACGTTGGGGTGGGGGTACCTGAGGTCCTATGGAGTCGTGTTCGCTGGCCGCGAGCTGCGCGCCCACTTGATGATAATTGGCTAAGGGTGTGGGCAAGATTCCTGCCTCAGGTATCAACAGCATTTAATTCCAAGGAAACCAACCGACCATCAGAAGTGGAGACTGATACATGGAGGCGCAAGGAAACATCGTAAGCGCCAGTCTAGCCGAAATAATCACGCAACTTAGCTATCCGCCACACTGAAACCAGCAGCAGGGGGCCAAACTTCGCACGGCTCGTAAGAGGGGCGGGTGGATGGGTGGGGGCGGAGACCAGCTTTTCGGGTAGATTAGCAGTTTTTTCTGCAATAGCAAGTCCTGACGTTTTAAACAGTTTGGGCTGCTTACAGAGAGCACGCATGACAGCCTTCTTATAACTTTCAGTGCTGTCTGATTGTTAAAGTTCCAATTTATTCATGCTCATCACCGGCAAGACAGATACATTGGGCGGCTGGGGTACGCGTGTTGTTACGGTTCGCCGTCCAGTTTGCAGTTGCTGACGTCGCCTCTAATCAAGAGCTTTGCAGTTATCAAACGCTTAATTAGCTGCTGGTGCTGATGGCGTATAAAACCGACCATAGCTTTGGCAGTATCACTGCTATAAGGATCTAATTGTCGTTCGTTGGATTTGATGCAAAGCTATCTGCAAAACACCAAAGACAATATTCTAACATTTTCACGTTTTTGGGAGAATAGTTCGCTTATGATGCGCCAGTAACGTCGACGAAAAGCAAAACATAGATCGAGCATCGCGACTGTTCATCCCGCGAGGAAGGTCGGTGCGTGTCATTGTGTTGCGTGAGTGTGGTGAAATGCGCATTGTGTTTTGTAGCAGGATTGTGAGAAGTTATTCGTTTTTATCAAGGATTCATTTGCTATTAACAAGACCTAGGCGCGTCTTCATTGTATATCTAGAGGGAAAACGTGACTGATGGCGGGAGTCGGCTGTCGGTGCAGTCATTGCACTCCATCGACTCATGCCATTGCCCGCCCCGTAGTACTTTTTGAATTCCATTTTGTGGTGGTCATTGGATTGGTAACAACGAAAAATCAGTTGGATTCCTTCGTAGTCTAAGTTACCTGAAGAGATTTGGTCACACAGGGAGTGTTAACCAGGCTGAAAATGACAGTTTCTGACAAGCCAGGTCATGTGGAGGATCACACACAGCAGTCGATGCTCCTAGCACCATCATATGTCTTATAGATATGAAGCTGTTTGACATCAAATGTCAGTGCCTGATGGCAGTGTGTGATCCCAAGGTCCAATAGACAATATCCTATATAATTTTTTTCTTGAAATGAATGAAAACCAATATAAGTCAGGATTATATCCCTACTGCAACAACCTGACCTGCCAACTTTTTGCCTTATGAATAATTGCAAGATGCATATACCATGCACACCTGACATGACACCACACATACTGTTGTAATTCCTAATAATCAGTTGGTAAGTTATTTAGGTCAACAGGAAATATTACTGGGAAAAGAATGTAGTTCACTTGTTGAAAGACCATGCAGTTTGAGTAACTTTCTTTACTAATTGCTTTTTTCAGCTAGTAATGATGCTAACTGGAAGTGTGTGTTATATGGAGGTGCTTGTGCAATATTGAATTCATCTTTTCCTGCTCAGGGTCTCTTAAATTATCCTATATACATTTTTATCATTTCCATGCTAAGGTACAGTGTCGTACTCATGACTTTTTAGATGTATTTATTTGTTTATTTGCTATATTGCTAGCTATATATATATATATATATATATATATATATATATATATATACCAGTATTGCTGGCAGAGAGATGACCTTAGGCAACCTTAGGTAACAAGGTGGAAGGTAAGTAGGTATATAGCAGATTAGGTTACATATAAATTCTACATTGGCAAGATGCAGGTCAAGCAGGATTGACTTATGCACTCCTGTAGCTTTTTACCAAAATTTGGTGTATGCCTAGGTTTTGTATGTCAATGATTAGTTTCTTGTTTGGATTTAGCAAACTAGCACATACTTGTTTGATCATTAACATAATTTTGCTTTGCATCACAGCAAAACCAGCAAATTCTTAATTGATCATTTGAGTTTTTAGGCAGATGTCTGCTGCCTCCACCTATGCTGTATTGTTGTGTTTGGATATGCTAACCTGTTCATGTTGTATTGGCAAGATTATGCATTTTCTAACCACAAGGTTTTGTATTATGTTTTATCTTTTTTAACATTGTCTGACATATAAATGTGTGTCTTTTTTGTTGAATTGCTTAAATGCTTTTGAAATCCATTGCTTTATTTTATTTTTTGAATATTTGTCTCACAATATTTTACACATATGCATTCAGGGCAGAGGTACAGTTTCATTACTTAGCATGGTTGGGTGAGTAGGTCTCCCCTGTGGAGAGGCAGGCCAGATGGGTCATGCACAAGTGCTGTTTTGCCATTTCTGTTCCGAATCTTCTGAGCAATGATGGAAGGTGTTTGTATAGCTGCCAGATTGGGGAGTATCTATAACATGACCATTAATTTTAAAGTTATGCTCCTGGTGGGAAGAACTGGTTTGTTTTTATATTTGTTCTCTTGGATTCCGTCCTCAGCAAGTCATACTTCCCTTTTTGACTGGATTATTATGGAATGTTATTCTCAGGCACCTCCCTCACAGTAATATACATCAGTTTTGAGGAGGTGTTCTTAGACTAGACTAGCCTTTGTCAGACAAGTTTGTGTAGTGGTATTATTTTCCTTATGAATGTCCTGATAAGAATGACTCATAATGCCTTCTTTTACACTTGACAAGTTTGTTTAGTGGTATTTTTTTCCTCATGAATGTCCTGATAAGAATGGCTTGTAATGCCTTCTTTTACACTCATGCTGTCCATAACACTGCTTAAGTGACCCATCATGTTGCGTGAGAGTGTCCCTCTGACCACATGTTTCCAGA
>NW_023596576.1:33022626-33105126 GCF_011947565.3 Pollicipes pollicipes
TTGTCAGAAGCGGCCGGTGCCAGGCGGGACGGGGGGAGGAAAGGGGAGGGGGGGGGGGGGGGAGGGGAGGAGACGGTCCGGGTCACGTGTTGCTCGGCGAAGTAGCGGTTTAATGCAGCGGATGTGTGATCCCTTGGCGGGGGTGGGGATTGGTCGGTGGTGTAGGGATGCGGGTTGAGACCGCTTTAGGACTGTCCTTGTAGCCCCGTCCACAAAACCGTTATAACGCGTGCTTAACGTGTGGTGCGCTGCACTCAAACCCTCCCCACCTGTGTGTGCCAATGAGAGGGCGGGGATCGCCTCACACCGCCATATGTGCCGCGGAGGCGGGTCCGGCCGGCACGACGGCTGGCCGGAGGGGGAGTCCGCGCTGCTGACGTCCGCCCGCCCGGCAGTCAACCGGACGTACCATCTGCAAGCCGAGGACGAGGCCGACCGGGCAGCCTGGATGTCGGTGCTGATGAACTGCAAGGAGGGCGCCCTGCAGAAGGTGTTCGACGAGAACGGACGGCCCACCGACGAGGTAGGCCGCTGTGCCGGCGGCGGCGCCCGCGCCCACCGCTCTCTCTCTCTCTCCAGCCCAACTCCTGCGGCCGGTGGCGGCTGCTGATATGACTGGTTCTTATGTCGGCGATTATTTGATGTCCCCGTGGCCAGTTTTTGTAATGAGTTAAATGGGCTGCCGACGTGCCGACGTGGTCAGCAGCAGTCCGATTGAACATTTGTGGGACAGCCGCGCCACATGGGTCCAGCGTACGATAGTGTGTGTGCGCGCCTGCTGTGCGCCGCACCGGACGGTGGCCGGCGCTGGCCGCGTGGCGCCGCGCTGGTGGCGCCGCCGCTGACGCCCCGCCGACGGCCGGTCGCCAGGTGAGCCAGGGCCTGCGCGAGCTGCAGCAGTCCATAATCAGCGCCGTGCTCCGGCTGCCTGGCAACGACTGCTGCTGCGACTGCGGCTCCAGGAACGGTACGCATCGCCCCTGCCGGCTGGTCCGCCCCGGCACGGCTGGGCTGGGCTGGGCTGGGCTCACCGCTGACGGGTGTGCGGGCGACGCTGCGGACCCTGACCGTCCCGAGGTGGCGACGCTGCGGACCCTGGCCGTCCCGGGATAGCGACGCTGCTGACCCTGACCGCCCTCTGTTGACCCCGACTGTCCCGTGATGACGACGCTGCTGCCCCTGACCGCCCCAGGATAACGACGCTGCTGACCCTGGCCGTCCCGAGATGGCGACATTGCTGACCCTGACCGCCCGGCATGGCGACGCTGCTGACCCTCACCGTCCCGAGATGGCGACGCTGCTGACCCTGACCGCCCCGGCATGGCGACGCTGCTGACCCTGACCGCCCCGGCATGGCGACGCTGCTGACCCTCACCGTCCCGGGATAGCGACGCTGCTGACCCCGACCGCCCTCTGTTGACCCCGGCTGTCCCGTGATGACGACGCTGCTGGCCCTGACCGCCTCGGGGTGGCGATGCTGCGCCGCGTCGAAGGAGAGCCGCTCTGCAGTGCCGCACGCGATGCAGATCCCCGCAGTGCGAGGTCAGTTGTGTGACGCCATGTGACCAGTGACCGGTCGCTCAGCTGTCCGCCGGCCGTTCTCAGATGTGACGTGGCTGTCGACCAACTTCGGCGTCGTGGTGTGCATCGAGTGCTCGGGCATTCACCGCGACCTGGGCGTGCACATCTCGCGCATCCAGTCACTGACGCTCGACCATGTCGGCACCAGCCAGGTCAGCTCAGGCACGGTCACCGTCAACCGTCACCGGCACCACTGTCACGCTCGGTCAGGTCTGGTGGTGTCGCCGTCGGCCGAGGCTGTCACTTCTGCCGGCTCTATTAAGGGCAGGAGGCGTCACTTGGCGCGAGCAATAATCGCTTCCGTGCCAAAGTAGAAAGCCTGCGTTCTAGCCCGCCCAGAATTGACTAACCTCGGCATGCTGGTCAGAGCTCTGATCAGAAAATCGGCGCATCTTACGGCACGCATTTGTAAGCCTCATGCGCATCGTATAGCGGGCTTCACGGTCATACTCATGCCAGGGCGAAGTTAGCGGTCATTTAGGCCGCGGCAGCTTGTGTTTGGGAAAGGCGGTCGGAACGCAGGTGCGACACACGCTCTTCTTGTGGGGAGGGGAGGGGGGGGGGGGGACAGGATCGAGTACCGTGCGGTCGAGCGGCTGTAATCGGCGTCACGCTGTTCTGTACTAGGACCAGGCAGCGACGGACCTTGTCGCTGTTTCGTCCAGCTGAGTGCGGCTCGGTTCGCTGGTATGTCGCGTATTCATGCCAACGGGCGCCAGCTTATATCAGCAAGGATATGTGGAAAGAGCATCGTATTCTCCCTCTTCGCCCGTGAAGCTATCGCTCATTCAAGCGTTGGCTTTCGACCCAAAGTTCAGTCATAACATGACTTTAATTTGCGCGTCTCTGCTACAGCTGCTGTTGGCGAAAGTGATGACCAACAACGGCTTCAACGACATCATGGAGGCGAAGCTGGAGTACCCTAAGAAGCTGAAGCAGACGGCGTCCATGTGAGTGTCGGCTTTTGTGTGGCGGGTGGTCGTAAATATACGGCCTGCCCGCTCTGGACCCGAGCCTCGCCTCACGACTACACGGTCTGCGCTCCACGCCGCCCCTCTGCTCCTGAGTTTTCTGCTTCCACTCTTCTGTTCGGGCAGCGCGGGCAGGGATGTAGTTCGGCAAGTCCCGAAGTCCGGCATACCCATTCGGGACTTTCGACCTTCACGCCAGCATTGCGTGGGCGGGCCCTCACGTCCGCCCCAGCAGAATCAACCGAACCTGTTCTGGCACCACGCTCTGCTCAGTCGTGCGGCTGGTTGCACGTGACGGCGGTCTGTCTTGTCCGCGTGTCTGGCGTGCCCGGGACAGCCGGCCACGATGGGAGACGCCAGTTGGTAAATCAGGACGTTCATGTCACCGCATGTCTCCATTTAGGAATCGAGCCCTCTGTGGCGTCACTCAGCCACGTTATCCACGACTGCACAGACCAGCCGCGCCACCCCAGCAGCTGCACCGCTCTACCCCACCCTAGCAGCTGCGCCGCTCTACCCCACCCTAGCAGCAGCGCCTTCCCGCCCGGTCCCAGCAGCTGTGTCTGTACGGTGCAGCCGCCGCAGCGTGCGGTCGGGCCGGTGCTGACGGCCGCCCCGTCCTGCCTCGCCGCCAGGGAGGACCGCTACGCGTTCATCCGGGCCAAGTACGTGGAGCGCCGCTTCGTGGTGCACTCGACCAGCGACCAGTACGAGCTGCTGCAGGACGTGGAGCTGGCGGTCAGCACGCGCCACCTGTACCAGCTGCTGCAGGCGTGGGCCGAGGGCGCCGAACTGACGGCGCCCATCACCGGCAGTCATCTGCGCGAGACGGCGCTGCACCTGGCCGTCAGACAGGTGCGGCCCAGGGTCAGCAGGGGTACTGGTGCGACCCGGAGTCGGCGGAGGCGCTGGTGCGACCCGGGGTCAGCGGGGGCGCTGGTGCGGCCCGGGGTCAGCATCCAGGGGGAAGCGCTGGTGTGACCCGGGGTCAGCGGGGGCGCTGGTGTGGCCCAGGGGTTAGTGGGGCGCTGGTGCCAGCAGGGGACATTGGAGCCAGTGGGGACACTGTGCCAGTGGGGGCACTGGAGCCAGCGAGGACGCTGGAGCCAGCGGGGACGCTGATTTCACTGAGGGTGGTAATGCACATCTCTCATCGCACCTAATGCTAGCTACAAATGTTTGGGTCCGGAGAGAACCCTGTCGTTCCTTGTCAAGGACGTGTGCCTGATGCCTACACCTGGACCCTGCTCTCATAGGCAAACGCCGTCCACTGGTGTAGCAGCCTGTAACGTCACATATGTGTATCAGACGCGTGACTGATGGACGTGGTTGCATTGAAATGTGGAACAGAAGTATCAACCGACTCAGCCCATGGAGACATCTAGGGCGTGGCAGTTATGCATTTAGGTATGCTCATATTGCAGTTATTTGCAAGTCATGCGGTCGAAAATATCGTCGTCGATCACGTAATCCATACGCGATCAAGAGCTGCCCATTTGCCGGACATGCGCGACGGTTATCAGCTGTTGGATTGCTTGAGTAAACCATGTTGACGGTCGTGCCTGCAGGGCGAGCCAGGGATGGGCCTCCGCAGCGACGTAACTTATGAGGAAGGTTATTTTTCATTACGTGAACAAGCTCAGATTCGGGATCACCGGATTGGGTGCCCACTTTGCAGTGAAGTGCTGGGAGCGTAGAAGTCCAACTACGATTGGTTTGTAGACCGCGACGCTGTGACAATAACAAAATGCATCGGCCGGGAATCGAACCCGGGCCGCCCGCGTGGCAGGCGAGCATTCTACCACTGAACCACCGATGCCTGGGGAGGGGCGCAGATTGAGACCTAAGATTGGCTCTGCGATCTTGCTCTGAGGCAAGCAGTGCCACATTGCTTTAGAAAATGTGTTGTGCCTGCCACCCATGTTCCGAAATCACATGATGGCATATTGCCACGCTGGCTGGTACCAGTGCGCCTAGTTCTCAAGCTATCAAAGGTGCTAGTGGTGCGGCGATTTGGCTGATTGGGCGGGCAGCGGCGTGACGCCTGTTGCGCCCGATTGGTCAGGATTGCCAATCGACGTGCTCGGCGCGCCTGGATCGATCGAAAGCCGAGTGATGTGTGGTCATGCCTCACGGGTCCGGACGGCCGAATGACGTCTTGTGGCCTATGATTAGTCGGGACAACTGGGTGACGTATCCGTCGTCCCTGATTGGTCGGGGAAACCTGGTGATGTGTCTCGGCGAGCTTGATTGGTCGAGACAGCCGGGTAACGTATCTCGTCACTTCTGATTGGTCGGGCAGTTGGGTGATGTGTCTTGGTGCTCCGCATGGACAAGGAAGCCGGGTGACATGTCTCTGCACCTGTTTGGTCGGGGCAGTGGGTCGATGTTTCTCTTCGACGCAGATAAAGGTCTCATGCATAAGAAGTGTAACAAAGAAATCCTTCCGATAGGAGTGCTACGAAATTATTTCTACTGCCAACACTAATACACTCCATTAGTGCCGCGCGACAAAACTGATGGCGCAAAAGCAAATATTCGTCAACATTCCTACTGCAAACACTCATGAAGTATTTACCTATGCTCGACATTAACCCCACTACAAAAGGTTATATGCGACCTAAGTGCTACAGTTACGGCTTGTGGTCAAGTCTTTGCGGTAGAGGTAATGTCTGATATATGTTTTTTCAGTTTAAGCTTTGTCGTGTAGTACTGATGTCGTGTATGAGTTTTTACAGTCGAAGAAGTGTAGCGCATAAGTGAGGACTATATAGGTCTTTGCTGTTAAGTAATGACGAGTATACGTGTTTGCATTATACGTTCTGTCGTGTAAGCCCATGTTGTGTATGAGTCTTCAATAGAAGTAACGTCGCGTACAAGTCAAGTCTGTACACGTTTTTGCAGTAGAAGTAATCACGCGTGTAAGTGATCGCAGCACTCCTGCCGGTACAAGTTTTTGCCGTAGCGCTGATGTCGTGACAACGCTGATTGGTCTGGATAACCGGGTGCCGCGTCTCGGCGTGTCTAGGACAGCCGGGTGACGGTCCCCGCTCCGCTGGCAGGAGGTCGACGGCAGCTCGTTGCATATCGTCGACTTCCTGGTGCAAAACACCGACTCACTCAACACGCAGACAGCGGAGGGCAACGCGGTGCTGCACTACTGCGCCATCCACAACCGGCCCGAGTGCATGAGGCTTCTGCTGCGTGCCGGCGCCGACCCGCGGCTGGTCAACAACAACGGCAAGACGCCGCGCGACATCGCCGAGGAGCGCGGCTACGCGCTCTGCCGAGAACTGGTGCGTTCCAGGCGGGGGCGGGGGTAGGGGAAAGGCAGCTTCCGGTGAGATGTTATGTGCACTCAGGGATGTTGCACGTACCTGGGAGAAATGCTGTGTATCCAGGGTGGCTGTGTGCAATATGTGCATCGATGTAGGCGAAAAGGTGGGTTTTGTATGTGCTAGAGGTACTGTGTATTCATAGAGGTGTTGTGTACCCAGAGAGGTGGTAGATTTTCATAGAGGTGGTGTGTATCTTTCCAGGTGATGCATATGCTTGGAGATGTCATTTTTCCAGCTACACTGTATATCCCTGGATAGATTTTGTGTGCCCAGGCAGGTAGTGTTAATCCTTAGACTTGTGTGTATCCAAGTAAGATGTGAGTATACAGGCTGGTGATGTGTATCCATGAAGATAGTGTGTGTCCAGAGAGGTAGTGGGTGTCCAGGGAGGTGTTGTGTACAAGGTGTGTATTGAAGTAGGCAGCATGTATCCAGGGATGTGGTGCATATCCATGAAGGTGGTGTGTATCCAGGGAGATGATGTGTATCCATGAAGATGCTGTGCACTGGAGAGGTGGTGTGTATCCATACAAATGGGCATACCAGGTTATGTGGTGTGCATCCAGTGAGGTGGTGTGTATCAAGGCAGGTATGGTTTGTACCCACAGGAAGCTGGTGCATGCCTGGTGAGCTGCCTTTTGCTCAAGGAAGATGTGTTTTATTATGGGGTTTATGGAGAAGGAAGGGGATGGGAGGGGGTTTCAAGAACTCTTCTCCTTAAAAGTAGCTATTATTGCTTTTTTATATTTAAGGAAGGCTGTTTGATGTTTTAGTTTCTGCATAGAAGAATCATCAGCAAATTTGGGGGAGACAACATGACGCCTGAAGAGGCACGAATTCTGCAACCAGGGCTGAAAGAGAAAGTGGCAAGCATCCACCAAGTGCTGCGTCGCTTTGCACGTATAAAACGTGTGTGTTATAAGCCAGAGGTGTTCGTGCGTCGCCGGTGCTGCATCGTTGTGGTGCAGACATTGTCCTGCGCAGTGACGGGTGCGAGGCGCCCGCCAACGACGTTGGGTCAACTGAGAGCCGACGGACACCCGCGCCTCCCGCAGCTGGAACACGCCCTGGCCGGCAAGAAGTCCGCGTTCGAGAACGTCAACGTGGACAGCTGGAACCTGAGCAACTACGACGACGGCAGCACGGACTTCTCGGACGACGACACCACGGTGGTGGAGGACCGGCACCAGGTGAGGTGGAGGCCAGGTGTCTCACTTCCGCTATGAATTGTGGAAGGTAGCGTGGGCTTGCGCTAAGGGATAACCAGGTATAATCAGTCAGTAGTCATATGTACCGAAATAGTAGAAACGGCCGCGAAATAGTAGAAACGGCAGCTGTCAGCCACGAAGCCATACCCACGAAGCGGGTTCAGTTTCAACAGCAACACGTTAAGCAGCACGCTCATGGCGCAGCTACGGCCGCGCTGCCAGGCGTTGGATGGAGCAGCTCCAAAGTTTCTACAAATGCTGTGGCCCTAAGCTTCCCTGCTGTATGTTGTTTTTTTTACATCCGCTTTGCATGATGTTAACTAGCGATATTTTTGGGATGTGGTGATATGTACCCTTGTCGCAAACCCAGGATGGGAACGATTGGTTGCGAGGCCGTTCTGGTTGGTTGAGGTGTTGAATAGGGTGATGTGAGAATGAAATGGTGATTGGACAAAATGCATCGGCCGGGAATCGAACCCGGGCCGCCCGCGTGGCAGGCGAGCATTCTACCACTGAACCACCGATGCTTGAGCGAGGGGGCCGCTAGGGCTGTTAACATCCAAGGTTGTATGTCCGTCGGGCCTGCTTGGATTTGTATTGCGTTACCGCGATTGGTACGATTGTTTTGTATATGTAAAGGCGGGAGTAATCTAGCCCCTGTTGTAAACAAAACCTTGGTATGAGACCTATAAGCATATGCGAGATTCATTGGGTTGAAACCACTTCTTCAAATTTTCCAGAAGAGATTTGCATCGATGTCCACTAAGGATGGTTTCTCAGTTGGTGAACGCACAGTGGATTCTATACCGAGGCCGATGTCAGCCATCATGTTACTAGGATACCCTCAGCGCCATGGCACGTCGCACTGCGCCGTGCGGGCCAAGGCAGGGAGAGCGAGGTCCGACAACGTGCTGTGTCTGGTGCGCGCGTGACCCTGACCTGCGTCTGTGACCCGTGTGTGCAGGTGCGGTCGTCGACAGACAGTCTGCGGTCCAGTCCGAGCACAGGGCGTCGGCCGGACGCCGCGCGCCGCCCCGCCCACGCCAAGCGGCCCCGGCCAGGTCAGAGCCGCTGAGGGGCGGCCCGTGGTTGGCTGCGATTTTAGTTCTTCTGTGTAGCTGCCATCCGGACGCGTCCTTTTGTATCTGGGGATGAACGGAATGCTCATGACTTGAAGATTCAGTAGTTGTTGTATTCTAACCCAGGATGTATTTATTTTCTCATAAAGAAAATCGTTGCGTTCTGGAGTGTAAGCTGACCTCAACAATAAAGTCGATGCAAGAACGCAACTTAGAACGGGGGTGGGGGAAGGCAAAGTTCCATTATGCTCGGATTTTTCGTTTTTTCTTTAGAGAGTTCCGATAGAAAGTTAAAAAGCAGCGTGATGCGTATTGACCGGGTTCCGGGTGCCTAAGCCGGCTGCGCCCCCGCATAGGGACGCCTGCTATGGTTCGTTGGGCGACCGGCCGTCGCCAGCGTGACCCCATGTACCGTCGCCTATCTCGGATGCCACCCGGCCACAGTGTCACGGGACGAGGCGTGTGCCGACCGGTGCCGTCCGTCGGCAGTGGCGGGCGTGCGGGCGGCGGGCGGCCTGCAGCGGCCGCGCGCGCCGCCGCCACCGGCGCCGGCCACCGGCCCCGGCCCGCTGCGGCTGGCCAACGGCCGCTCCACCGAGAGTCTGTCGAGCGTCGTGTCCGACACGGCCGAGCACGGCCGCCACCGCCGGCAGGTACGACCGACGCCCGGCGCTGGGCTGGCCGCCGCCGCTGCTGGGCCGCAGTCACCGGCTCCTCGCGGCGCGCCGGTTCGCCAGGCGACGCGCCGTCGCGTGCTGTGTCTGTGTCGCGGGACGGGCGGCGCCAAAGCGCGTTTTACTGGAGGACTAAAACGAACAAAAAAATTGCTGCTGGTCTTGAAAACGCCAACTGCGAGTGCGATACGGCATACATGCTATGGTAGCAATCAGTGTCTAAGCGCGTCTTTATTCTCATGCGGGACATGCTTTGTGATGTGCGTGACGTGAATATTACGTGACCATGTTTGCTTGGTCAGAACCCGTTTCACGGGTTTTGAGCCGGATTTCGGTTGATAGCATGACCAGACCTTTGTGATGCACGCATGCGTAGCCTGTGTGCCGGCGTGTTTTGTGGTGGCGTGTCCCGTGTCCCGGAGAGAGCGAGGCACGGGGTGGCGTGCCCCTCGTACCGGAGAGATCGAGACACGTGGTGGCGTGCCCCTCGTCCCGGAGAGAGCAGGGCACGTGGTGGCGTGTCCCTCGTCCCGGAGAGATCGAGACACGTGGTGGCGTGTGTTGTGTCCCGGAGAGAGCAGGGCACGTGGTGGCGTGTCCCTTGTCCCGGAGAGAGCAGGGCACGTGGTGGCGTGTCCCTTGTCCCGGAGAGAGCAGGGCATGTGGTGGCGTGTGTTGTGTCCCGGAGAGAGTGAGGCGCGTGGTGGCGTGTGTTGTGTCCCGGAGAGAGTGAGGCACGTGGTGGCGTGTGTTGTGTCCCGGAGAGAGCAGGGCATGTGGTGGCGTGTCCCTTGTCCCGGAGAGAGCAGGGCATGTGGTGGCGTGCCCTTGTCCCGGAGAGAGCAGGGCACGTGGTGGCGTGTCCCTTGTCCCGGAGAGAGTGAGGCACGTGGTGGCGTGTGTTGTGTCCCGGAGAGAGTGAGGCGCGTGGTGGCGTGTGTTGTGTCCCGGAGAGAGTGAAGCGCGGTGCGTGTCCCTTGTACCGGAGAGAGTGAGGCACGTGTGGCGTGTGTTGTGTCCCGGAGAGAGTGAGGCGCGTGGTGGCGTGCCCCTTGTCCCGGAGAGAGTGAGGCGCGTGGTGGCGTGTCCTGTGTCCCGGAGAGAGTGAGGCGCGTGGTGGCGTGTCCTGTGTCCCGGAGAGAGCGAGGCACGTGGTGGCGTGTCCTGTGTCCCGGAGAGAGTGAGGCGCGTGGTGGCGTGTCCTGTGTCCCGGAGAGAGTGAGGCGCGTGGTGGCGTGTCCTGTGTCCCGGAGAGAGTGAGGCGCGTGGTGGCGTGTGTTGTGTCCCGGAGAGAGTGAGGCGCGTGGTGGCGTGTCCTGTGTCCCGGAGAGAGTGAGGCGCGTGGTGGCGTGCCCCTTGTCCCGGAGAGAGTGAGGCGCGTGGTGGCGTGTCCTGTGTCCCGGAGAGAGTGAGGCGCGTGGTGGCGTGTGTTGTGTCCCGGAGAGAGTGAGGCGCGTGGTGGCGTGTGTTGTGTCCCGGAGAGAGTGAGGCACGTGGTGGCGTGTCGCGCATGGGACGAGGGCGGGTCTGACGGCCCCTCTGTCGACAGAGGACCGATTCGTACCGGCCGCGCCGCTGTCGTGCCATGTACGACTGCGAGGCCGACAACGACGACGAGCTGACGTTCGCCGAGGGAGAGGTAGGCGAGCGGGCTGGGCCGGCGTGCGGCGGAGGCGGCGCCGCGCCGCGTCTCGCCGCCGCCCGTGGCGTCCAGGCCTCGTTCCGAGACGGCGAACGGGTGCTCGTGCTCAGCTGTGGTTCTGCTGGGTGGGAGAATGTGGACGCTGAAATTGTGCATCCCAAACTATGTCCTTTTGTGGCTATGTATCTACCTCTGACTTCTAGCTAACTCCGTATTGAATAGGGAGGTTACATGGATTATCCATAGATGTGTTGTCCAGAGGTGTAGAACGTGCTGCGTGCTTCTGCGTGAATTAGAGGCCGATCAGAGGAATACGAAACATGCCGTGCTTTTGTGGCTTTTGTGGTACACATGTACTCGAAGGACACGTTTATGAACTAAAAGTGTGCCGTCATTTGCATGCTCAGAGGCTCGAGTAAATGTTGTGGTGATCTAGAGTTCTGTCGCCGCGTTCGCAGATTATAATCATCCTGGCGGAGAGTACGGACGACGAAGACTGGATGGAAGGCTGCATCGAGGCCCAGCCACACCGGCGCGGCATGTTCCCCATGTCGTTCGTGTACATGCTGAACGACTGACCGAGGGCAATACCTCGCGGGCGGCGCCGGAACTTTGAGTACACATGAATGACGCCAGCTGTCGCGGGTGAACCGAGAACATGGTCGCCGCTATTCGAGCAACTCGTGTTGTATGGACTATTTTGTAACTAGCTTGCGTAAGCTCCAGTTAGCAGCTGTCGGCTGCAGCGCGCCTGAGTCTGGCTGGTTCCTGAGATGCCCTGATACGCGCGGGATCTGGCGGCGGCGCGCGGGCGACAGCGGCCAGTGGCAAGACAGGCTGCTGCCCATCAGGTGCCCCACGAAGTGTGGGGTCGTGCTGGTCGCCGACCCGCGCGCGGCGAGTCGACGTGAGCCCCTGTCTGTGTCCGCGTACAAAGGGCAGTGGGGTCAACTATGATTGTTACGAGCTGGTATTTTCAAACAGTCCCATTCGCTTTATTTTATGGAAGTTGCCTGGACTGACAACTGTTCAAAACTTAATTATTAGCCTAGTTGAAGGATAGCGGTAGAGTATTTACATTGCCGATCGCACTGTTGCATGTGCTTGCCCGTCGCGAAGTTCCTCTGTGCGGTGTGGCCTCCGTTGTTTCCGTGGCGAAGTTGTCGCTGTGGGAGGGTTCAGTTGTGTAGTCTGCTACTCCCTACCCCATCCAGTACCATTCCAGGGCGCTGGCGGACGCCGCCCGTCTGCTGTGTGCGTGCTGCCGGGTGTCCGTCTGGCCAGGCGGCTCAGTTGTGCTTCCTGGCATGCTCACGTGGTGTGGTGCCGCCTGCTGGCCGGCCGCTCCCTGGCGGCGCCGCTGACGCGCCGACCGCAGCCGGCCGGCGTGGGGCGCCGCCTGGCTCGCGCGTCCATGTGGCCGTCGCCCTGTTTCCATGGCGTGTTTATTTATTCCTGTGTATGCGTTGTTGACGGCTGCTGCGTATGCGATCGCGAATCAGCTGTTGACCCTGCGGCTCGGCGCTGGACTGTGTCGGCTCGGTCCGGCCTCTTGATACTCTTTTCGTGTGGTCGAGCGCGTGCGTGCTGCTGGTTAATGTCTGTGGGCGTGCGCGAGCCTCGCCAGTGCTCTCTCGCCCAGCCCTAGCCAGTCCGCTTGACCCCAGTGTCCCACTTTCCCCTGTGTCAGTCCCAGACGGGCACTTTCCGGCGCAAGTGAGCGATTCTAAACACCAGAAGGTGCGCGCATGTTGGTGGTATGTCTGAGCGAAAGCATAATACAAGGAGGCGATTAATGCAGAGCGTCTTCGTCAAGAAGGATAGTTGGATGGATATGAAGTTGGTACTAGCAGCCCGCCTGGAAAACAACATGATTATGGCACTGGGGCCTCGCGCATTATTTCAAGTGCTATCGCCTGCAGGGAAAACTTCCCCTGGGTTCTTAACATTTGTTGCATTTATCCTTACTCGGGCACGGCCGCTAAATCGGAGTATTCTGCTACGTCACTTAGCACGATTAGCGGAAGATATAAGGGGGTGTTATGTGGTGGTGGTGACATTCATCATCAATCATCACTTCACCATTCACCCTTAACGCAAAATGACGGCGTTAATAGGAATTGCATAAGTCCAAGGATGCACCCTCCCCGGCATGTTTCGTCGCCGCTGTTTGCACGTCTTATTGATCGGCCAGATCCAAGACAGGAGTCATCTACATAATCAGCCCGCCACACATAGTGGTCTCGCTTATCATTGGCTTCCTTGCACCATACGTCATGTAGCGATTGAAATAGTGTTAACTTTGTTCAGCCCCCTTGGGCCGAGTCAACGCCGCACCGAGAGCGAGATGGAACTTGCTTGGTTGCTTGGATTGGAACGCTTGGCGAGAAGAGTAGATAACGAATGAGAGGAGAGTAGATAACGATTGGCAAAGACATGACCATACGTTCCCAGGAACCGATACACCGAGGTTTTGCTCGGGCTATGTACTCGGCGCTCGGACGGAGGCCCCACCAGGGCATGGTAACTCACCAGGGGATACTTGGGCCCAGTAATCGCTGAAGCATGCACCCTGCACCGGACATGGACAAAAATGGCGTCGTAAGGATGCAGGATATAACGAGAAATTGGATAAGGGGGCGGTGGTGATGAAACTAATTTGTAAATATGGTGGTTGCGTATTATCAAATCGTAAAACGCAACCAGGTGTAAAAGTGGCGCTCTTGCGACATTACCCGAGAGGTTTTCCGTACCTTCCGCAGAACCTCGGCACTGTGGTATCGGCGGGTCACGTTTCCGTGGCGGGCGTTTGATGCAGGTAATAATAACACGCGCATGCGGCTCCAAATAAAAATATAAGAATTTGATTTGCGGGGAAGGGGTGTTTTAGAGAAGCTGAAAGAGAAGAGTGAGCTTACCCTTGTATTACTCTGCTTGGGAAAGAGTGGCACCTGAAGTCCTGTAAAGTCGCTTTGGGTTTTCCTTGGTCAAGCTGATGCCGTAATCTCAGCACAGAAGCTACTTGCCATCCTACATTTTACGTAATTCATTCGTGTCGCTTGCTGCCAGATTCAATACCATTTGGTGAATCAACACAATTTATGGCTTGCTTCTGTGTTGCAGGTTTTTCTGTAGAAACTGATTGAAACTGGCATTTATTGTTTAATTTTGGACATATGCTGAAATTTTGGCCACATCTGGTTTAAATTTCAGCTCATGGAGTCATGTCTGCTGTATGGGACATGGTCAGTGTAATGTTTATTTTTGCAGCCTGGATGACTGATTTTGATTTTCCCATCCAGAGAACACTTACAAGTAAAACACTTCACCACCAGCAGATGTGTGATTTGAATGCATATACCTGGTGCTGGTACCATCCCAGTACCATGCTAGAAGCATTGAGTACAAGGCTAGAGTTATCAATATTTTGCCAGCATGACTAATAGCCCAGTACTGATACTGGTACCCAGCTGTGCTAAATGATTGAAGGAGTTGTGGAAGATATGTTCTTGTCTCATTGTTTGCATGCAATGAGCAGGTTTTTTATATCTCCTGAAGGATGAGGAGCAGATGCTTCTTATACAAGGAACCAGGTGTCAATACATTCAACATGCTCAACATTTGCTGGTCACCACAAGGCCTTTAGCATTGGGAGCTGAGGCAACTGTGCTATACTGCCACTACTGATTTGCTACTGACTGCAGTAACTATACACAAATTCTTGTAGATGTAGCATTGCATCTTGCACCTGATAATAATCACAATGTTATTTGCTACCAGCCAGTCCAGAACTTCAGGTCTCTGACTGAAACCATCCTTTTGGGGATTACAAACTTTGAAGTGAGAGCTGTGCTTAGACTATGGTTTTGCAAAGGTACCTGCTCTTGATTTACAGAAACTTTGAATTCAGGATTTGTCACATCTGTGGTCCAGGGGAACGATGCTGAACTTGTAATCCAGCGGCACTGGGTACAAGCCCCAGAGCGGGTGCATTGTTTGGCCGGACTGAAATGGAAAGGTCAGCTGACAAATGGCCAAGATGGTCAGCCCTGTCTGGGGGCCGCCGTGTCGCAGCATTGTGCAGCATATAAAACCCTCTGCAGTCCTGTCTAGTGCAAGGGCGGAGGCAAAGTTATTTGTTGAACTGGATGGTGGGACTTGGGTGGTGGGTTCGGAGTACGTGCAACAAGCTATGCTTAGGAGGTACTATGGACCCAGAGTCACCCATGCAAACCATTTGGAATAAGTTTTAATAAAATAATGCCTCATCTTGGCACATACTGTATCTCAGGCACATGGGACAAAGAGTCTGGTCAACCTGGAGGCTTTGTGCTTTTCAGACTGGCTAGTCAGCTGATATATTCCAGCTTTTACATTGCTTTGACCTTTAATTAGATGAACCTAGACCCTAAGATTTTTTGAGATATGTTTAAGAAGAGAATCAATATGCTCTTATGAATCACAGTTAATTCTAGGCTTTTGCCATGGTCAGACTTTTTAAAGACATGTTATGCTGCCATAGCTGGAACTTTGGTCTGATTCTGCCTCTAGAGAGCAATTCTGGTTTCAATTTGTGATGCATAAGACTAGTTGTCACACAAATCCCAGTCAGCATGTTGCAAGTGTAACTTGAATTAATCACCTGTCTCAGCAAATGTCAAGGAATGGCTTGTAGGCCCCACTTTGGTGCCGCACTTTATTGTTGTATGTCTGCTTTACCAGTGTTGTGCTTTGTGCAAATGCCTGAACTGATTTCAAGGCTACAAGTTGATGAGAAAGTATGGAGTTTGAGATTGAACTCTGAGGAATGTCACCATCTACCTGGACCCAAATGGAGACTTCACTGTCTGTGTGTGCTCATTATCACCTATGTGTCAAGAAGATGCATCTTGAAAAAAATTGAAGGTTGAGCCACAGCTGTGTTAGAAAATATATATGCTATAGTCACACATACATTTCCTTGCTATGGTTTTTATGGGTAACTATTTTTTAGGCTCACGAAATGAACAGCATGTGACCATGAGATATATATTTACTGGCCTTAATACTATGGTTAACTGTTCATTTTTTGCAGACTCACTAAATGAACGGCACTGAGGTGGGTACAAGCACCAATACTTCGAGCATTCAAGAGGCCCGTGCGGACCTGCGGGTGTCTTTCTTGGAGTCGCTGTCTGCACTGAAAGGTAAGCAAATGCGTGTGGCAGATAACGACCACCAATTCCCAGTGTTACTCCCTGCACATGGTTGCGTTTTCTCAGCTGTGGGGTCTCCCTGTCCAGCAGAGGCGACTGAGACTGAGCGTCACCCGCGCCGCCATGCCGCCAGGTCTCGAGGCCGAGTTTCGTCTGCACGAGGGCACGCGGGTGTTCGGTCGCCTGGAGGCGTTCGACCGGGACGTGTTGCTGCTGCACGTGACCGACCTGCGCACTCCACTGGCCACCTACGGCCGCGCCACGCTGCGTGCCACAGACGTGGTCAGCATGCGCGTCCAGCTCCCGACGGACAAGTCCGCCTGAGGTGGGTGCCTGCGGGCCCGCGGGCGGGCCGGCCTGCGTACGGGCGGGCGGGCGAACGAGCGTGCCTGCGTACGGGCGGCCGGGCGAATGGGCGGGCTTGCGGACAGGCGGCCGGGCGATTGGGCGCGCTTGCGTACAGGCGGGCGGGCGGGCGAACGGGCGCGCCTGCGTACGGGCGGCCGGGCGAATGGGCGCGCTTACGTACAGGCGGGCGGGCGGGCGAACGGGCGCGCCGGCGTACGGGTGGGCGTGCTTGCGAGTCCGTGTTGTGACGGTGTACTGGCTGTCGTGTGCAGTGTTTTATTACTGCTCGGCATAGCCGGTGTAGCGGTGCCTTGGGCCCTTGTAATCAACGTTAGGCACAAGGGCGCCGGTGCGCTGGAGGTAAGTCGAGTCTAGGTGCGCGGGAACGTGTGGGAATGCTGGCGGCATTTCTGGCTGGGATGACTGTCGTTGGAGCCCTGGGACCATGTCGCGGACTCTGGGCTGTGTTTCAGAGCCTGGTGAGTCATGTCCCTGCTGGAAGAGGAGGTCCACCGCCCGCCTCCTGCCGTATCAGCTCCGTACTCATCCAAGGTGTTCGCTGCCGTCATCGAGGGAAAACACATCGACTTTGCCCTGTCCACTTTTGGGTGAGTGACCCGTCTCCACGTCAGGTGGCTTGTGCTCTGTAAAAGACTACTAGCTATCGTGATACTGTATGTTTTTGCTTGTTTGATATAAAAAGTCTTTGTCTGCTCTCAAGTGTAAAATCAGTTCAGTGCATTATAGAACAGCATGCATTCGGCATAGATAGTCGATCGAAGTGTAGCAATTACCCATAAAATGTTGAAACAACTGTGTCACACTTGAGGCTAAGGTTGACTTGGCTCCGGCATGTCATTGTTTTGCAAGCTACGCATACTGCTTGCAGAGAAACGGATTTCCTGTGCATCACCGAGTATCAGAAGATCGGAACCGTGGTCCATGTGGAGATTGAGTCGTCGCAGGTAGTGGAAGGTCCGAACAAGATATACAGCATCAGGTGTGTGCATCAGGTGCATCCATGTAAACCCTTTTGCGCCTTTATGACAGCCGTTTCAGTATCTTCTTTTGATGTTCTTAGCCGTGCAAATGTAGCCCGTGAGAATGTGCGATGTGCTGGCAGCCGGCTGTCTACGGCCGATGGCCCGTCACCGGCGGCCAGGTAGTCGCCGTCGGCAGCCCCCCCCCCCCCCCCCCAACCGATCCTGGCCGTTCGATCGGTACAGCGGCCGGTCAGCCGCCGTTGGCAGCGATGTCCCCGAACGGTCCTCGCCGTTCGGTCTGTACGCCGGCCGGCTAGATGCGGTGCCGGTTTCGCGTCCCCAGGGTGCCGCTCGGTGAGGACTCCCACGTTACCGACCTCGCGTCCCCAGGGTGCCGCTCGGTGAGGACTCCCACGTTACCGACCTCGCGTCCCCAGGGTGCCGCTCGGTGAGGACTCCCACGTTACCGACCTCGCGTCCCCAGGGTGCCGCTCGGTGAGGGCTCCCACGTTACCGACCTCGCGTCCCCAGGGTGCCGCTCGGTGAGGACTCCCACGTTACCGACCTCGCGTCCCCAGGGTGCCGCTCGGTGAGGGCTCCCACGTTACCGACCTCGCGTCCCCAGAGTGCTGCTCGGTGAGGACTCGGAGACGGTGAGGGCTGCTGCCCGCTTCCTGGCCGAACAGCTGGGTACGCGCAAACAGCTGATCGTCACACTGGCTCTGCGGGAGCTGCGGCCGACGCTGCTCAAGCAAATGGTGCCGGTTGTCAAGGAGCAGCGCGACTAGTCGCACCTGACAAGTCAGTTTGCCGGCCGGTCGGAGCATGCGCAGGCACTCGGGCTGGAGACGCCGCCGCCTGGCGGAGCAGTTAAGGGTGCCGGTAGTATAGTGGTTAACGCGTCTGCGTTAGCCACTGCGCGTCTGGGAAACCAGAGGTACGGGGTTCGATTCCCCGCGGTGCCTGCCCTTTTTGCCGAGGTGAGAGGCAGGGGACGCCATATAGCCTCAGCAGCTGAGTGCGTCGTAAAGCCCCAATGACACACACTGGCGGAGCAGTGTCGAACGAACCTCGTCACTGTAGTGTGCTGGGCGCCATATGACGCGACGTAGTCGGTGCGCCCCGAAGTTCAAATCACCATCATCGTAGTGTAGTCACTGTAGTATGCACTCCGGAGTGGACACGTGCCGCACGGCCACATCCATCGAAAGGAAAACGCACTGCCTACATTCTCGCACAATATAGTCTGCATGATGTATAGCGTGATTTGGCTCAGCGTCGGCCAATGGCCTATTTTATGTTTCGCCTATGTACGGGCCGTTTGGTATGGCATGTTAAGTCATTCGTTCCTTCTGTGTCGTCCTCCTTCCCCCTCCCGCCCCAGTTTAGTGTCAGCACGTCCTGTCTGTCCGCCGAGATGCCCATCAGCCTGTCACGGCGCCCTGTCACGGCGCGCGTCTCTCCGGCCAGATGGCGGCGCCGGTGCGGTTCGGCCAGGCGGTGGTGGGGCCGCCGGGCTCTGGCAAGAGCACCTACTGCGGCGGCATGCAGGAGTTCCTGCGCGCCGCCGGCCGCCAGGTGGCCGTGGTGAACCTGGACCCGGCCAACGACGCGCTGCCGTTCGCCGCCGACGTCGACCTGGCCGAGCTGGTGACGGTGGCGGACGTCATGCAGACGCTGGCGCTCGGTCCCAACGGCGCGCTTCTCTACTGCATGGAGTACCTGGAGAAGAACGTGGACTGGCTGCTGAAGAAGCTGCGCCCGCTCCACGACAAATACATCCTGTTCGACTTCCCCGGACAGGTGGGAGCTGGCGCGGCCGAGGTCGGGACTGTATCGGCCGCTCACTGGCATCTTCACCCGTCTGGAGTCGTGTACCAAGTCACCATGACAGACACACATTTTCCATATAGCTGGTGCGGTAACCCAAAGAGGTGTCGATTGCCGGTGTCTCAGCGTGTATCTCTCGCTGGCCAGTGTGACTGCTTCAGCAGGGCACTGCCAGCGTGGTGATGTCTTGACTTTGCCAGCTGGTCTGCCTGGTGCGTGTAGATAATCGTACAGCAGCGGTGTCCGTGTATCGCCGGTGTTGGGCAGCTGGTTCGTGTGTGGGCGGCGGGCTGTGACACGCCGCCACCGCGTCGGCACCGCCAGGTGGAGCTGTACACGCACAACGCGGCCGTGCCACGCCTGCTGCGCCGGCTGGAGCGGGAGAACCTCCGACTCACCGCCGTCAACCTGGTGGACTCGCACTACTGCAGCGACCCGGGTGCGTGGGGCGTCCCCAGCGGCGCCAGCCCCAGTGCACGCGCCAGCGCTGGCGGCAGCTGGGCTCGGTACGCTGCGGGCGTGCTGGCAGCTGTCGGGAGGTTTGCTGACGCCACGCTGCTGCACGTGCGGCCTGGTTTGTTTTAAGGCGCGCCGAACTGCTGTGGTCATTGGCGGTGTTGTGTTCGCGTCGGCCGCAACAGAGGGAACCGAGGTGCACTCGCGGTAACGAGCCCGCAGCCTTCGCTCCAGTGACGGCACGTCGACCCAAGTCGACGGCCATCCGCGTGCTACAATATCATCACAAGCATTTTTAAGTTTTTTTTTTGTAAATGCCGTTGTTGCATTGACCGTTGTTGTTGACCATTGACTATTGTTGCATTGACATGAAGTTGCATCAACCGCTCTTGTTCGACTCTAGAATGTGGAACGCTTCCTCGATGGTTTGTTGAAACGCACAAATTGAAAACTGCTCTCGGACGGGCCGGTTTGTCCGCAGGAAAGTTCGTATCCGTGCTGTTAACCACGCTGTCCACCATGCTTCACCTGGAACTTCCACACATCAACGTTCTCTCCAAAATCGACCTGGCCGAGAAGTTTGGAAAGCTGCACTTTGGCCTGGATTTCTACACGGAGGTTCGTTTGCGTGGTCTGTCTCTCTGCGTGGTGAGACAGCAATATGCGCGTGATCCAGCTTCCCTGGTATGGCACCGAATCCCCGCCTGATTCGCCTCTGCACAGCTTCACGCTGACCCAGTACCGTTCTGCTCTAGTGGAACACCGTTCATCTCATCATGTGACGTATTTGAGCTGCCTCTGGGCGTGTGATTCAGCGCGTCGACGCCGGCCGTCGGGGCCGTGTGCCGTCCGGCGTCGAGCTCGGCCCGACAGCCGCCCGCCCCGCCGCCGGCCGGCGGGGCCGTGTGCCGTCCGGCGTCGAGCTCGGCCCGACCGCCGCCCGCCCCGCCGCCAGGTGATGGACCTGGAACGGTTGACTGAGCTCCTCGACGACGACCCGTTCACCAAGAAGTACCGGCGCCTCACCGAACGCATCACCGGGCTCGTGCAGGACTACGGCCTCGTCTCGTTCGCGCCGCTCAATGTCGCTGACAAGCACACCATGCACCGACTCGTGCGCCTGATCGACAAGGCCAACGGCTACGTGTTCGGCGCCGGCGAGGAGCGCTCCATCCAGAGCCTGCTGGCGTGCGCGGTCGGCGCCGAGTTCCAGGACGACGTGGTGGGCGCCGCGGCCGAACGCTACCTCGACGCCGACCGGGAAGACATGGAGCCGTGAGGGCGGTGCGGGCGAGGACTGCCGCGGACCGACGACGCGCCGGCGCTCCGTTGTGAGCGGCGCCTCGGCGCGGGCCGCAGCGCGCAGACCCGTGCCAGCCAGCGGGGCTGTGTGTGCCGGAGAGTGCTGCTGTCCAGGCCTGCCCGAGGTGAAGCGCCGGGTTGTGATGTGTGGGGGGGGGGGGGGGGGGGGGGGGAATTGGCGATTTTCACCGCCGGTTGGCGACTCTCGCCGCCGGTTGGCGGCTGTCACCACCGGGTCGCGGCCGGTGCCGGATTGTGATGAGGGGCGGCGCTGGTTGGCGGCTCTCGCCGCCGGCCGCGGCCGGTCGCTGTGCCGGGCTGTGCGGCGATGTGGCCGAAGTGGCCGCCGGTCGTCCTCCTCACGCGGAGGCCGTCGCGTAGCGGTGTACGGTGGCGGCTGATGCTCTCTAGCGGTGTTCCACCTGCGGCGTCCTAGTCTGGAGTCGGAAGCTGAACCAGCGAGGCTGTGCGGGACCCGTGTACAGAGTCTCTAGAGCGGGCACGTTGGACACGGAGGTACCGGAGCCCGGATGGATCCCACGGACCTTGCGTGAGGCTGCCAGCCAGTCCTCGCTGGAGCGGTCCTGGTGGGCTGACACTCCTATGGTGACTGTCGGGACGCCGCCATCCAAGCGGCGTATTCATTTCAGTTGGTCTACTCTGGCGCACATGATGTGAAAGCTTGAGCATGTGACGACAGTCCGTGGCGTATGACGTGTCGAAACGATCAGTTTTCTGTTGTTTTTTCATGTCTTCTAGCGAGGAGATTGTTGAAGTGCCTGATCACAAGCTGACACACAGCGCACAGCCTCATGGGCCCTGACCTGCTATTATCACTGGCCATGCGCTCGGTAGTGTGTACTCAGATCCAGTTTTCACAAAATAAAAAAGTAGGCAAAGGTAACCTGGGCAAAATATTTATCTCTCTGACATGGATCACAGCGTTTTGTGCGCACATGCTCTCGTCACATTTACGGGCGCCACACCCGGCGCTCAATGGCAGTTCAGGTTACCATGGTTACGATCCGTGGCGTCGCTGGCCGCCCCGTCCGGGGCAGTGCCGTCCGTGCCATCACTGAGCCGTCCCGACTGCCGCGGCGGTAGGCTCGCGGAACGGCTGGAGGGTGGGCCCGGCCGTCCCGCCCCGGGCGGGCGCCGTGACCCCGTTTGGGCGGCCCGCTCGTGAGAAGGCTGCCGCCGCGGCGTGTGCGGCCCGCCCCGCACGCCACGTCACCTCACGAACGGCCTGAGTCGGCGCGGCGCTGTTAGCGCCAGTCACGTGATGTGGCGCTGCTGGCCGAGCTGGGGTCACGTGATGCGTGCCGGAGCGGGATGGTGGGCACCGCGTCCCCGACGCTGGGGACCGGTCGCGGTACGCGCGGCAGGCGAAGCACCATCACAATGACGGTTTTAGGCGCGCGCGGCAATGCACGTCGCTTTGATTCGGGTTGGGCCTGTAGGCGGGCAACAGCCCGTGTGCTGGTGGTTACCGGAAGCCACACCCACGCCTCGCCAGTTCGGGTCGGTGCTGTCACCTCGCCTTGTTCCGGTCCCCATTGGAGTCACGAGAACAAGTCGTCCCGGCGGCCGATCTCCTCTAGGAGCGAGCGGGCCTCGTGGCTGCTGGCGGCCGTACCACCGCGCCTCTGGTGGACGGCCGTGGCACTGAACTCCCGCAGCAGGGAGGGTAGCACGCCCCGGTATTGCCGGAGGGCCCGTATGGACCGCTGAGCCGACTTCAGTGATTCCTCCAACGTCGAAAACTGGAAAGACGTGCGTTCAGTTCAGACACACATATTGCAATTGGAGGCGTTGCCTTCAGAACATGCATGCCACGCTGGCTGCAATGTCTACACCTGAGCTTTTCCCGACTCTCCTTAAGGTGACCGGTATAACCCGTGGGAAGGAAATGTAAAATTCCTAATGAAAAGAAGTGGATGGCTGGACGTCGGCGTGGCGCCCCCGTACCGAGAGCTGCTGCTGGCGCGGGCAGAAGAAGAGCGCCTCTCGCTCCATGATGCCCTGCAGCCGAGGGTCGGCCAGCCGCCTCTGCACCTGCTGCAGTGTCGGCTTGGCCTCTGCGTCTGCAGTGGAGGCGGAGCCGGGGTCACGCCAATGGACAACGGGCGTTTTGTGCGACCGGGGCTTACCCAGGGCTCCCCAGCCGGTAGTGGTTACAGAGAGGGCTGAGGGGTCTCACCGAGCCGAAAACCCGAATGGGAGGTTTATTACTGTGCCATGAATTTAGCTGGGGTAATGAGAATCGCGTAAAACGGAATTATGACTGCACACGCATACAAAGAAAGCTCACGGAAGCTAACGGTCTATGATGGGTTTGATAGCGAAGCCTTGATCAGTGGCGACGAACGCATCGGGGCACCACGATGTCAGCGGCGAGAGTTGTGTGCTGAGGGCGGCGCCCGGCGCCTCCCGACTGACGTTTGCTCCTGACGTCGCTGAACCAGAGCTGCTCAGCCGTCTGCACCAGGCGGGCCTCGGGCAGGCAGCAGAAGGCGAGCCGGCCGAGCGGGCCGAACGCCGCGTCGGCCGCCGCCGTCTGCTCGGCCGTCACATCCGCGTCGTTCAGCCGGCGCAGGCCCCAGTGGTGCAGCCGGTACACGGCATACGCGCGCCACAGCGGCTGCTGCGTCACCGCGTTGCCCGCCGGCTCCACGGTCAGCTGATGCAGCTCGCGCAGCATTGCCAGCGCGTTCAGCTGCGCGAGCGTGCCCAACCGCACAGCGCCGAACCGGAAGGTGACAGCGTTCGGGAAGCGCTCGTGCAGCACGGGGAAGAGCGGCGCCAGCTGGTCGAACGGCAGCCGGTTGAAGACGATGGAGCGCACCTGAGGTCCCTCCTTCGGGTCCCACGTGGTCAGCATTCTGGAAGGGACGCGACGGCCTAAGCGTGGCGAGTGTGATGCGTGCTGAAGGTGGAGGAGAGAACTCGGCTGGAAGTCGACCGCCTTGAGCTCAAAGGCTGCCTTTACGCCCTAGTTCATGCAATAGTTGGGGTTACCGAAAATTTTATCTTGTGCCGGTGGCGGTAATACTAAACTTATAAGTACGTGAGTCGCTACAGAGCCCATCATGGCCGGCGTCCGTCGCCGCCGCGGGTCGGCTCACCTGAGCAGCATCCGCTGCCGCGCCGGCCGCCTCACCTGAGCGGCGTCCGCCACCGCCGCGGGCCGCCTCACCTGAGCGGCGTCCGCCGCCGCCGCGGGCCGCCTCACCTGAGCGGCGTCCGCCGCCGCGGGCCGCCTCACCTGAGCGGCGTCCGCCACCGCCGCGGGCCGCCTCACCTGAGCGGCGTCCGCCACCGCCGCGGGCCGCCTCACCTGAGCGGCGTCCGCCACCGCCGCGGGCCGCCTCACCTGAGCAGCATCCGCTGCCGCGCCGGCCGCCTCACCTGAGCGGCGTCCGCCGCGGGCCGCCTCACCTGAGCGGCGTCCGCCACCGCCGCCGGCCGCCTCACCTGAGCGCCCGCTCCCCAGAGACGGCCAGAGCGGCGTCCCTGATCTCGAGCAGCGCGTCGGTCCCGCGCAGCGCCTCCTGCGGCTCGTAGCGGCTGGTGATGGGGCGCACCACCTTGACACTCGTGCCGCAGCCGCAGCCGGGCGCCACCAGTGCCTCCTCGCTGACCGAGCTGCCGGAGCTGGCGCTGGCGCTGGCGCTAGCGCCGGTGCTGGCAGCGCGCTCGCAGGCGGGGACCAGGTCTGGCAGCCGGGCCGGCGGGCGGCGGGGACGCGCCGGCCGCCGCGCCGCCGCCGGGCGTTCGGAGCTCGGCCGCAGTGTCGACATGGAGCGACCCTGCGCCACGATCGTCGACGAGGTGGCCGGCCGGGAGGTGACCGGCCTGTCCAGCGAGCGCGGCCGCGCCGCCCGCCCGCCGCCGCTGCCGCGCAGGGACGACTCCGTCCGGCTGCGCTGCAGGACTGGCGGCGCCGGCGCCGGCGGCGGCCCGGGCACCGCGCCGTAAGGAGGCGGCTCCTCCAAACCCCGCTCCACCTGAGGCGGACGTCAGGTCAGCAGGGTCACAGAACGGCACGGAACAGTACGACGACGGCTCGACGATGCCAAAGGCCAGAACGTCACGTTTAACATCTAGTGACTGAGTCATCGCGCGACACATGTTTATGGTCATGCTTAACATGTCTTTGTTTTGGTTCAGCGTGTTTATCTTTGTGTTTACATGCCATTTTCTATATTTAACGTGGCATTGGTAATGCTTAGCACATTTATGTTAATGTTTAGTATGTCTACGCTAGTGCTTAAAATGTCTATGTTCATGTTCACCATGACTGTGTTTATGTTTACTATGTTGTTAATGTTCAACATCCAGGATTGAGTCATCATGCGGGACCGGCCATGATACTCCGTTCTCACCGTTCTCACCGGAAATGAAATCTGCTGCGCAAGCCGCTGGAGCTGTTACGAAAAGGATTGCAATGCTCATGTATGCCTGACCTTGGCGCGCAGATAAGACGCTGCAAACGGACCACGACTTGCAAGGTAGTCGAGCCCTTCGGTGGTCCGAACAGCCAAGCCTCCGCTCCGCACGGGCCGCGGCCAAGGTGCCCGAGTCGCCCGACTCGCCCGACTCGCCACTCACATGCATGCCGTCCAGGATCTTCAGCGCTTTGAGCTTATACAGGAACGGGTGATAGCCGGGGTGAGCCGCGACTGCAGTGCCGTTCAGGGATAGCTCCTCGAGTTGTTTGCAGTTGATCAGACATTCAATGTCCTCCGGTCTGCGTGCCAAATGACAGCATTTGTACTGCGAGCATCGGTTATGACGTCAATAAAAATACAAAACACGTTGTTTGAAGACAGATACTCTTGCCGTCTTCCGAATCATCATTTCGCGGGATTGTAGTCTGACAAGCGGGTGGAACACGATCAGGTAAGCACACATGAGCGGAGCTGAATGACCGCCATAAGACGCCTTGGTGAGGTAACCAACTGCGCCGGCTTGTCGGCTTGCACATCTGTCTCGCCGTGCGGAGCGTGCGGCCGCCGCGCTCGCTCCCGTCCTCCACAGCGCGCTGCTCACTGACCTGCGGATGTCGTTGTGCGCGAGGTTCAGCTTGATGAGACGCGGCAGACCCTCGAGACCGGCCAGCCGGCGCAGCGCGTTGCCACGCAGGTTCAGGTGCTGCAGGCTGGAGAGGCAGTGCAGGCTTGAGACGGTGCGCACGCCGTTGTTGGAGACGTTGAGCACGCGCAGGCGCGCCAGTGTCTCCAGACCCGAGAGCCGGCTGATGTGGTTGCTGTGTAGGTCCAAGATCTCCAGGTGCACGAGGTGCTCGAGACCCTCAATCTTGCGCAACCTGTAATACATCCACGAAAACATGGATGACCGTATTTTGATTATAGTTCGAAGGGTCGATGTTTTCGGAAATGTGTCCTTGCTTTAAGATGCATTGGCACATTGCCAAACGATTCACGAAGATTTTCTCGGACGCAAACATGGAGGGGGAGACGTGTCGTTTAAAAGATATTGCATTCCGCACACGTACATTTTATTATGTTCAGAGCTGGAACTGAATGTGAATATGCTCGGCGTTGATTTCGTTCCTTCTTCAAAACGGACAGAAGCGATGACAGCCCAGCGGCGCGGGCGCCACTGGGCTGACCTGTTCCTGGCGAGGACGAGAACGCGCAGCGTCTCCAGGTGTCGCAGGCCGCCCATTCGCTCCAGCTGGTTATCATACAGGTCAAGCAGCACCACTGCCGGCAGGTAGAGGCCGTCCGGCAGGCGCGACAGGAAGTTGTGCTGCAGCGTCAGCAGGTTGGCCGTCTGATCCACAGTCTCCGGCCAGCTGAACAGGCCCTGGCTGGCACGGGAGGCGGCGCTGACACGGGACGGCAGTCAGCACCGGGCGTCTCACTGGACAGAACCGCTCGGCAGCACCGGGCCTCTCACTGCACAAAACTGCTCGTCAGCCCCGGGCGTCTCACTGGACAGAACTGATCTTCCGCACCGGGCGTCTCACTGGACAGAACTGACCGTCAGCCGCCGGCCGTGACTCGCGACGGGCTGCCAATCAGCTTCCCAGCTGGTGTCCATGAAAGGGCGGCGTTTCGCCTTCGATTGACAACGGTGCGCCACGCAAACGCCAGGTGACAGCGGTGCACGGGTGTGCAGCCAGCGACCAGCAGGGTACTCTGACCGAGACGGGGAGCGACACATCGAGCTGTTCACCGGTGCGGATAGAGCCCCGTCCCGCCCGGCCGACACACGGCACCGTTACGTGTGTCAGCGGGGCACGGCCGGCGCGAGCGTTGATGCTGTGCGTGTCAGCCGGCGAGCCAGCAGGCCCGCAGACCTGGGATCGAGCCCTGCCTGATCGGCAGGCACACAGTACGGCGACGGCGCCCCACCTACCCGTCAAATGAGACCTTGACCCGCGGTTTTTTCTCAGCCACCGCATCAGTGGTGTCGTCTTTGGGAGGCACGCTGTCAGCTGGCGTTCCCTGCGCGTCGACGGTCCCCACCAAGGCGATGGTTCGGCCGCCGGCGCTACGTCCGCGCCTGTCAACGTCACCACCTGTCACACAACGGTCACAACCACCAACAGCACAGTCCGCGTAACGCCGACGCCACAGCTGTCAGCGTCATGTGCCGTGTCACACCAAGGCTACACCTGGCAATGCAACACACGTCAACATCATGCCTGAGCTACGCCGCAGGAGTTTATGCCGACATTTTGATCTGTCCACACCACATTCACCCGTCAGTAGTAGCAACTGTGCAAGCCTGTCAACAACACAGCGTGTGTCACACCGCAGCCACACCCGTCAACAACACAGCGTGGGTCACACCGCAGCCACACCTGTCAACAACACAGCGTGGGTCACACCGCAGCCACGCCTGTCAACAACACAGCGTGGGTCACACCGCGGCCACACCTGTCAACATTCCGGCCTGTGCCGCACCACAGTGCGGCCGTTCAGCAAGACCACCATCAATAGCATTACAGAGTTCGTCCGCCTCATCAGAGCACGCACCAGTGCAGATAGGTGTCACTCGACCTCAACTCTCTTGTAACCATGATCTCTCGTCCTGACCTGCCTGACGTCCTTGTCATGCCGTCCAGCTCTGCCACCATGACCTGTCCTGACCTACCTGACGTCCTTGTCATGCTGTCCAGCACCGTCAATATAACCTGTCCTCGCCTGCCTGGCGTCCTCTTCATGCCGTCCAGCACCGTCAATATGACCTGTCCTCGCCTGCCTGGCGTTCTCTTCATGCCCTTCAGCACTGTCACTATTACCTGTCCTCACCTGCCTGGCGTCCTCCTCATGCCGTCCAGCACTGTCAACATGACCTGTCCTCACCTGCCTGACGTCCTCCTCATGCCGTCCAGCACTGTCACCATTACCTGTCCTCACCTGCCTGGCGTCCTCCTCATGCCGTCCAGCACTGTCAACATGACCTGTCCTCACCTGCCTGGCGTCCTCCTCATGCCGTCCAGCATTGTCACCATGACCTGTCCTCACCTGCCTGGCGTCCTCCTCATGCCGTCCAGCACTGTCACCATGACCTGTCCTCACCTGCCTGGCGTCCTCCTCATGCCGTCCAGCACTGTCACCATGACCTGTCCTCACCTGCCTGGCGTCCTCCTCATGCCGTCCAGCACTGTCACCATGACCCGTCCGCGGCGGCCGCTCGCTTCCGGCTGACTCGAGCCACCGGCCTGCGCGCCGCATATCGATCTAACAATGTTCCAGTTGCGTGTACAAAGGTCGCAACCATCGACTGGAGAGCCTCGGAACGAGGCCGCCGGGCCCCCGCGGGCGCCTTCGCCGCGTGTTTGATCGATGGTGAGCGGCCGGGGCGCCGCTTCCTCCCGGGGCCAGCACGGAAGCCAGAGGCTTCACCGCCGCTCACAGCGGCGGCCCGGGCGGCGGAGACCGGCTCACAACCGGAAGACACCGTCAGGAGCCCGCTCCTTACCCGGAGCGCTGCAACCACCAGCGCAGCATGGATGGTGGCGTGGGAGTCGCTAATGCGTGCTGAGCAATCGGCGTAGGGTTCTGTACCTTAAATGCGTGTTACCGGCGCTTCACGAAATGAGGTTACAAAGGTTTGGAATGCTTTCACCGGTTGGTGATGTGTATTGTGAACTCAAACATCAAATAAGTGTCTGAAGCACCGACTACGCAGTGATCAGACACTATAATGCTGCCCGATCGGATCCGTTCTCGCATTCGTTCGCCACCGAACTTCAAAGCACGCCTCAAAAACGTACATTTATTGCTGGGATAACGCGAAAGCCATTCCCGAAACAGCAACTGGCCTGGTCGACACCGAAGTCGCATTGGCTGGACGGGGACAGCTGTCTTCAGACGGATGTCTTTCAAGGATGCGCGCCCTGCGCAGTCTGCCCAGTCAGAAGACTGGGCGACCGGCTGACAGGCGCCAATAATAACGCGACAAAGGTGTCCGAGGTTACAAAAAACAGCCCATTGGTCTCGTGACAGCCAACTGCCGGCACACGCCCACCGACTGCGAAAGCAGATATTAAATATAAGGACAAGGCAAAGCTATCGCAGAGAATCATGGCTTTAATCAAAATATTGACCCCACAGAAATGAAGTGTGATTTCACAATTCTACATCTCATACATCTCAGTAAAAAAGAAAAAAAGAAGGAAGCCGCGCACACTGCAATATCCGCTATCCGCTTCCTACCTGTCAATGTCAAACACCGTCATAAACTCGCCCGGTGGGGGAACGTCGCGGAAGACACGCCGTGTCACCGCGCGCGGTTCGAGATCAGACGCGGTAAAGCAGATCATTGCGAGTCAGACCCTGCGAGGCAACGGGTTTCTGCACCGGGTGCAGACCACAACCCAGCAAGACCACAGATACAGGAGCTCATGGACTCGGGCACATCTGCAGCGTCCAATACGTGCGCGAACTGCGTCCCTCCTGACCGGCCCGGCGCTGTCCGGTCCACGCACGGCCCCATAGTGTTGGCCCAGGTTACACCTAGGCCTGGCAGTGTCCTGCGACACGCTATCGCCAACTCAACCACAAAAGAAAGCTCTGGATTAACATATCACATGTGTCCTCCCAGCCGCCCGAAGCGGGTGGTGTACGCTGGTTGCGCGGCCAGCCGGCCCAGCCCGCTCCACGGTTTGTACAATGTCTGAGCATTTGGTCTCGCGACGTTTCTAGTCTAATTACGCCAGATAACACAGCACGCCTGACCACGGCTTCGCGTGCCCAACAGCCGACACAGCATGCCTGACCACGGCTTTACGTGCGCAACAGCCGACATGGCTTCACGTACGCGACCGCCGACATGGTTTCACGTGCGCGACATCCGACACGGTACGCCTCACCCGCACGAACGATTTAACGCTACGTCTCTTCGATATAGGCGACTCCTGACTTTTATCGTAAGGTGACCCAATCTCGGCACCGATCCCCAGATTGATGGTAGGAACAAAAACCCAACAAGTCATGGCCCCAAGTCACCAACTCCTACAGCGGACGCCTAGAGATCGTCCATGCACGCGCCGTAAATGCTGTCACATCCTCCGATGTATTCCTCGAGGTCCTGCACCTCCATCATTTGCTCCTCCGTCAGATACAGCGCGTTCTCCGCCTCCGAGTTCTTCAGGTTGGTGTAGAACTTGAAGAACGTCTCGGTCTCGGCCTTGACCGCGGCCAGTCGCTGTGTCATCCGACGCGAGCGCGCCCCAAACTCCACCTGCAGCTGCTGCAGCTGCTGGTTCAGCAGGTTCTCCAGCTCCCAGGAGCGCTGCATCGGCGACAGCATGAAGTTGAGCGCCAGCTGCCGGCAGAAGCGGACCGTTTCCTGTTCCAGCTGGCGGCGACGTCGCTCCAGCGTCGGCAGCAGCCGGCCAGCCGTCATCACCGTCCGGCCCTGTTCCAGCAGCCAATCAGTGACGAATGTGCAACCGACCACCAGCCGACGCCGCTTGCTGCCTGGTGGCCGGCCCACGCTCTCTGCCGACAGGGTGCGCTTCAGGCCGCGGCCGGCGCGCGTCTCGGCCGGCGCCGGCGCGCGCCGCAGCAGGCCCAGCCGCGCCAGGTTGGCGCGCACGAGGCGCGCGCGGTAGCCGTAGTGGGTGAGGCTGCGATGCGGGTCGGGGATCTCGGTGTTGCGCCAGCGCTGGCGCACGAAGCGGTAGCGCTCGCTGTCGGTGGTCAGCCGGCGCATCACCTCCCACTCGGCAGAGCTGTTGTCGGCGTTCTCGGCCGGATCGTCGCTGATGAACTCGGCGAACTCGTACGGGGTGCGCTCGAGCGCCACACCCCTGGCCTCGGTGGCGGATGGGACGAGCTCGCCGCGGCCCAGCCGGGACGCGGCGCCGTCCTTGTACTCTAGGACGACGATCTCGTCCGCGCCAAGCTCGTGCACTGCCGCTTCGTTCACGTCGTCTCGCAGCACCACGATTTCGTCCGGGTCCGACGCGAGAGAGCTGGAGGGCAGGTCTGACTGGCCGGCCGCCGCGCCCGAGGTCACGGCCTCGGCGGATGCGTGACTCACGTCCGGCTTCCGGTCCGAACTGACGACGCCCGTCCCGAAGGAGGACGAACTCGTCTTGCCGTTCATTGTCATCGTGACCACTTGATGATTTGCCGCCTTCGGGACATTGTGATTAAGATCAAGCGTGGCGTAGTTCTGGTTGATATCAGGCAGGCCGAGCGGCGGCGGAGGCGCCCCGACAGCGTCACGGACGGCACAGGGCAGCTCCAGCGTCACGGACGGCGCAGGGCCGGTGACCCGCGGGTGGACGGTCCTGTCGCGGCCCTCTCGCGGCGCGCACGCTGTCGCCGGCGGAGGCGGTCCGCCGGCGCGCCAAGACCCGGCGCCCGCCGCGCCGGCCCCGTCCCGACCACCGGCACGTCCCGCGGCACAGTCCGGCGGCAGCGTCCCCGCGCCGCCGCCGTCCGCCTTCGCCTGGCCGCTGACGGCGGCGATCCTCGCTCTGAACCTGTCGAACGCCTCTCGTATGGCCTGCTTGGAGTCCAGCCGCCGCTTCGGGATCTTGAAGTCGCCGCGCAGAGTGCGGGCCGCCAGCCGTTTGAGGATGGCCGGCATACCCGCCTGCTGGGCGCCGCCGTCCGCGGAGGCGGCTGCCCCAGCCTGGCCTCGAGACAAGGCCTCCCGTCCGTCACACAGCTCAGCCGCCGCTCTGGAACACGACCCGCTGGACGCCGCCTCTGCGCCAGAGGCGGCACCGGTGGTCCAAGCAATCTGCCTGTCGCTCCGACTCGTATCAGACAGCGATATTTGGAGTCTCCGCACCGGGTTCTTCACACGCTTATCCACGTCTATGCGTTTCAAATACTCCAGAGAAGAGCCTTCTGATTTGGGTCTCGACAAGCCTTGGGGTTTCGCATCACGCGTGGGAGATAATGGCGCGACAGGGTCAGGCTCAGGGGCTTCGATCCTCTTCCTCATCTTCTTGGGCGATTCTGCGCGTTCATCGATCACCGCAGTCTTCTTCGTTTGCTCCGCGGTGCCCTCGCGTCCTACCTTCGCCGTTGCCACGTGGTGACGTTGGCCGGGCTCCACCAGACTCGCCACAGGAGGAGACTTCCGGCCCACCTTCCCCGTCTTGGGCTTGAGCACGCTACTGACCCGGCTCCTGACTCTGGCAAGGAGCCTAAAGCCCTGCCGGATGCGTCTTCGGTCGGTCGGGCTCAGCTCCAAGCCGTAGCGGTGACAGAGCCTCTCGGCCGAGACCGGTGACAGCGACTCCAGCGACACGTGGCACGACCTCTGGCGGTGGTGGCGGGCGTCCACGGCACGCACCCGTTGACCGTTCTCCGCGTACCGACGAGCCGGAGCCGATCGGCCACTGAGCGCACACTTGCGGAGCTTGGCGCGCCCGGCAATGGTGGCTATGACCAGGGCACTGTCGCCCGAACCAGCCGAGCAGCTCGAGTGAGGGGAACGACATGCTGCACCCACACCGTTACGCCCACAATCACTGTAAGCTGCAGGGCAGCCGACGTCGTCCGTCGACTGAGGGCTACGAGCAGTGGCACGTTCAACCGAGATCTTATCAGCTGACACCGGCACTTGGCTGTCGCGCTGGCCAAACGATTTCAAGTTGTCACAATGCGTCCCCTGGCTGTCACGCGGCTCAGCGGACATCGCAGTGCCCGGCCTGGACTGATGAGCGCTGCACAGACCCGAGGCTACGTCTGTCGGCAGGCGTCCCCGTCCGTTACAGAGATCTGTCGACGTCGAGCCAGGCGCCACACCAGACGCCAGCCGACCGGGACGGCGCCGGCAGTCCGGCGCTGTCTCAGTCCGAGGCTGGCCGCCTCTCGTCGGCGCAGCGCCAGCCTCGGACGCCGGCGTGGCGGCCGTGCCTGGTGGTGGCAGCTCGCAGCCCCCTGCCGTCTCTGCAGGCGAGCCCTTCAACGCCCAGCCGGGGCTCGACTGGTGGCGCCCCTGGATACTGGCCAGCACGTCCACCGAGCGAACCGTGGGATCCCGCGGAGTGTCAGCAGCCGTGCCGCAGCAGCCGTGCCGTGCCCCGTCGCCGGTGTCAGCCGATGGCGGGGCACGGCACGGTGCAGTGTCAGCCGGTGGCGGGGCACGGCACGGTGCAGTGTCAGCCGGTGGCGGGACACGGCACGGCGCTGTGTCAGCCGGTGGCGGGGCACGGCACGGTGCAGTGTCAGCCGGTGGCGGGGCACAGCACGGTGCAGTGTCAGCCGGTGGCGGGGCACGGCACGGTGCAGTGTCAGCCGGTGGCGGGACACGGCACGGCGCTGTGTCAGCCGGTGGCGGGGCACGGCACGGTGCAGTGTCAGCCGGTGGCGGGGCACGGCACGGTGCAGTGTCAGCCGACGGCGTGGACGGCTGCCGTCTGCCCTCTGCCGTTCTCCCGGCTCCGCACGCTCCATCCGGATGCCTCGCCCCGCCGTCTGGCGCCGTCTCCCCGTCGGCTGGCCCACTGCGGGGAGAGCCCGCCACCAGCTGGGCGCCTTGGCTGCTCAGGGCGACGATGGACGGTCGCAGCGCCTCGACCGATGAGCGGCCGGAAGGCACAGCCTGTGGGGGCGTCGGACAGAGTTCGTGTGGCGCGGGTGGCGTGTCGTTGAGCAGAGGTATCGGCTCGCACCTAAACGTGCGGCGCACGGACGGCGATGTGCCCGGGTGTGACTTCCACAGCCGTCCGGCCGGCCAGCCGTCGGCATTCACTGCGGAGCTCACACACGGCCCGATGGCGAGCTGGGCGGGTGCAGACACGGAGCTCTGGTACGACTTCTGGTGGCGCAGGTAGGCCGCGTGCGCGAACTGAGCGCACGCGCCGCTGGACTTGAGCGAAGACCAGCTGGTGTGATGGCGGCCGGTGCCGCACGGCGCGCCGGCCGGACCGCGGCCGTCCCAAAGAGAGGCAGCGTGCGGCGGCGCTCCGGCCAGCCCGGGCCGGCCACCCGTCTCCGCGGAGCACGGCCCGCTCCCGGCCGCCGCCGCTGGGTCACCCGCGTCTCCGTACGCCGGCTCGCGCTGCCCGGCCAGGCTGTCGGTGAGCAGCGCAAGGAAGCAGGGCCGCGGCGGTAGCCGGCAGAACGCCAGCTGAGTCCGCCGCAGGGCGCTCAGCTCGCTCTGGTCCCGGCGATGGTCGGCGGCCTCCCCCGCGCGCAGCGTCGGGTCAGAGCCCACTAACCTCTCGGAAGCCTGCATGGTGGGCCGACCTGCGAAAGAGCACCAGCTAAGCGCGTGATTCCTCAATTCGCGACCTTGACAGACTGATCCTGGGTGCTGATTTTGTTTCAGGGTATCACATAAGCATACAGCGAGGGAAGATAATGAGTAAAATTGCAGTAAGCATTCAGAGCGCATCGGTCTGGGATAAACATGCCTTATGGCACTGCACCTTCATATGCGGCTAACGTGACAAATGAATCAGCCTGTGTCAATGTGTGCCATTGGAGCTTTACAATGCACTCAGATGCTGAGGCTATATGGCGTCACCTGCCTCTCATCTGGCAAGAAGGACGGGCACTGCAGGAATTTGAGCCATCACCTCTGGGTTCCCACAGGTTTCCCAGCTTAACTGCTATGCTACCAGTACCCTCAATAGATGGACCATCACCTGTGATTTATCACAGATGGCATCTTCCAGTTTTCACTTAATTTTTCACACTGCTCATAACTCAGCACTGAAAATAACAGCATTGGGTTTGAAAAGGGTTCTCAGAATATCAACAGAGGTGTTTCATGAACGTGCCAGGCTGACAAGGTTTTGGGGATTGGCTTAAAGAGGCTGAAGCAGTAAACAGCAGTCTCAGTAGAATAGAATACTAATGTTTGTAAACAAGAAAGAGCAATTAGGGAGCTTGAATAGCATCAAGAGCATACATTATGTGTACAGGTAACAACAGCACTAGCTCAACTCAGTTTCACACCCCCAAATGGCCATATCTTAAATAACAAACCCAGTTTTTGCCAAAAAAGCTTGATTTTTTTCCACTGAAGTTGGTAATATATTCTGAAATGAATGCACAAGTAAGTCCAGAATGTACAAAGACCTTAATGTACTTACAAAACCACCCTGCATGCCATATTATATGTCAGACACCTACCACACTACATGGCAGTATGTACCAGAGAGGGGCACACAGAGGGGAAAGTTAGTTGCTCTCATGGTTGACAGCTGCTGTGTCATGTGAGAATCTGGAATCCACCATTGCAATATGCTAATGTAGCATGCCCTGATGGTGATAGTTGTGTAAATGTTAGTGCTAGATGCCTTTAACCCAACCTGATCACCAGTTATTTTGGTACTTAACATCCCAGAATCTTTGCTATATAGAAGACAAATTTCACCTCGGTTTGTATCTCTCTACCTTTTATGTTTGAATACTCAATTTTTTGGCAGTTGAGGGTCATTGGCTGGAAGTTCATAAAAGGCATACCAAGAATCATATGAATTGTTCTACCCTGAATTGATGACACTAGCATTGTCTTCAATTCTCAGAGAGAACAAATTCTTTCACTGCATGAGTAATTCAAAACGTAACTGAAAGTGAGACTCATGAGCTCCTTAGGTTCTAAGAGGCCTCACCTCTTGTCATTTACCAAGAGGGGCATGCATAGTAATTCCCCTCCACTCCCCCTAGAAATGTCTGGAGCCCAGCCATAATGACAAGATGCCCCAGATTCCTGAGACAGGATAAATCAATTAGATCAAAATGGCAGCCCTTAAGCCAGTCTGCAAAAAATACATGCACCATGCCAAACATTTCCTGCCTGGCATGAGGTGTGTTGAACCTGGCTGAACCTTACACCCATACCTGTTTAAACCTCACACTAATGAAACTCAGGCCTGACAAATTGTGCTGAATTGTCACATGATGCTTTTGTGAGTGTTTTTAAAGTATTCTACCTGAAAATATCTTTGAAATGTGACAACTCCTTGCAATAGTATATCTCTATGCTCTTAAATTGGTCAAACCATGAGCCAACTCTTAGCATCCCTATTTACAATCTTGGTGCCTTAAAATTATTGCTGTGACTTTGCTACTACACCAAACACATTCAGTGTCATATGTATGTTTTTGAACCTGACCCTTTAAACGCGCAGGACAAGAATTGCATAAAAAGGGCCCAGCAGGCCCAAGATATGTTGCTCGAAGGGGTCCCATCAGATACAACGCAGACCTCACGAAAATACAGGAAGCCTGCCAGCCCGAGACCTGAATTACAAAGACCACATCCCCCAACAATGCCTATCATATTGAAATGCATATCTGAGATATTATGTTAAGAATTAAGTTGCAAATGTGTGACATGCAGTGCAAATTGCAACTTTGTTACCTATAATTCACATCAAGCTTACATGTACCTGCAATTATTTTGGACGCCCTGACGGGTTTGAGATTCTCGCGGGCATATATAATTTTGACGTCTGTGGAAAAGTGCATATTTGGTAGCCTTGATAAGTAATCTAGTCGGTCTAATCTTGAGAATTAACAGGTATTTGACGTCACATAGTATTCGGCTTGGTAAAACCTTTTTTGGAAGAATTGGGCAAGAAATGTCTTACTTTATCGCATTTCTTTGATTAGAGTAAGAGTATGCAGCGACTTTGGGTTCCGGATTGCAGCCATCAGGATGAAATTGCTGTTCCTATAGCAAACATGAGTGGAGCCTGTAGAATCGAGAAATGACCTAGGATAATGTAATGAAATCTTCAAGGGACGTTTTTCACCAAATCACAGGAAATTTGAGGGAAAGGCTGTGAAAAATAGGGCGTTTCACACGGGCGTAGCTGTGCAAATGAGTTGAAGGAGCTTGGGGTGGCTGGGCAGTGAAAAATTAAAAAAAAACCACCAGCAAGCGGATTTCTGCTCGGATATCACCTGTTGCCTTGTGATGATTTGGTTGGTGCAGCCCTACTCAACTGAATGGCAAACTACACCCCTGCATTTGACGGGCATTTGATCTATGTGGTTGTCTTTTTTAAGTAGGAAGGAAAACTGCAATCATGAGCAGCAGTACTGTAGATGCAGTAAAAGCAATAGTAGCAGTAGATGTGTGCGCCTCTGGGTGCTACCAACTAAGCGTTGATCGCCTTGGCTTATTCAACCCCAAAGCATTAAAACAGGGAAGGGGAGCAAGCCATTCGCCCGGCTTCTGTTTATTTCAGGGCATTTGGAAGGCAGGCAAGGCAGGGGTGTCGGTGACGGTTATGGAACGAAAAGGGTGGTAGCGGCATTCATGTGCATCCACCGGCTAAGGCACTCCGCCGGCAGTTAGGCGTGTAGCGGATGATCGTAAGTAGAGATAATCCAGGATACAATTGTTCGGGGATTGATTGACAAGGTGGTAGAACCAGGCGTGTTGCTGAGTCGGGGCTGGGTAACGGGGCACTGGGCCGTGAGGTGTTATGGCATCCTGGGTGGGGCAGTTTCGCTGTTCTTCCATACAGCCTCAAGAATGCTGGCGCTCCGCGTGTACTTAGTTTGCTGCATGGGTTAAAACAAGATTGTGCATTCTTGGTTTATTTATATGCCGCAATTCCAAATTGATGTGGTTACATTGGCGTGCACATGCAGGGCTGCTCCTTGTGTCTGATATCAATTTAGTGAAAATTATTTAAAATTCTGGTTGGCTTGTCCATTCAGGTCTCTCCAAGCTCCTGTTCAGGTAACCAAGCAGTCTCAATTAGGGTGTGATCAGTGTAGATTGGTTTTGCACATATGGTTTAGGGAGACATAGAGGTATTCTTTAAGTGGTTCACCTTTATGAGAAGAAAAAAAATCCCCACAGTGAGTGCTATATGTGCAGTATGCAACAGACACACCCATTGTCTGACTAGCACCTGTGCCATCAGTGTTACAGAACAGCATTTGACTGTCATCTGCTGTGATTATTTTTTATTATTTTCATAAGTTTCAGTGATTAAATGTCAGAAATGGTCCTGTTTCATGATCATTTATGGTGTCTGATGTTATAAAAACATCAGTTCATGAACACTTGAATATTGCAGTGTAAGGCACCAATGTAAGCAATGAACCCAGTAAAGTCAGAAAGTTAGAAAGGAGCATTTGCTGGGCCAACAAGTGGGGCTGGAGATAACTGCATTCCCATGAAACCAAGTTATGAAATGCTTATTTATTTAGGCACATGACACAGGTGTTGTATTTGTGCAGGTATATGGCTCACCTGTGTAACACATTAATAATTCCTTTGATGGGTGCAATATGACCTTAGTAGTCTAGTCTAGAGCCCTAATTATCAAGTCTGCATGCCTTAAAACCCCAATTATATTACATATGCCTTTATTGTTTATCAGCACATGTACTTGCAGATCTCATATCAGGAGTTGTTTGGCAAGTAGTATGATCTTAATGATAGGTGTAATAACATGTCATGGATGATATGATTTAGGACATTTCATACAGTTTTGCCTGATTTTCAGGTCATTGTCATGCAAAATGTGGGGAGGACCCAAGAAGAGCCAGGAAGACAATGATTCGTGTCTTTGTTACAAGCTATAAGCCAGTGGATGAGCCAAGTGAGAAGCTTTATTATGTTTATGTTCTTGAAGTTATCAATAATGGTAGATGCCACAAAGTAGAAAGAAGATACAGCAGTTTTCTCTGTTTGCACAAGCAGGTGAGGAATTTAGTCTGCACACATCCTTGTCCCAGGCTGTGCATGCTTGGTTTCTCTGCAGTCATGCATTTCTGCTGTGGGCCTGCAAGGGGCTGAGGTTATGTGCATGTTATCAGGATTGTCACTAATTCAGAGCCTTTTGTAACAATGTACCCTGCAGTCCCTCACTGCACAGCCAGCTGCCATCTGCCCGACAGGGGGCTGTGTTTTTTTGTGGAACTGCCTGATCAAGCAATTGATAATGCCTCAACACTGGTAGCAGAGCATCAACTCCTGACATCATCACTGAAGCTGTGAACTGCTCGCTGGGGTTTTCAAACTGTTTGGATCACATGGTAGCGATACCATGCTTGAAGGATACCATGCTTGAAGTCCAACCCCGAGTGTGTGAGTTCGAGATTGCCATCCATATTTTTTTGTCCCTGCTCCCTGCAATGGACATGGGAGATGGAGCAAGATGTCTAGTATTTTTATTGTTTATTTCCTGTCTGAATAAATGTCTGGTTGCACTTACTGCTACAGGATCAGAGCATGTGTGAAGTGAATTGTGTTGCGTGCCTCCTGAACTCGCCTTCCAGCGATCGCGTATCGTAGAACAATATATCTGCCGCCAGTGGAGTAATTGACGGCACCCGACTGGGCCGTCTGTAACTCAGTTCTAGGCTTGGCCACGTGCACTGCGAGCATCTGTGCATGGGACGCCTCAAATAGGACACTGTCCGATAGCCCCGGGACAGGGTCTTCAACCACCGAACTTTGGTCGCCTCGTCCACTGTTTCCGGCCCGCGGAGGACCCCGGGTCCAAATCTGCTTGGGCGCACGGGTCGCAGCGTTGACCGCGTACAGTTGCTGACCGCTAAAGCACGCATCCTGTAATGGAGCTCATGCGGACACCTTGGGCTAGTGGTACCCTGACGCTTAACTCGTGCCATTGATGATATGAATTATGCAGAGTCGGGCTGACAGCATGCTGCATATGTCTGTGCCCCCGATCGATTCGAGCCAGGCATCCGAGTCCTATTGCAAAGCCGGCGCATCAAATTATGCCACTTGTGTGGGGCCCATCTGTGCGTTTTTGCGTAGCACGATCGGAAACTGAACTGAAGCTAGTGAAGACTAAGCACACTTAGAGCAAACACATCCTGGTCAAAAATGCATGAAAGTCATATTTTTTGACGTGATCCACCATATGGCACTACACTGAAGTAGCGCACGTGAAGCTGTTGTGACGTGTTCGGCGACAGGTTGTGATCTGGCTGCCGGTGCTCGCCCCCAGCTGCGTAAGACGCACCAGACGCCGGAGTTTCCGCCGAAGCGCGTGATCCACAACACGGTGAAGGTGCTGGAGCTGCGGCGCGCCGCGCTCGAGGCCTACCTGCAGACCCTGCTGCTGATCGAGCCGACGCCGCGGCCGCTGCTCGACTTCCTCGGCGTCCAGCCGCAGCCCAGGTGAGGGCGGCGCTTCGGCCGGCGTGCGTGTCCCTCTTGGGCCGCGCGGTTGACTGGTGGGCCGGGGCGCCGGCCCGTGTTCGCCTGCCGCGCCGGGGCGCCGGCCCGGGCCGTCCCGCGTGACAGACGCGCTGGGGCGCGGCCGCGGCGGCTGACCGACACCGGCCGGCCGACGGCGTAGCTGTACGCCGTGGCTGCTGTTCGCGACACCGATCTCGTGTGGAGGCGCTAACCACGGATGCAGGGGTCTCGCATGCTCCGCACATTCGGACTGTCTTACTGGAACGAGCATCATAACAAGGTTTAGTCGTGCCGGTACGCCAGCCCCGTATTGTTCATGCGTTCCCGGGTCAGCAGGGGCCGTATCGTTCACACGTGCCTGGGTCAGCAGGGTCCGTATCGTCTACACGTGCCCGGGTCAGCAGGGGCCGTATCGTCCACACGTGCCCGGGTCAGCAGGGGCCGTATCGTTCACACGTGCCTGGGTCAGCAGGGTACCGTATCGTCTACACGTGCCCGGGTCAGCAGGGGCCGTATCGTTCACACGTGCCTGGGTCAGCAGGGGCCGTACCGTTCACACGTGCCTGGGTCAGCAGGGGCCGTATCGTTCACACGTGCTTGGGTCAGCAGGGGCCGTGCCGTTCACACGTGCCAGGGTCAGCAGGGGCCACATCGTTCACACGTGCCCGAGTCAGCAGGGGCTGTATCGTCTACGCGTGCCCGGGTTAGCAGGGGCCGTACCGTTCACACGTGCCCAGGGTCAATAGGGGCCTCGGCGTGCCACGTGGCCGCCTGGCTGCCCTGTGTGCATCTGCTGCCTCTAACACAGAGGATGGTCTGTTAGAAGTGGTGTACAGTGATTACACCAATGGAAGCTCACCGCTCGTTGGCCCCAAGGGCATATTTCATGTAAAAATTTATGTGTGTCCTTTGTCTGTAATATCGTTTGGTTACGAGTCCTCAGTTGTATCAGGTGCCAGGCGGTGTTTTAATGGTGGTAGTAATTCATTGCTCCATTTTATAAGTTGCAGTCAGCATGATGCCATAGTTAACATGAGCGCGTCACTGTTTTCAGTGTGTATTTGAGGTTCGCCCAGTCACATCGATTATTTCCCTGCATTGAAATGGCCACGGCCCATTTCGTATGTGGTGTTGTTGACCTGTTGACCTAAAACTCACCACCCGCTGCCGGTCCGGCCCGAAGAGAGCTCTTCGAATAACTGGTGAATACTCGGCATTAAGGGGTTGTTAGGAATTGGTTAGGGATTGTTTTCCTGTGGTGGAGACTGAACACTAAATGACATAGAATGCGTGGAAAATTGCCGCTAACAGCTACTAACGCAGAACAAAGGCTGGAGAGATAGCGAAACGAAGGGCGTTTCTGACGTCGCCGACCGCTGAGGTTCACACGGTGTGCTTCACTCTCTGGCGAACCAGTGAACCACGCAGCGGACACCGGACACCGAACACCGGACACCGAACACCGAACACCGAACACCGAACACCGAACACCGAACACCGAACACCGAACATTGAACACCGGTCACCGGACACCGAACACCGCACACCGCACACCGGACATCGAACACCGGACATCGGACACCGGTCACCGGTCACCGGTCATCGGTCATCGGTCATCGGTCATCGGTCACCGGTCACCGGTCACTGGTCACTGGACACCGGACCTCGCACCTCGCACCTCGCGCCTCGCACCTCGCAGTACCACACAGTCGATACATTCTGACCGCGAACCCTACCCAGTAATGCGTCGACCTGCCGACAGCCTGATCGAGGTCGAGTGTCAGGAGGTGAGCCACCAGCCGCTGCTCGCCTTCCGGCCCAACATCCATCTGGAGGGCGGCGCCGGCCGCACTGGCGACATCGTCACCGAAGGCGTGCTGACCGGCCTGTACGGCCGCTAGTGGTACGCCATGACGCCGCTGCGTCTGCGCCAGCTGTTCACGTTCGCCCTGCTCTGGGTCGGCTACGCGCTCACCTACTTCCTGCGCAAGCCGCTGGGCGTTATCAAGGGCGACCTGCGCGCCTTCGCCGGCCTGAACGAGGCGCAGCTGGGCTGGCTGGATGCAGCGCTCCTGGCGCCGTACGCGCTGGCGCAGATGGCGCTGGCGCCGGCCGGCGAGCGGCTCGGGCCGCGGCGCACGCTCGGCTTCGGTCTGCTGTCCGCCGGCGCCGCCATGGTCACGTTCGGCCTCTGGGGCGGCGCCGGCGCCATGGCGCTCATGCTGGCGCTCAACGGCGCGGCGCAATCGTGCTGCTGGCCGGCGTGCGCGCGCGCCCTCGCTGACTGGTTCCCCGACGAGCGGCGCAACTCGGTGTTCGGTCTGTTCGGCACGTCGGCGTTCGCGGGCGGCATCCTGGGCACGGCGATGGCTGTCGCTCTTCAGGCGGCCTTCGGCTGGCGGGTGATCCACGTGCTGCCCTCGCTGCTCTGCATGTGCTTCGGCCTGCTGGTGCTTCTGGCGCTGCGCTCGCCCGAAGAGCTGGGAGTCACCGTGCCCGGCAAGCAGACGGCGTCGACGGTGAAGGCGGCGGCTCCGGCCGACGCGCTGACCTGGCGTGATGTGTGGCGCATTCCCGTGGTGCCTGAGGTGGCCGTCGGCCTCTTCTTCCTCAAGCTGGTGCGCTACGCCATGTACATGTGGCTGCCACTGTTCCTGTCACAGCAGCTGCGCTACGATCGGCAGGCGGCCGGCCTGCTCTCGCTGGCGTTTGACGTGGGCGCGGCGCTGGGCTCGGCCGTCATCGGCGCCGCCGTGGACCGGCTGTTCGCCGGCCGCCCGCTCACCGGCTGCCTGCTGAGCTCGACCGCCTCAACGCTCGGCCTGCTGCTGTTCTCGCTGACCAGCGGCTGGGGCGCGCCGGCCAACGCCGCCTGCCTGCTGCTGGCAGGCCTCTTCAACGGCGGTCCGGACACGCTTCTGAGCGCGGCCGTACCCACCGAGCTGGGACAGCGCGACGGCCGCCGCGCCGCGCAGGCCGCCAGCGGCGCCGTCAACGGCTTCGGAAGCGTCGGCACCTTCCTGGAGGGCCCTCTGCTCGGCTGGGTGGCGCTGCGTCTGGGCTGGGGCGCCGTGTTCGGCACCATGCTGGCGTCCAGCGCGCTGTCGGTGCTGGCCGTGCTTCGCGCCGACATTGTCGATCGGCGCTGGCGGCGGTGCTGCGCGCCGCGCTCATCCGAACTGGCCTAAGCGCCGCCGGCCGGGCCCGCTCCTCCGCGCGACACGCGCGGAGCTGTGGCGGCCGCAGTCGGCGCCGCTCCGGCCACGGTCGGTAGGGCTTGGCGCGGTGCGGCTGGGCGCCGGCTCGTTAGACGCGGCGGCGGCGGCGGCGGCGGCTGATGTCTGCCGAGCGAACAGCTTCGCAGGAAGCGCCCCGTCCACCCCGTCCGTCCACCGGGCTTGGCGCGGTGCGGCTGGGCGCCGGTTCGTTAGACGCGGCGGCGGCGGCGGCGGCGGCGGCTGATGTCTGCCGAGCGAACAGCTTGGCAGGAAGCGCCCCGTCCACCCCGTCCGTCCACCGGGCTTGGCGCGGTGCGGCTGGGCGCCGGCTCGTTAGACGCGGAGGCGGCGGCGGCTGATGTCTGCCGAGCGAACAGCTTCGCAGGAAGCGCCCCGCCCACTCCCGCCGTAGTCAGCTGCTGGACCGCCTGCTGGGGATTAGTTTCTGCTCATTGATTCGCGATCAAATGGCTTGAGAGGAGGCGTCCACGCCTGACGTCTCTCGCGGCCGCCGCCCGACTCGTGGTGTTGACCTGATTGAAAGACGTGCACTCGCACGGCTTTCGTTGGCTGCGATTATTGCGCTTCTTCTGTCATCCCCGGGCTGAGGACGTGCGTAGCAGGGTTTTGCGTCGCGTTCCCGCTGGTCACATGCCAAATGCACAACCTGTATGCCGTCAGATCAAGTGTGTGTACGCGCGTCAGTTGTGTACTGAGCCATGTGATACTCTGTTTTACGTCCTGTCAGTCGGCTTGTGCTCACCATCCTGAATATTTTGTAGCGTTACGTAGTGTTGCGTCACTTGGCTTCAAACATGGCCGCCGTAGCCGGATCAGGCTATATTAGAGAAGTGGGGGCGCTGAACTGCACGCTGGGGTGTGGAGAATCATTATAAATTTTCAGGTGTGCAAATATGTGTGCAGTGTGATGGTGACTTCTCTGCCTGGCGATTTCCACTCGTTTATTCTGTTCTGTGGTTAATAATAAAAGAAGTCCACCAAGTGGTCGTGGCACAAGACGGCGATTGCATGTGGATTGAGCAGTTTCGCAGCTGCGTTTACAATCTTTCATTTTGAGAAAATGACCACGGATTGTAGAAGCTATGCGGGAATCCAGTGTGTTGCTTTTGGTGCGATATGGGCTTTGCTAGGACTTGGCTGGAATGGGGGTGTTTCCGTGTGTTTGTGACACATTCCATTCCATTGCGTAAGAGTCGGATTGACCGGGTGGGCGGAATGTTGATTCCCATGGCTTAGCGGCTGCTTCATTAAAGTTAGGCAAGCATCGCGTATTTTTTTGTGGGGATTGAATTGAAAATGCTCAGTGGAGCGACCGAGATACCTGTCCCATATGTTAGTCATACAAAACTTGCCAGAGGTGCATTGTTCAGGAGAACCAGTCTCGACCACAGACGCGATGCGGCCAGTTCCCTCCTGATCAGGTGTTGCGAGACACTGCGGCCGACCGCCGTCCTGTTTGTACAGGCGGAACGGAGCTGGGGTCCGAGCCAGCCCTCCGTTCCCCGTCAAGTGCGGGTCAACGCCGCCGTGCGCGCACGCACCTATATGCGTGATGTAGTAGCCGTGCCGGGTGACGTCATGCACTGCCGCCCAGAGCTGCGGCGGAGCCAGACGACTGCCTATGTGCGTGGTGCAGTAGCCGTGCCGGGTGACGTCATGCACTGCCGCCCAGAGCTGCGGCGGAGCCAGACGACTGCCTATGTGCGTGGTGCAGTAACCGTGCCGGGTGACGTCATGCACTGCCGCCCAGAGCTGCCGTGGAGCCAGACGACTGCCAGCGCGAGTTCGTCCCGGTGGCCGGCCGATGGCGGCTGCCCTCCGTAGCTCCGGTGGCCGGCCAGTGGCAGCTACCTTCCGCAGCCCCCTTGACCGGCGGATGGCGGCTGCCCTCTCCAGCTCCGTTGGCCGGCCGATGGCGGCTGCCCTCCGCAGCATCGCTGACCAGACGATGGCGGCTGCCCACCGCCACTCTGGTGGCCGGCCGATGGCGGGCGCCCGCCGCAGCATCGCTGACCAGCCGATGGCGGCTGCCCACCGCCACTCTGGTGGCCGGCCGATGGCGGCCGCCCTCCGCAGCATCGCTGACCAGCCGATGGCGGCTGCCCACCGCCACTCTGGTGGTCGGCCGATGGCGGCTGCCCTCCGCCGCCTTTAGGTGACGACACCTGTGTAGTGACGGTTGGCGGCGTGGCGACTTGCTGCTGGGTATGACAAATGTTTGAAGAAGATTATCGGGTATCATCCAACGGTTGGCGTTTCATGCCGTGGCGTGATGTGTGGCTTAACTGATGAATGCACGATAAGAGAAGGCACCCCTACAGTTTCATCCTCCTTTTTAATCACGACGAGGCTCCTCGAAAAATCCGACTGTGGAACAGAAAGCCAGAATGGCATAACTGGACTGCGATGTTTGTTACCTGCATTTACTTTCGTGGACTGAGAAACGTACGTCACCGACCAGTGGACAAACAGCGGACATTATATACTCATCTTTATTAGTGTCATGCACATCTATCGACATAATGTTATACATACAACGAAACAGTGGTGCATCAGTAAGTTCTCAAGGCGTGGTATTTACACCCTGCTGTGCAATTGCAATCACGGTCAATTCGGTGTGGGCTGTAGCTCCTTCCGTTCCCGATCGTTACGATCGTCCTGACCCGGCCAAACCAAGCTGCCCGCTGAGACTGACGCCGCTCGACCACCGACCGAGCGCAGGCGTCGGTCGCACAGTCGTCTTCTAAGGACATGGTGAAGTGGCCGCAGGAAAGAATGCACAGGCTGCACGAAGCGACACACCGCTTCGACGCGGCAGCTGCGCCGCAAGCCCGTTGCTTCGGCGCGCAACGAGGTCACTTTCCTACTTTCCTTAGCTTTGGTTTTTAGGATCCATGACCAGGCCAAAGCAAAAGCGCCACCACTTATACAATCTTTTAAAGGTATGATGCACGAAGGCGTTATTTCAGTTAATATGGAAGTTGTGGGACCGTTTCCGTGCATGACGAGTAGCGTACATGTTTTCATGCCCAAGGTGAACGGGGTCGCTCGTGAGCCCGCCATCCACGGAAATAAGCCCAGACACTTTCACATTAACGTATCACGAACAGTGTATCGCCACATCGGCGATCGTGAAACGAAGGCGTCCGACTTCTTTGAACGTCACAATCACTAGCGCGCAACCGCACGGCTATGGCACTGCGGGCTTCACGGGAGTCATCCTCAACGTTAGTAACCTACAAACAGGAGAGTTAGCACCCAACAGTCGAACGCGACATCGTAAAGCTTCATTTCTGGTAGCGCCACCTGACACTTGGTGGACAACGGCACCATGACTCGCAGCGATGACTATGACGGTACGCCCCCGCGCGGCCGGCGCTGCCGCACGAGCCGACCGACTCTGGCGCCGGCGGTCCCCACACGATGACGATGAATTGACTTAGATAATGGTCGGTGGCGGCGGCCGGATGGCGGCCGCTACACCTGCGAGTCGGTCTCCTCCTGCTCCTTGTGGATGCTCTCCTCGGAGGACGAGCGCGGCTGACTGGCCGTGCGCACGAAGCCCACGCCGGGCCGGCCGCCCCACTTGTTGTAGTGGCTGGCCAGCCGGCAGCGGCCGCGTAGCCGGCAGTACACGCAACCGGCGGCCGCCACCAGCATCAAGGCCAGCAGGCAGCCCAGCGCTGCCGCCGCTGGCGCCGTCTGCCACCAGCGTGCGCCGGCGGCGGACCGAAGCCAGACGCACTGCACCGGCGGCGGCGGCGCGCCATCCTCCGCCGGCGCCGCATCCACACCGCCCGGCCCAGTCCGGCGCGGTGCCGTCACGCAAGCGCGCGCACCCGGCCGGCCGGGCGCTGCCAGTGCCAGCAGCGGCAGCGAACACGCCATCTGCTCGGCGGCGAGCACCTCAGGGCCGTCCAGCAGCAGCACGGTGACGGAGCAGCGCTGCGGCGGCGCGTGCAGCACGCGCAGGAACACCGTCACCCGGCCGGCGGCCGTCATGTTGGCGAAGAAAGCAGCCAGCTCGGGCTGCGGCGCGGCGGCCGGAGACGGCGGCAGCGGCGGCGGCTGCGGCGGCGGCGCGGCCGCGGCCAGCCGCAGCGGCTCGCCGCAGCTGGGGCGCAGCGCCGTAGCCGCCGCCGGGGCCAGCTCCACCAGCACCAGGCAGAAGCGATAGGGCTGGCCGGCTCGCAACTCCGGCCACCGCACGTCCATTTGCAGGCGCGTGGGGTCGGTCAGCGCGCCGCCGCACTCGGCCGCCACGCTCGCCACGTGCTGCTCGTGGTCGTCGCGCGGCTCGAACACGAACACCTGGTCGCAGCGGTAGGGCGAGAGCGCCGGGTCGACGCGCCAGTGGAGGCGCGCGCCGCCGCCGTCGGCCGCCAGCTCGGCCGCCTCCAGCCGGATCTGATCACTGGCGTCGCCCGGCCGCGGCTCCATGTCGTCGTACTGCACGCTCTCCTCGCAGGTCAGCTGGTCTGGCGTCAGCAGCGCCTGAAGGCACGACCACGGCGGTGTCGATTCAGGTGACGTCACAGTGAGCTGCAGACTATGGTTCGTGATCGTGCGATGGCGTTATGGGACTCTTTCAGACGAGTTGGAACATCGGACTTCGACGTGGATTCGGATGTGGTCAAGAGCCCCCGGTCAGCACGCTGAGGACGAGCCTCGCAGCCATGGTGCAACGGCTCAAGATGAAAATGGCCGAACATTCCTGCCTTTCTGGAAAATCTTTTGACATTTTACTCAGATGTGGGCCTAAGGAGCTCGCGCTAATCGTAGAAAATCAGGGAAATCATGCTATTGTGGTTACATGATCAGCAATGCTCGGACATGAGTTTAGCCGCGGCGATGCAGCACTCGCCGGGGCGATAATGGTTGCCCGGTGCCCTGCAGCACGGCAAGGCCAGCTGGGCCCACGCGACCGCCAGCTTCGTGACGGTGATGAGGATTAGCGCACCCGATTAGAGAGAAATCATCCCGCCCGATCGCACTGCAGCCCTCTGCAGTCGCAGACAGAACTTGTTTTCCTAGGCGGCTTATCGGGATATCAAAGACAATGTCCTGTTTCGATAAAAAGTTAAGCAACGTTGACGTTGATGGAGGAAACTTTTGCGGTGGCAGCGAGGATTTCTAGGGACCGGCCATCGCCTCACGTGCCGAGACAGGGTAATCCGTACGCATCGCAGAGGTCAGGCGGACACGCACTGGCCCAGTGAAGCGGAGCTCGCGGTAACGCACAGCGGCCCATCTCTGGCTGGGCCGAGCGCTTGTGCCAAGTGCTCGCACAGTTGGGATTGTTCGTGTATTGGCGCACCACCGCTGGCGCGCGTGGAATGCATCATTGATTCAAACTTCAGTACTTCAGAATTAAGATTGCTCAAAATATCTGAGACAATGAAATAACGTACTTCGTGGATTTGCTGTGTGTGGGCATTGCTACAGCTGTCTGGAAGAGGAAATAAGCGCCCCAACAAGTATGGCGGACTGCAGTAATAACACCTTCCGAACGTGACTGCCGATTGAAATGCGAGCCATCAGACGTCACCACTCGAGCAAGAACTTGCGTCTAATTAGGCGAGGGCGTAGGATGTGTATCGATTGCAAAACAGCGATTAGATAAACTGGCGCGGGTTATCATTAGCAGTCTCCATCAGACCAAACAAGTATGATAAACAGCGACCTCGCGCTGAGATCACCGCCGGATAACAAGAAGCGGCGGTCCCTTCCTCCGAATGGCCGCGCGAGATTATCTGTGGCGGCCGCTCTCGCGGACCACTCACCAGCGGCGCATTCTCCAGGTGGGACGGAGTCATGCAGGTGACCTGAGCCAGGTCATCGCCGCTCAGCCGTGCCTTGCTGGCCGTCAGGAAGCTGGCCAGGCTCAGCAGGCGGCAGTCGCAGTGCAGAGGATTCTCTGTCGGAGAGAGGTGGCGCCGTCAGTCGATCAACACGTCGCGAAGAACGCTTCAAACGAAGGGGGATGAGGTGGGGGCGGGCAAACCCGCGCTGGCTGCTCTTCAAACCTGCAGACTTTCCCTGTAGACAATATATAACGACTTTACACGCGGTTCGAAATTTACAGCTGCTTGCAGTGGCACACGTAAACATGTATTTTTTGCGTCGCTATCGACGTCGAAGGGCAAGGGTGCCACCCGAACACGGATTATGGACCTCAGCCCCCTTCTTCGAGCGGGCGCCCACGGCCGGTGGGCCAGCATCCTGTCACGTCACCATATGGATGTGGCACGGAGCCGCACGCGCACACCGTGTACACCCGCGCGGTGCCAGCCATGCCAAGGAGCCTGTACCGGGCGACCCGGGGGCAGCTGCGCGGCGTCGCTCTGCTGACGGCTTTTTGTGCAGTTACACCATGGCCGTGGCGGGCCGGTTGTGAAACGCAACCACTCCAGCGGCCGGCCTGAACATCTGTGATTTGAGCCTGAGCTGATATATGGAAATAGCATGTCATCAGCAGTTGGTTATAGGCATGACATGGGTATTTATTTTCAATGTCAACTGAGAGTTATGCTAAGTCGTAAAGCAATCAGGCATGCTATATACAATTTAACGTGCCTTCCAATAATGCCATGGTTTATGTTGGCGCATACATAATGACCAGTCATGTCGCATCGCTGACATAGCTCTTGATATTGACAAGTTTAATTTGGCTGTAAGGTAGAGTTCATCCAATTAACAAGCATCGATTCCTGGTTCGCTTTGTAACGAAAAACACGACACCGAATATGTTTGCATCCCGTGGAACGGCAGCATTGCTCATTAGGGCTCATTAGGGCGCAGACAATGTCTGTCGGGTGCGTGCTGACGGTGTGTTCCGAGTATCCCGAAGTCCAGAGGGGACGGTCCCGAGGACGTGTAGGTCTGAGCTGATCAACCCGACGCATGGGAGCATGCAGCGAATCTATCCGCTGTTCGCCCGGACGCACTATACCCCGAGACCTAGGCCTGTTTCGAGCCAGGTCAGCATCGGCCAGGAGACCAACCGACCGCACTCGAGACAACATGCTCGGCATCACTCTCGGTGACGGCCCAACAAAACCGAACTCTTGCTCCGGCCCTTGCTCACATACTCCTCCGTTTCACTGACGAATGCGACGTCAATCGACAGTGTGATGCTTGAACAAATCGACATCTTTGCTGGTGGCCTATCGTAAGCTGCTGACAGAGGCCTATATGCACGGTACAGCGCCAGCCGTCGGGCGCGGCGATTATGATCGAATATAGCAGGTGATGCCGTGCAGGTGCCACACTTCAAGGACGGCCCAGCCGGGCGCGTGCTGTGTGATGACGTCACGACTGGGAGGCGGCCCAGGGCGCGGCGGCGGTGCCCGAGCGGTGCCCGCGGACAGCTGGACCGGACGCAGCTGCCAGCTACAGCGGCGCGACGCGTGCGCCCGGGCGTGGCGGGCCCTTCGCCCGGCCCCACCGCAGTCGCACATGAGTGGTCCCCGACGGCCCACCCGGCAGCGGGGCGAGCAGGCGGCGCCGGCTCACCCCAGTTCCACGGCTGCCGACGCTCCGCCATGCGCGCCGCCCGCTAGATGGCTACAGCGGCTCAGCGGCCGGGTACAGCAAGCCCGCAGACGTCGCCGAGGGAATTATCCCCGACTGGGCGCGGCTGGGTGAGCAAAGCCGCCAGCATTGCTGGCAGAGCCCGGCGCCGCTGAGCAGGACATCTGAGCCGCTGAGCAGAGTGTACACCGCTGAGCGGGGGATCTGTGCCGCTGAGCGGAGAGTCTGCGCCGCTAAGCAGGGAATCTGCGTCTCGCGGCTGACTGGACACGGCAGAGTCGGCACACCTTTGGAGCTGAGCGTCCCGTCGCCCGGCCGCCGACGCCGGGTCACGCCGGGCACGCCTGGCAGGCAGACTGTGGTCGGTCAGGAGCGTCAGACCCTACAGCAGCGCGGCTGCAGCGGCCGGCCCTACCGCCGGCCCTACCGCAGGACCTACGCCGGACCTACCGCCGGGCCTACCGCCGGACCTACCGCCGGACCTACCGCCGCGCTCGCCGTCATGTCGCCAGGCAGCTCGAGACCGGGGACGCAGCCAGAGCCCGGGCACGCGGGGGGGGGGGGGGGCAAAGGGTTGACAAAGCGCCCCTGATAGCGGAAGCACCTCATTCCGCAAAATCGTTAGATATGGCCCAGTTGTAAGTGAGATCATATTTTCTTTCCTTTTCTGTCATTTTTACCTTACAGAAGCAAAAGAGGCTACGCAAGATCAATGCTATCTGAATTCTATAAAAGATAAGATAAAGAAATCAAGTGTTAAGCGATTGCATGGAACAAATCCCCGGCGATCTTTATTTTACGATGGTCCAGTAGGCTGACTCTTTTCAAATCAATAGAACTCGGAAGCTTTGCCAGATTTTTAGCGGGATTCTACGGAGATATTTAAGACCCACCAATGTAAATTGCAGATAAAAATGGTCACCAGCTTGCACCAACTTGACCAAGTCATGTTTCTATGAAAATTTTCAACATTTGGTTAGAATCGATTAGTGCTTCAAATTATGTAACGTAATTTTGAACATGCGCGCTAGCAAACCTTGGCAACGAAAACCTCCATAAGCCGCACAGCGTCGGCCGGCGGCTAGTATTAAACGCGGTGGCCAACAGGCGGTCGAAAACAATGATGTATCTGAAGGACGCACATTTGAACGCTTCAGGAAATCAAATCGTGCATTTAGGAGGTAGGACGGGAATTTATTTCGCAACAGGCCCTCTGACTGACATTTAAGGTCACGGCCATACGGGTGGGACATACTTAATGTAACCTGCGGCCAATCCTTCGTGCCCTTCAGCCTTCCAATCAGGCCGTTGACCTTTGGTCCTAAAGGGTCCGTCGGTCCCTCTTCGGACCTCCTCAAACAGAGCCTGTGACCGCCTCCAGGCCACTAGCCGACACATGCTCTCGTATCAGGCACTCTAGACCCCTGATCAACACAGGGGTTCCGACCATTCAGGGACGCAGACCAGTGCAAATCGTGGCCCTTGGCCTTGCTCCTGCTTGAAAATGGGCCTTCAGTGTTGGTAGTCTCTGGTCGACTTAGACACTCGCATTTCCTCCAGGCGTCCTCAAACGGTGCAAGAGGTCCTCTGATATTTCAGACCATGGTCCTACGGGCCGGGTTTCGACCAACTGCTGCTGGGCTGGGCGAGCTGGGCGGACGAGGCCGACCCCGGCCGGTCAGACACGACCCGTGACGTCGCCCTCCGTGCCGGAGAGACGGCGCTGTAATTGGCTCACGACGCCTCTCCTTGTAGGGAAGCGCGCGCCGAGCGCCGAGCTGGCCGATGTGAGCATTCTAAATGGAAGGGAAGTGAATTATAGGTCGGCCGCCGAGGAAATGAATTCACCCGGCGCCCGGTTGCCCTATTTTTGAGACAAATTGATGCCGGAGCTCGTTATTCATCTCATGCGTCGCACTGGAGAGCCGGGGCGCTTGTTATTCACTTTTAAACAAATTGGTTTTAAACATTGGACCGGTGGAAGTGAATTTGTAACGCCCAATCAACGCTTGAAACCATTCCACTTTCTAGGTCGTATGTGGTTTGTCTGTTTGATGCCTACTCACGATGGAGATTTCCAATGCAATGTTTCCGAAACAAACCACCTTAGTTGAAATTCAGTTGCGTCACACCTTAAAGCCCATCCCATGTTCCTTTCCTATTCTGAGTCTTTTTAGCGGAAAATTGTCGAGGTAATTATGGATACGACGATTAACGTGACTCATACAGCCAGATACAGCGTCCTTAATGCTCAGCCGGGATCTCGACATTATCGCCTTACGCGATGTCTCGCTGTCCACAGTGATATCCTGGCAGCTTTTCTCATAGCCCATCCTGACTGTAGCGTTCCCAGAACCGCACCCACCGAGCGGGTAATCGCCATTAAAGCATTCACTTAGAGCTTTAGATCCCGTCCGAATCCGACAAGTTTGTCAAGATCACGCGAGGTCCCCAAGGCCCGCTCCGAGCAGGCACCGGGCGGACGGCGAGCCGGGCGGTGCTACGCTCTCGCTGGAGGCCCCGCCACCATGGGGACACGAACCGGGGCGCGCCGGAGACGAAGCGAGTCCGCTCCCCGCGCCGCTGGTCAGACGCCGTTCACCTGCACACGGCCAGCCGACAGTGATGGGTGGGTGTGATGATGTGTGATGATGGATGGGCCGCAGTGATGGGTCGACGCGGAAGCGACCCGCGCCGCCCCGGCAGCGGCCCGCTGACGGAGCGCTGAGGGGAGGGGAGGAGGGGGGGGGGGGGGGGGGGGCGCCAGCTAGCCGTAACTCTTACCGGAGTGTAGGCCGAGTGCCGCACTTACTCCTTGGCAATGTGCCTGCACTGCGCACACAGCTCTAGAAACACTATAGTCGCGCTGAAATCTAGGGAAATAGATGTAAGGAACTGCGATGCCAATAGGAACGCGAATCCCAAAGACTGCAGCGCACGCGATTGGTGTAACACTTACCTGGTCTTCCCACACATTACTATGAAATTGACACAGCGGACTCCGACAGGATCAAAACAAGACAATAATTATCTGGAGTGCTTCCTAGATGCAATCGTCACAGATTAGTCTCGGATCCAGACGAATGTACTCTGACTGAGGAGCAGCAGCGCATCCGTGCCTCCCTCCCCATCTTTCCGCCGTGCGACCGTCGGGGGAGAGCCATGAGCGTGCCTGCAGCCCTAGCCCAACTGGGAAGCCGCCACACCACTTGGGAGTGGCTTCAAGGCCGAAACCACGGGCGGGCAGTGTTCCGAGCGCCGCGACAGACTGCCGGCGGCAGTGAAGCTGACGTTGCTGGTTCACTCCGCTCGCTCGCACGCCATCTAGCTCGCCGTCACTCGACACTCCTGGCCCAGTGCTTGATAAAAATGGATTGTGCCCATCGACAGACGCAGACACTACAAAAATTGTGCTAAAAACATTTAAAAGACGTGAAAAAAGCTGCAAAACCCTGAATCACCGAAAAGTTGCAATGTTAATGTGACCGTGTGTGGGGGGCGGATCCAGGATTTCGTGAAGGGAGGGGAAGCGCTTCACTGGGGTGCCCCTTGTGACTTGGTATCCCCCCTCCCTCACAAAGAAGTACCCGGATTTAGACGACTCCATTTTCAAGTTCCTATCTGTAATCGGTAAAATACCTTCCGCTGGAATGGTCCGCCGGATTTGGTCGGCTGTTTTCTTGAGGTCAATATTCCTTTATGTTTTATGTTGAACTTGGAGATTGGTGAGCGCTTGGGATGCCCCTGAACTTTGGTGCGTTTTGAAAACAAAGCTATGTCGACCCGACATGCGGATTTTGGTGTCCCTTCGGCCCAAGGGGGAAGGGCCATGGTCCCACGCCCCCCCCCCCCTCTGGATCCGCCATTGACCGATGGAGAACATGACCATGAGCTCAGAAATACGGCTATGGCCTGTAATAAGGATCAGCAGTCTGAGCGTCCAGTCACACCCCTAAGAACGTGCGTCCTTCCCCCGATCATCAGAGCGTCGAGCTGCCTGCGAGGAGCTGACTGAGAACGTGCGCCCTTCCCCCGGTTATCAGAGCGTCGAACCGCCTGGGAGGAGCTGACTGAGAACGTGCGCCCTTCCCCCGGTCATCACAGCGTCGAACCGCCTGGGAGGAGCTGACTGAGAACGTGCGCCCTTCCCCCGGTCATCACAGCGTCGAACCACCTGGGAGGAGCTGACTGAGAACGTGCGCCCTTCCCCCGGTTATCACAGCGTCGAACCGCCTGGGAGGAGCTGACTGAGAACGTGCGCCCTTCCCCCGGTCATGAAAGCGTCGAACCACCTGGGAGGAGCTGACTGAGAACGTGCAGCCCTTTCCCCCGGTCATGAAAGCGTCGAACCACCTGGGAGGAGCTGACTGAGAACGTGCGCCCTTCCCCCGGTCATGAAAGCGTCGAACCACCTGGGAGGAGCTGACTGAGAACGTGCGCCCTTCCCCCGGTCATCACAGGTCGAACCGCCTGGGAGGAGCTGACTGAGAACGTGCACCCTTCCCCCGGTCATGAAAGCGTCGAACCACCTGGGAGGAGCTGACTGAGAACGTGCGCCCTTCCCCCGGTCATCACAGGTCGAACCGCCTGGGAGGAGCTGACCGATTTTCGATGGCATTTCGCTTGGCCACACATACCTTTCCTATTCATGAGCGATTAGGCTGCCCTTAATATCGCAGGCTTCACATGGTGGCCACTATGGAACGCACATACTTGCTGAATCCTGAAAGCCTGTGAAGCGCCGCGTGTCGGCCGCAGTGCGTAAAATCATGATATATGGCTCAGGAAACTGTCCGAAGAAGCCACTTGTTATCTTTGGCAACAACACTTCCTTAACCTTTCATATTGTGTCCCCTTCAGCCCAGAACACCCGGATGAGATCGGCAACGATATTTGATTTAAACTTATCATGCTTGCCTCACATTCATGCGATAAGGAGAAGCTTAGCAAACTCTAGCGAAAACGCGTAGTACGTCAAGCACATTAGTTTACCGATATCGTGTCTTGTGGCAGGAGCGTCATTTACTCTTCTCCTGCAATCATTCGAGAGAAGCAGCATTGGATCGACGGATGTTTTTGCTCGTTCCTGATAGGCCTTGCCAAAAACATGACGGCGATGGCAGTTGTCCTAGAAAGTAAAAGCCAGTTTAAGGCTTCTACGTGCCCACCATAACAATCGTGCACTGTTTACAAGAGTCTCCCGCTACGCTATGCCGAGAAACGAGGGCGCACTCCACCATTTGCACCGCCAAATGGCTGCCCTGCACGGCTGCGCCGGGACCAGCTCGGCATACAGCCAGCTAATACATATGAACGACGCAGTACAAGGGATTTCGCCGATCAACATCGCCGCTCTTTTTATCATTGCTCGGCTCCGCTTTCTAGTGCCAACGCCCGGCGTAAATTACAGCTACACGAACGGCATCGGTGCCGGCGGCACCCCTCCAGAAGGCGGAGCGGCGTGCGGGCGGCGCGGCACGTGCCAGACCGGTGCGGTCGCCCGGCGCGGGCCAGCCGCCCGCGCGCCAGCCTGCAGCTGACACCACCGGCACAAACAGCGTGCATACGCCGGGCCGGGTCGGGTGCGCCCGCCGCCGGCCGTCGCCGAAAAAGGTGGCCGCGGCGACCCGTCGGAGTCAGCCGGTAATTTACGGACGGCGCTCCACCCAGGCGATCGGACATGTACGGCGGCGACGCCTCGCTTCGCCGGCCGCGCCGCCGCCCCGTCGGCCGGGCCACTCCGTGAACGGCCGCGTCTCGGCGGCGGCTGGGGAGTCAACACGCGGCGGGTGGGGAGGACGGCACGCCGTCCGCCGCCGCCGCCGCCACTGAACGGGCGCGGGTCAACACGCGGCGGCGCGGAGCACCACCGCCCAGGGCGCGCCAGCCGGCCTCCGACAGGCCCGCTCAGGGCAGGCTGGGAGTGTTTATTCGTACCAGGAGCGCCCACCTGGGCCGCGTCACGGAGTGCCGGCTCGCTCCTTAAACGGCAACAGAGAGCGGCGGGCAGGCGGGTGCTGCTGAGCTGTCCACGGGCGCGCCCGTATTGGTCATGTCCTCTCTCGGGACAGCACAGGACTGCAGCCACCCCCTCTCAAGTGCTCTGAGAGACCAGCCAGCCGTCGCGGCGTCTGTCTGGCCGCTGGGCCGCGGTCAGTAGCGCTGTCGAGAGCAACACCGGCCGGCTGCCTGATAGCATCAGCGGACCAGGGCGTCGGCTCAAGACGGACGACCACCCCGCCCCCGCCTCCGCTTCCACCTGACGGCGTGGCGCGGCGAGCACACGCTTGCGCACACCAGCCCCTGACGAGCCGCCTGTCAGCCGCGAGAGCCGGAGACGAGGAAACGAGGGGAAGACAGGGAGAGAGGGTGTGAGAGAGAGAGAGAGAGAGAGAGAGAGAGAGAGAGAGAGAGAGAGAGAGAGAGAGAGAGAGAGAGAGAGAGAGAGAGAGAGAGAGAGAGAGAGAGAGAGAGAGAGAGAGAGAGAGAGAGAGAGAGAGAGAGAGAGAGAGAGAGAGAGAGAGAGAGAGAGAGAGAGAGAGAGAGAGAGAGAGAGAAAGAAAGAAAGAAAGAGGGTGCACAACCAGAGAAAGAGAGGATAGAAAAGGAGGGGAGAGGATCAGCACGGCCAGGAAGCAGCTCGCCGGCCACGAGTTACGAGTGTGCGTACGGCGCCGACGACAGCTGCACTCCGTCAGGACGGCCGGGCGCCGGCGGGAAAAACGTCTGGAGCCGCGGATCGGGACCGGATGACGCAGTGCTCAGCCACCGGGCGCAGCGGCAGCGCGTGTAACAAGACACCAGCCACACTCAGCCGACACTTTCTTTAGATGCGTTGAGGTACCGTTAGCGTAGTGGTTTAGGTACGCGTCTGGAAAACCAGGGGCACCGAGTTTGCTTCCCTGCCGTGTCCGCCCTGCCTGCCCAGGTGAGAGGCAGACCAAGCCTGTAGCCTAAGCAGCTGAGTGCGTCATAACTCCCCACTGATATTACGTGCGTTGAACACAAATGTATAAAGTATTCTGCACTGAAAGGATGGCGTGGTAGGAGAGGCCAATGTGCGCTTAAGCGAGCTAGCGACAAGTTCACGGGAAGGGTTGTGCGTGGCTCTCAAACTGCCGTTCTTCATTTGAGAACCGCACACGACATGTCTCATTCTAAGCCCCACCCAGTTTATGCGCATTGGGATTCGTGTAAAGATATAATGACAGAAAAGACTCCACACCTACAATGAAGCCGATGACCGGCATTGCATGCCATTTCTATTCGACGAAACTGCGTCTGATGTCCTCGTCGTGGATCGCTGTCCACGTGGCTCCTTCGCCAGCCTTTAACACTTCACCGGTGCGGCGCCACTCTTCACAAACACCTCGGCCATGTCACACTTGAGTGAGTGCCAAGCTCTCTTGTTTTTAAAGGCACCAGTATAACGAGCTGTCAAACCAACTCCGATGATGTATTACGTTTGGCAAGCGATGATCTTTGATAATAGACACAAGTCGACGCGAAAAGAAACACAGCTTGGACTTACCGGAGAGATCCAGCCGTTTTAGTGCTGACAAGCCGTCGAAAAGTTTTCCTTCTAAATTGATGATATCGTTGTCTCGCAAGAAGAGTTCACGAAGATTGGACAACATCACAAGCGACCCGTTCGGCAACGACTGCAGGAAGTTGTGACTGAGATCCAGGGACGTCAAGGCCTTCAGTCCGCTGAACCCTCTGGATGGAAGCGTCACTATGCGATTCGTATCTAGTCGCAGAGTGTTCAGTTTCCCCAGATTGGAAAAACTCCTGTCCCCTATCACGTCAATCTTGTTCTGACTGAGGTCCAAAACCCTCAAACTGTTCAGGCCCATCAAGGCCCCCGGTTCCACAGACGTGAAGTTATTCTGCGCGAGCGTCAGCTTGGTGAGGTTGGGCAGCACATCGATAAAGTTCTCGGTGAGCGCGCCGCTGAACATGTTCCTGTCCAGCGCCAGCTGCTGCAGGCCACCCAATCGGCCGAGCGCCCCCTGGCTCAGCTGATTCGAGTCCAGCCGATTGCCCTCCAGGCTCAGGCTAGTTAGGCTGGGCAGCGCCGCGAACGCGCCCGCCGCCAGCCGCCCGATCTCGTTGTCGGCTAGGTTGAGCTCGGTGAGACTCGGCAGCGGCGGCAGCTCGTCCTCCTCGACGGCGCGCAGGCGGTTACCGCTGAGATCGAGCCGCTCCAGCTGCGCCAGCGGCCGCAGCGCCTCGACGGGGACGCGCGCCAGCCGGTTCTCGCCGAGCCCGAGCGCCAGCAGCGAGCGCTCCAGCCCGGCCAGCAGGTCGTCCGGCAGCTGCTCGGCGTGTGAGCCGGACAGCAGCAGGCCGTGCAGGGCGGCGCCGCGGAACAGGCCGCCGGGCAGGCTCGGCAGGCCGCGCACCACCAGGTCGGCCAGCCTCAGGCGCGGGGCGGTCCGTCAGCCGGGCGGCCACGGCGCGCAGCTCGGCCTCGTCGGAGGTCAGGCAGCGGAGCGTGCGCTGGGCGTCGCAGCTGCACCCCTTGACGTCCTCGAGGCAGCCGGAGGCCGGCAGCGCCTGACAGCAGGGTCAGGGACACCACCGCCGGCAGCAACAGCCTGCGACAAACATAGCCTTCCGTTAGACGACGCACACAAATGGCTGGAGTAATATATACAGGGGAGGCACAATCTGCACACGACTCAGACACACGGATGACTCAGGCATGCGCGGTTCGGTCCGGCGTGCGTGTCTGCACGACAAATCTCACGCCCCGCACCGTCACTCGTTTCAATTAATTGCTGCTTTAGCGGCTGTCAGGAGGCCGCCGCGACCCTGAGGAACGGCGTCATCACGCGGACACGGGACGCCTTTTGTAGCTGGCCGGTGTGAATGCACGTTTGATGGCCAACCTCCGTCTTGGGCAGCCCGCTCCTTTTGTGGCCCGCTGAGAGGGTGAGGCTTTACTGGCCACGACAGGGGCGGCCGGCGCACGGCGCACGGCGCATTCACGGCTCGGGGTGGTCGCCACGGCGGCAACAAACGACTTCCTCCACCTTGACGTGGCGGCAGTGACCCTGTGCTCCGCGGCGGCTTGCAGTGGTGCAACAAAGAGCCGAGCGCACCGATAGGTTCACTAAGTGCCGAAGTGCCGGGTGCTGAGGTTTAGCCACACCGGAGTGCAGTGGCGGAAAATTGCCGGCAGAAAGGAAATAGCAGTTGGAGTTTTTTCCCGTATCTTTCTAGCGCGTAGCGTAAATGTAGGCACGCGTCACGCAGATGGCGGATATACAAGCCATCGCCTATGAGTCGCACTTCGCATAAGAATATGGTCAGCTATGAAAGTTCGTCAAGCACAAGCTTCACGTGGACCCATAGATTGGTGACAATGTTCTTACGGGACTTGCCGACTACCTCACTGGATCAAACTTCAGAATGCCTCATATAATTGTCCGCAGATGTCTTTCACCAATCCGCACGGAGGCGAGCTAGAGCCAACCATCGCCGACGCAGAGTTGCTTAATCAGCTTTCCACTCTATGTGGCGACCGCCGGTATGTCGACCACACGGCCAGGCCGCTTAACGAGCCGACCGCGAGACAGAGCCGCCGGCCTGCTCTCAGCTGCCGTCCATGAAATACCGCACCGGCGCCGGCGCCGCCGACTCTGCAGAACTCTCGTAACTTCGCTTGGCTTCGTCAGCCGAACAAAAGCGTCGGGGAGCCAGCTGCGGGTGGCGGGAGCGAGAGGGCGCGCTGCCGCACCACATCCGGTCCGGCGGCGGCCGCCTGTTCAATGTCGCCGGAAATCGTCGGCGACGCGGCGCGACCGTAAAGCCCGCGCCGCGGCCGGCTGGCGGCGCGTTACAGTGACGCAGCGGCCGCCGCCGGCCGCCACGCCGTGTGAGCACACATTAACGACCGTGTTATGGCGCCCCTCGGAAATAGTTCTGCAGGCCTGGCCTGGCGCGCGCCCGTCGCGCGTCCGCCTGTCGCCGCCGTAATTAACGAACGGGCGTGATGGATGTCCCGAGCTGGCATGCAGACGTCAAACGTCGCCGGCCGGGCCCCGCGCGCGCCCGGCCGGCGACTCAGGCCGGGCCGCTGGCGCCACTCGAGGGGTCACGAGGCCCCTCCTGCGTCTCTCCAGCGCCGGTCTCTGGACAGACCCAGTGGCTCGCAGACCGCCGGCAGCGAGAGCTCCGCACCAGGGCGCCTGCTCATCAGGTACCTAGCACGCCGCACGAGCCGCTCCTGTGTCCTACTGGAGGACTGTGCAGAACGCCCCGGTGTTCAAGTGCCCCAACTGCGGCCGAGGCCGCCCACCGGGGCGCCGCTACAGCCCCTGAAGCCCCCGGTTCAGCTGAGGACTCGGCCTCTCCAGAACGGGTGCCAGCCGACGCGTCGGTCGGCCTCTCCTTCACCCTGGAGGCCGGCCGTCCGGAGGCCGCCAACCGGCCCAACCGCCGGCCGGCCCACTAATCGAGTACTTAGCACAAATCGGCTTATCTCTGACGTGACAGCATAAAGCACGCGGAGGCGGCGGCGCCGGCCGGGCCGGGCCGGGCCGGGCCGGGCGCGCCGACCAGCGAACGGGAAGCCCGGCACACGACGCTCCGCCCTGCATGCCGCGCCGGTGGACCAGTCGGACTGTCAGTCGAAATGTTCGGCAGACCGCGAATCGGCGATTTGTCACGGTACAAATCGGAGTCCGATCTGGTGGCTACCACCACTACAGTGAATCACCTGGGAAAAGGCGAATTGGGAAGGAGAGCGGACTGCACCGACTGGGACAGGCCCCAGCACTGCGCTGCAGTAACTGTGGACACGATCCGCGCCACGTATCTAGGAGCGCAGGTGTGCGGCGCTCTAACCGACCTCGGCGTCCCAAGCCAAACAGCGCGGCTATCAGCGCGGTGGATCTGCTCCGGCCGGCGCGCCAGCGGCGCACGGGCAGCTAATGGCTGTGCGCGGCCGTCGTCGGCACCGCGGCCAATGGTGCGTGCGATGTGGTGACGGGCTGTCGACGCGCTGCAAGTCACGCCTGTTATTCCAGGCCGGCTGCGGCCGCCGCCGAGGAGGCTCGGCGCCGCTCTCGGCCGCCGCCGTGTTTACTCGGGCGCGCCGCTCCGGCCGGCCGGCGCCGGACGCGAGGCCGTGGCTCCCGCGTTTGCCGGGCCGAGCGGAGGATCCCGGCGGCCGGGTGCTGGGCGGCCGAACGACAGGATACCGAGGCTGCAGCTGAGAGGGACCGACCACAGACTGGGGCCGGAGAGGGAGGGCAAGACGCCGGCAGCGTCCTGACAAGGGGAGAAGAGTCGATAATTGGCGCTAGAGGAGAGCGCAGGGCATGAGTCGTCACCGCTTGGTATGGGTGGTCGCCGCGGGCCGGGTGGAAGGCAGAGTCCGGGAATGGCGCATGGAGGGCATGGCTTTGATGAACGGGGGCGTAGCGGACAAATGAAACGTGCATATATGTGTATATATGCATACACATAAATACACACACACACACACACACATATATATATATATATATATATATATATATATATAAATTTGCACACATGCAGGTATAACGGTATAAGCAGCACGACGCGGAGCAGTACGTCTGGTATTATCAGAGCCTTCGGCAGCGTGATCTGTCACTGGCGGATATCACTCGATACAAGCTTCAAACCTATCGATGCTAATTTTAGGTCATTTCTGTTTTGGCTGCCATCACTCCCCTGCGTCAATATCGCTGATGAAAAGCGATAAATCAGCGTCTTGATGTTCCTGACGTCAGGAGCTGCCACATATAAATTCCTCCCAAGTTTAAAATAGAAGGCGGGTCTGGTCGAGCGGCCGAAGAGAGCCTCCGCACTGCGAGCGCTCAGACAAGGCCCAGGGCGCCGGCAGCCGTCATGGGAATCTAGGACGCTGCTAACGACTACACAGTCACTCGTCGTCCTGCTGGGTAGCAAGGCACCAATTATACATGAGCGGTGACCTCCTCACTTGCTGAGTTATCGCTATCCGCTGGAGTGGACTGCGCTCCTGCACTGGCAAACTTTTATTTTCCGCGGACGAATAGCTAACAGCATGAAGATTAATCGTACCAGGCGGTAAAATATGGATATCCATAGGCTAGATGTATGCATAAATATGGGTAGCCTGGCAAATAAAGATGCATGGAAGATATCACATGGTGAAGTATGGCTATAGATCGTTAAGAATAGCTCGTTTATTTGCTTTTATCAACTTGACCTGCGGGTCACGCGCTTGAGCAGTAAGTGTAGATTGTTTGCTGAAGCCTGTGGTGAATTCCTGAAGCTGTGTCATTGCGTCGTTCAGCATTGTTTCCAGGAACCCCTGAAGCAGATATCCGCTAGACCATTGTGTCTTTATCCATCAAGCCACTTTCGTATTTCCTGCGGTCTGTTCGCTTCAGCTGTGTCTTCTTATGTTGTTAGTGATTGCCTTGTTCATGAAATGTTAACTGTACATCGTGCAGGCCTTATTTGATGAAAGGTTGTCATCAGGGTAATGAAAGAAAAATTGTCGGCGGTCTTGTGACAAAGTTTACCCAACATTAGATTTGGGAAAACTCGAGGCTTGATGGTGCATATATAGAGAATATGATACGTGCGCTAGCATCCGTATCCAGCAGTTTAAGCTACCTAACGCCGTATTTGAGTTGAAAGTGATCGTTAAACCCTATGCAAAGGTCATGAACCCCCAACCTTGTCGTAAAGCAGACGAAGCGAGTTTTTCCTTTTTTGGCTCTTTTCCGCTTCGACTTTCCCCCTCTGGCCCAACTGTACCATATACATGAGGACGTCCTACCGCTGAAAATTTGTAAATTTCTGTTCTTGGCCCTGCCCGACTTCCGTCATCATCGTCTCATATTCTGCACGCCCAGACCAGGCTTTCGTGACCTTTACATATAGCGTAACGGTCACTTTCAACTCACTTGCATCGTGCTGTCCCTATCAAGGCACCATGATCACGGCGACGCCCTAGCCGGATGTCACCTGCCACGGCGACGGCTTTAATCGCTGGATCACCATCACGGCGTTAACTTTACCCCATAGCATTATCAACGGCCATCACAGCGGCAGATCCCCACACCACATATTGAGCGGCGGCCTTCCCCAGCGACTCAGGTAATGCAGGCCGCGTGCCGGCGTTAGCAGCCAGCCTGCAGATCTGCGGGCAGCCCGCACCTATCCCTGGCGGAGGCGCTGCATACAGAGCAGGTCGGCAGAGCAGCCCGGCTGCCAACAACTAGGCCATACTTGGTCAGCGCTCTGGGCGTTTGCATTTTTCTGCAGTTGGCCGCAATTCAAGCAATTAAGTGCAGCATCGTAAACAACTGCAACACTAACCAGTCCCAAATGACTCGTCCAGCAGCGAGGTAGAACGATAACACGCCTGTTTGCAGCCGCGAGTCCTTCTGCTAGTATCGTGGCCGTGATGCGGTGATTCTCCGGGACGTCCATGTTTCCGCCCTATGACGTCACGCGCCAGTTGTTTTTAGCGTTACTGACATGTTTGGCCGGATGCTGGATGCTGGATGTGCTGTAGCTGGCGGGGTGGCGGCGGGTCTGTGGCCGGCAGGGCCAAGCCCCGGCAGTCAGATATGCCAGTCAGGGCCGCCGCCTTATCTGAGACAGCTGGACTCTCTGGGCTTAACTGGCGTGATCGGCGCCATCTGAAGCAGGCGGCGAGGAGGGAGGGGGGGGGGGGGGGCAGAGGCGTCCTCGGCCGGTCACGCGCACGCCCTTCCTCCGCAGGTAGCAGGACTCCCCAGACAGACTCCCCGACTGCCCTCTGCGGCGCTGCAGCAATGGCCAGCTGCCAATCGTTTGGGAACACCACTCCGCCTTACAGCGTTGAAATGAATGCCACCTTCGGTTACACTCGTGCTGGCCACGCGAAAACTCCAAAAGTCGCCGTGTGTTCACGCCCACAACCCGCCAGCCGCTGCCGGTGTGGGCGCGCTGCTGGCGGCGGTGGCACGCCTCCCGTCTGCGGACTCGTCTGCCTGCCAGGCAGCCGGCCGCGCAGGCGCGGCTCGACGGCTGGTCTCGGCCCAGCTCCACCACGAGTGCGCCACGCCGCCTGCCGTCTGCGGACTCGTCTGCCTGCCAGGCAGCCGGCCGTGCTGGCGCGGCTCGACGGCTGGTGTCCGCCAAGCTCCACCACGAGCGCGCCACGCCGCCTGCCGCGGCTCTGCGCAGCCGAGCCGGGCCGCGGCGAGGCCGGCGCCTGGCCTACCTCCCGCTGGAGTCTGACGCGGTGGGGCGGCCGGCGCCGCAGCCGGCTCCGGGAAGCCATCAGCAGACGATCTGGACGCCGAAACGGCGAGCCTCCCGCAACATGAGCCGTCGGGAGTAACGAGGATGATGTGGCGTGCTCGAAGGGGTAGCTATCTTACTTTTTCGTGGTGGGTACTTCTGTGTCAATATCAGGACGCGTGATGTGGGTTTGCTTGATTAAGCGCCTGAGAGCTAAAGATTCGATTAAAACGGGCCGGCAAGCTGGATGTGCAAGACAGGGAATGCTCGCAGCAGTAAGTTATAAGGCGCACATGCCGGGAGAAGGTCGGCAGAACTGTGCCATGAGGATATTCAGCCGTGATGTTCCCCCAGCGGTCTATCCAAACACGGGTACGGGATTAGCAGTGAAGGGCACACAGTCAGCAAAAGCTGCACTTCTCCGAATATGTATGCGCTTTCGGTCACAGTAACCAGTGGCTCGGGCTATGTATTGCTGTCCGGCCGTGAGACGTGGGATAAAAACCAAGGACGCCGGTAGGACTTTTACGGGAATCACCGCGCTCAGACGGTAACAGATACCGTCACGCGGACGACAGGCGTGACAGATACCGTCACGCGGACGACAGGCGTGACAGATACCGTCACGCGGACGGCAGACGTGACAGATACCGTCACGCGGACGACAGGCGTGACAGATACCGTCACGCGGACGACAGGCGTGACAGATACCGTCACGCGGACGACAGGCGTGACAGATACCGTCACGCGGACGACAGGCGTGACAGATACCGTCACGCGGACGACAGGCGTGACAGATACCGTCACGCGGACGACAGGCGTGACAGATGCCGTCACGCGGACGACAGGCGTGACAGATACCGTCACGCGGACGACAGGCGTGACAGATACCGTCACGCGGACGACAGGCGTGACAGATATCGTCACGCGGACGACAGGCGTGACAGATACCGTCACGCTGACGACAGCGTGACAGATCCGTCACGCGACGACAGGCGTGACAGATACCGTCACGCTGACGACAGGCGTGACAGATACCGTCACGCGGACGACAGGCCTGACAGATACCGTCACGCGGACGGCAGACGTGACAGATACCGTCACGCGGACGACAGGCGTGACAGATACCTTCACGCGGACGACAGGCGTGACAGATACCGTCACGCGGACGACAGGCGTGACAGATGCCGTCACGCGGACGACAGACGTGACAGTTATCTGTTGCCGCGGAACGATGATATAAAAACACAGCTTGGCCTATGACGGGCTATCGAGGCCGAGGTCTAAGCCTGCAGATTCTCATGATAACTGACTGTCTCGTCCACAGAGTACAGTAAGATGAGACATGTTGGTATGGGGATGTACAGCTTTCAATGAACGGTCTTAAGATGAAAGACGATTTCACTTTAGCCATCTAAATGCGTATTACAGTCTCGACACAAAACGGAAACAGGGGGTCTTGTAAAAAGAAGAAAAAGCAGGGACAGAGAGGGGGAGAGGGAGATGGAAGGAGAGAAGAGAGAGAAAGAGAGAGAGAGAGGAGAGAGAGGGAGGAGAGAGCGAAGAGAGAGTGAGAGACGAGAGAGAGAGAGAGAGAAGAGAGGAGGATAGACGAGAGAGAGAGAGGGAGAGAGAGAGAGAAAGAGAGAGAGGAGAGAGAGAGAGCAGAGAGAGGAGAGAGGAGGATGAGAGAGAGAGAGCGAGACGAGAGAGAGAGAGAGAGAGAGAGTAGGAGAGGTAAGAGAGAGAGAGAGAGAGAGAGAGAGAGAGAGAGAGAGAGAGAGATGAGAGAGAGAGGCGAGAGAGAGAGGAGAGGAGAGCAAGAGAGAGAGAGAGAGAGAGAGGAAGAGAGAGAGAGAGAGAGAGAGAGGAGAGAGAGAGAGAGATGAGCTCGTCTGGAAGGCAGTTCCGGGTCAGCCGACCGGCGGGGGAGGCCGCCAGGGAGGCCGTGACCTCCGTCAGCGCCACACCTCGCCACCCGCCGTTAACGAATTCAGACGCGTAGACCGAGGGGCTGCCGGACACACACACACACACACACACACACACACACACACACACACACACACACACACACACACACACACACACACACACACACGCCCGCACGCACGCACGCAAAAGAAGAATGTCAGCTAGCTTCGGTGATGCCTAAGGCGGCGTTAGTACCGAACGAACGCACCATTGCGTAGACGGCCAGCTGACAGTGGAGCAGCCAGACATGAGTGGTGGTTGGTGCTCGGGTGGCGCCCGGACAGCGCAGGAGCCGGCGGCGCGAGCGTGGCGGCCCCCTGCTCCGATGACGTGGTGCCGTGCGTCACTCGAGCCCGGTCCCGACCACTGTTGTCGATGCTCGTTGCTCTTGGCACAGTCGCTCGCCACTTCCAGAGCGCTGGAGACCCGAGCGGCGCCTGATGAACGGCGACGTGCTGCCTGAGTCGGCGGCGGCGTGACGCCCGAAATAGCGCGCCGCCCACCCGATCCGAGCCGTGACCGCGTGACCGCCCGAACAGAGCCGATGCCTCAGCACGCCCGTGGCCGGAAGCCCTTGCGCAATGCCCGGCGAGGATCGAGGCGCGGAAGAGGTGGAGCTGCGGGGGCGCACGTCCAATGTCTCGCGGGCCGGCGCAGAGCCGCACCTTGGCACCGCGCCGTCCATTACTATTCATCGATACTTGAGCTATACGGCGGGGTGGCCATTACAGTGGGCACCGTTATCTGCGTCACGGGCGGCCTGCACGGCCGGAGGGCACGCGGTGTCAGGGCGCGGGCACGCCGGCGCCGGCGCCGGCAGCTCGGCCGCCGCGCTCAGCTGGGGCGGCTGTCGGCGGTGTCGTCGCCGCTGCGGGGTGTCCCGGCCGCCCGGCTGCGCGCCCGCCGGTCCGCACCGCAGACGATCGGCGTGCTTGATACGGCGCGCGACCGGCCCGAACACCTGTTCAACAGCGGCGATAGCCCCGCGGATCGGGCCAGCTGTTTTCCGGCGGCGGAGGCGGCGGTGGCGGCAGCGGCGGCGGGCACACCGCTCGCCCACGCGCGGCGCCGGCGCTGTGCGATGCGCGGCTCGCCGCGTCGCCCGGCTGACGGACGCCCGGGCGGCGGCCACGGCCTTATACGGCAGCGAAAAATGCCCGCCGCCTGGCGTCGGTGAGCACGACAACCCCGTAATGAGGAGCCGCGATCCTGCAGCGATATCTGGCCGCCGACGCGCGGACGTACCAACGTCGCTCCAGCGCTGGCTCCCGGTCTGCAGAGGGCTCCCGGTGTAGAAGGAACCAGATCGCGCCATCTGCGGAGAGCCCGGCCGATGGAGTTCCGCGTGGAGCTCAGAGTCCGCGCGCGAAGGTCGTTCTCGACGGCGTTCGTCTGCTGAGCATGCGGCGACGGGCTGGTGACGCCGTGTCGGCGACAGGCCACGCTGCGGCAACTCTGGCGGAAACCCGGCCGTTCCGGACCGGCAGCGCGCTTTGTGTCGGCGGTGACGTCACTGCGCCGACCGCTCGTTAAGCCGAAACAGACCGTATCGCCGATCGCGGCACGCGAGTTCGGCCGCCCTGTCAACCAATTACGAACATGAACGTGCCGTGCCTTGTTATCTGCCCGGCTTCGTATGCCGCAGTCGCCCTGATCGTAAACAGCGCTGGAGCCTGGTCAGGGAGTCTGACATTCCCCTGGCGCGTCAGGTTGCCAGGCCGGCCAGCCCGCGCAGCGTTGCTATCATCCTCGCTGCTCTGATAACGATTACGACCGGAAAGAAGTCTGGGCGACGCACGACAGGCCACATTGACCCTCAGCTGGAATGCAAATGTCTGGGCCTAATGGAACGCCCGCAAAGTAAGACAGGGTTTTAGTTTTAATTGACGCCGGTCTTTTTACGCACGGTCTCTTGAGCAAAAAGGGCGGGCCCCTTGTGGGGCGAGGCGGCGCTGATGCATCACCGAGGGCGGCGCTTTTGTCGACGGGCGGCGCCGCGCCGGCAGGCCGGGGCTCCGCCCTCGTCTCGGTCTGGACCGCCGCTCGCCGTCGCCGGCCGTGACAGGCCGGGCTCCCCGCGGCGGCGGCGCGCCCGCCCCGACTCGGCGCATGCAGCACGCGGCACCACTGCCAGCCGAGCCGGCGATCGCCGCGGTCGGGGATGGCGGCGGCGCGGCTCCATCCGCGGCGATCTCGGCAACTCCGGCCAGGGAGCGGCCGGCTCGGCTGGAGCCGGCCTAACGTCAGCACCAGCCGTGCCGCGCCTGTTATCTAGCTATCGCCGTTTTCTCCGCTTCGTCTGCTTATCGTGGGCGCGGCTGGCCGCACGGTCGCCGGCCGGCCGGACGGGCGCACAGCTCGCTGGACAGGAGGGGTCCGGCTGCGCGTCTGATCGAGGTCAGTCGGGGCTCGCGCTCCAGATGGCCGGCGTCATCCCGCCGGGGCACGCTTGTCGCCCTGGCGGCGGTGTCCCAACATGCCGGGAGGCACCGCCGCGTCTTGCCCGCCAGGCCCGCCAACATCGGACGCACTGGAGGGGAGTCAGTCAGGGTCCCCAGATGACAGCAGAGCGCGGGTGACGGTTGGGTTTGCGTAGGCTGTGACGGGATGCCCGCGCGCCGGCGTCATCAGCGCTGACCCGGGCTTAACCGGCGCCGCGGGCGTCGCCGCGTCCCAGTTCAGGGGGCGGCCGGCGCCGGCCGGTGCAGGTCGGCAGGCGCCGCTGCAGTCCCGTTCGCCGGGCCGCCGCCCGCGGCTTGGTCGAATGGCGCGGGCACGCGTCACTCATGGCTGATAATGGCTGCCGACCAGCTCACGGCGTGCCGGCCGCCGGCCGAACCAACAGGTCGCCACCGCCACCGCCGCCGCCGCGGCGCTCGTTTCTCGCGCGGAATGCGGTTTTCGGGCCAGATTCGTACTCAGCCGGTTCCGCCGAGGTGAGCATTGCACGGACGCGGGACGCTTCGGCGCGCGGTGCCGGCGCGGCTCGGCCGACAGAATTCATTAGACACAAGCCGGCGCGGATTCGATCCGCCCCGAGCGATTATGCCCGGAACGCAGGAGATGGTAATGCGACTCGGATGGAGCGTGGCGCGCGGCTAGAGTGCGTCCCACATGCCGGGTGCCGCGAGTAGGGGGCGGAGAGCCGCCCACGCGGCGCCGCTGGGCCGCCGCGACGCCGACGAGGCCTCCCTGCAGGCGCCGGCTGGGTGCCGTCCCGCCCGTGTCTGCCTCCACTGCCAGGCTCCAGCCGCGGATGCCATGCCTTCGCGCCACTGGCGTGGCGGTCGAGCACTCCGCTGGCGCCGTCGGCACGTCCGGTCAGCGCGCGCTCGCTCTGTTTACATGACCATGGAGGGCCACTGGTTGCGTTTGTCCGCCAAGGTCGCGGCGGCGACAGCGTGGGCGAGAGAGTGCGTGCGACCCGGCCCCGACCGCGCCGGGCCGCCCCGGCCGCGCGCGCAGCATTGTCGGCCCTATCTGATGGAAAACAGGCGCACGGCTAATTTACATTTGGCGTATCGGAGAGGAGCGAGTTTTTAAAACGGCGTCATTACGGCGATGATCGAGCGGCCGCGGAGTCGCGCGTCAGTTTCGCAACCAATCCGGTTTGTCAGTTTCTCCTTGGCGCGGAGGGGTCGCCAGGCGCACCGTCACAACGAGACCCGGTGCCGACCGGCAGCGCACGTGAGAGCGAGCTCACGCCATTTGTCAGCCACCTGCAAGTGCGTCACAGAGTCACGGGCGCTCGTGCAGCTGCCACCGAGCCTTGTGCGACAGCATGACATTCCAGTGAGATTCCCAACGTCTGCCCGTAGAGATTATTGACGGCGGCTGCATTAGCCAGTAATATTGCGAGGAATGTTTTATGTCACTGACAATACCACGGAGTCCGTGCCAGCCAGTCGCCAGGCGGTAATCCCTCAGGGTCACAAAGACGTCCAACGCAGGCGATCACAGCTCACATGAAATTAATCGGCTCCGCTCATCACGGAGTTCCTCAACAAAGCCTTCCAGCTGGCCATCTCCGGGTGGACAGACCGGCTTTCCGCAGGAGAGAATCACGGCAGTATGAGAGGCTGCGGCACCTTCCGTTTAATAACTGGCCACGTGATTGTCAGCGACGGCCATGACGGCGGTAGTTTATCGATTCCGCATGCAAGCGGGCCGAGATAATCGACTCACAACAGCCGGGTGCAGAAGGACTCCGGTTGGCGAACTCTGTAGAGAGTCGAGCGCACTGTCGGTGTAAAGGGCACCGAGCAGCACTCGCTTAACGGAACGGCTTCACAGAAAAAAATCAGTTCAGTTGCATTCATGTGTGGAGATTTACAATATCTTGCACAAATTTGTACTGTGCATTTTGTTGCATGGCATTCGATATCTCGCCGAATACTTCTGCAATGCTTTTTAATGGGATTTCTGGGCCCGCCGATGGGGAGATAATGCCTACAGGAGAAAGTGCAGCTTTGAAAGCCTTTAAAATAGTGAATCAAAAACGTATAATTAGTGTTTCTTTGCTTGAAATATTGATCAGAGTGAATTGCCATAGGTACGGAGAGTCCCTGTTAGCTTTGTTTACACAAGCACATTGTATTAATACGTATTTTTCTCACTTTGTCCAACCTTCAGCACAAAAATGAGACCTGGAGTGGGTCAATACTGGTGTGGAAACATTTTCACACATCATTATTCTATGGATATATATATATATATATATATATATATATATATCCCTTCCACCTCATAGGAGTGGAATATAGTAAGGGTCGGCAGAGGAGCCTAGGAGGCACAGGGCATGTGGCCCACGTCAAATTGCCAGGGAAGGCAATTTGAAGGCAAAGAAGGCAAAGAAGGCAAAAGGGAAGGTGAGTGGCGTTGTGTCAGTGTACACCGGCGAGCGGCGTTGTGTCAGTGTGCACCGGTGAGCGGCGTTGTGTCAGGAAGATGGAAATCTTCCTCGCAACGGGTAAATATTTTTCAGAGCGCACCACTGTTGCCAATGACCTTTCTCGCTCGTGATATAAGACCAGGGGTCCACGTATGCTACGGTCGCGCCTCCATAAGGCCTTCAGTTTTTCTTCCGCTGCTTCCCGTAGCGTAGTCTAAAACAGCTGGTTTTAAGAGCCGTTTTCAGCGTGTCAGTGTGCACAGGTGAGTGGCGTTGTGTCAGTGTGCACCGGTGAGCGGCGTTGTGTCAGTGTACACCGGCGAGCGGCGTTGTGTCAGTGTGCACCGGTGAGTGGTGTGTCAGTGTGCACAGGTGAGTGGCGTTGTGTCAGTGTACACCGGCGAGCGGCGTTGTGTCAGTGTGCACCGGTGAGCGGCGTTGTGTCAGTGTGCACCGGTGAGCGGCGTTGTGTCAGTGTGCACCGGTGAGTGGCGTCGTGTCAGTGTGCACCGGTGAGTGGCGTTGTGTCAGTGTGCACCGGTGAGTGGCGTTGTGTCAGTGTGCACCGGTGAGTGGCGTTGTGTCAGTGTGCACCGGTGAGTGGCGTTGTGTCAGTGTGCACCGGTGAGTGGCGTTGTGTCAGTGTGCACCGGTGAGCTGGCGTTGTGTCAGTGTGCACCGGTGAGTGGCGTTGTGTCAGTGTGCACCGGTGAGTGGGGCTGTGACCGTTACCCGGTTATCGGATCCGGAAAACGTCCGCTGCTAATTTTGCGTGCGGACAGGCAGCACGGGTGCAGAAAAGCACCTATTTAGAACATGCCGTTCTACTCGTTTCCGGACACGCCATCTTGTCCGTCAGGACACGGACCCGAAGGCAGTCCTTCGCTCTGCTTAACAAAGACACGTATTTTTCCTCTCACAGACGACACCCTTACCGCCCACCACCGCGAAACATCACCCCGAAAGGTCGCCTGCGGACCTATGTGTTGCAATGGCTTTATCTGCCCAAATTCACAGCCCTAAACACAAAAATGCTGGGATAAATTATCAAATGGCAGCAATTGATGCTTTCCCGAAAAGAAGCGTTTAAATGCATAACACGAATTAACGTTATCATCGGCCAGAATCGCCAACAGATAAGCAGATATAGTGGTTTCTCGTTTTGCCCGCGGTCCCCATTATGCCCCTTTCCCTTCACACACGTCACGTTTTTATGCGACGTAGCATCCATGCCGTGGTGTTTCATGAGCAGGCGAGACAGGTTGAATGTGTTTCATCTGCCATTTGCACTATCGGCATGTTGCATTTTTTACTTGGGACAGTAATGGCTCTGTGGGCGCTATATGGCCGCGCAGTCGAAGCGACCGAAAACGCCGATGCACCTACTACCAGTAATGACTCCTCCACGCCCATCGCACGATAGCACCAATGCATTATGCTTACACCACGACGGCAGCAGCATTCTTCTGTGCTAACCACTGATGCAAAACTACATATCCCACATGATCCTTAAACCGACCAGATACCGGGGATAGAAACGGAAGCCAATTGTATAGACCGCTGCAGCACCGGGTGGCTGGTACCCGGGGACGAAGTAGCTCCAACGTTGACAGTCACGGTGCTGACGTCACCACTGGGTGTAAGGCCGCGCCACTAGGGAAGTGCTGACGCCATCGCCGGGACGTGCTGACGTGACGTCACTGCCAGCATGGACTAACGTCATCGTCAGGACTAGCCGATGCCCAGTGGCGTAGCCAGGATTTCGTCCGAGGTGGGGTAAATCGGTTCACTAGGGGCCCTTTTTGTTAAAGAAGCCCACTGGCGTCTTCACCGCATAGAAGCATTGGGGCCTTCGTGGCCTTCGGGCTTAGAGGTTCCGCCATCCCCAGGGGGGGGGGGGGGGTATGGCCCAAAAAGCCTCGTTGGTTACGACGCTGATGACACCCCTCGGGTACGTGTTGCTGACGTCACCGACGCCTGACGCTCCACAGCCGACCGGGCCGGGCACTTGCTGCACCCCCGTCCGAACGGGCAGAGCTGCGGGCTGCAGGACCCCTAGCAGAGACAACGGCGCGTGCACGGACCGCAGCATTCCCACGTCCGAGCGATCACAGGCAACACACCTGGTCCTCGGCCTCAAAGCGTCTAAACATTCCTCAAAGAAATTCCACGGCTCCTCGCCAAGTAAGAGGAACGACTTCTCCGTAAAACACACATCACCCAGTTCTCGAAATCCGACAAGGCGCCGTGTTGCCGACCTCGGCTCCCTTCCAGCGCCAGATGTCAGCCGGGCTGCCGTGGTCGCTGCAGCTCTGTACGCGGCGTCGACGAGAATGACGTTCCCGCCCGTTGATTGCGGTGACATCTGAAGGTTCGCTGGGGGCTGGGCTGGCAGCCGCGAGCATTCCGCAGCCCTCAGACTCGCGGTGGCGGCTGAAGCCCGCCGGCTGGAGCCAGCGCCGGCCAGCGCCGGCCAGCGCCCATGCGGTCAGCATCAGCTAGCGCGCCACGTGCGGTCCTTCCCTGCACGGCCGCCGACGCCGGACCGTCGTCCGGAGCGGGGCTGGTGCGAAATAACGCCGGGCATGTGCGCCGCCACAGATCCACTGGCACTCACAGATCGCGCGGCACTGTCGGCAGCTGCTGCAGCTGAGATCACAGACGGTACCAGCGCGTGGCTGTGGGCGACCGTCGCTGGGACCAGCGTGTGGCTGTGGGTGACCGTCGCTCGGACCAGCGCGTGGCTGTGGGTGACCGTCTCTGGGACAAACGCGCGGCTGTGAGTGACCGTCGCTGGGGCCAGCGCGTGGCTGCGGGTGATCGTCGCAGGGACCAGCGTTTGGCTGTGGGTGACAGTCGCTAGGACCAGCGCGTGGCTGTGGGTGACCGCTGCTAGGACCAGCGCGTGACTGCGGTGGTCGATCCTGGGACCAGCGCGTGACTGCGGGTGACCGTCGCTGGGACCAGCGCGTGGCTGCGGGTGACCGTCGCTGGCATCGGGTCAGACGCAGGGCAGAGGGTACGGGCGGCCGCACGTCGGGGCTTTTAAAGCCGGAAGTAGATGCGCGTGGAACGAGCGAGGTGATAACCAACGTTATTGTCATTACTGTATAGATAATAGCTAAACATTAGCGTATTCAACCGGTCGCCTTTTGCAAATTCACGACGTTGGGATCCGTAAACGCATGTGAATATTCTCGGCCTACGTGGTACGCAGGTGTATATATGTTTAGCGCATGCGCACATTTTTATAAATCATTTTGCTCCGACTGCATGTAGACCGGCCAAAACAGGTCAGCCTTAATTAAGAAGACAAACCGTTTGGAATAATTTGCGTTTTCCACGCCTGTGACGAAGGCGTTGAGAAAAAAGCGCAAGTTAGAACGCGCTGATCAGGCCGCAGTGAAACGGCCATGACTAAATAGAGCGCTCACATGCACGCTTCGCGCACGATTGTGCATAGTTTCATGGGCAGCACCATTTCATACCATTCATCAGAGGTGTCACTTCCTAAAATCGGTGGGGGTTCAGCCGAAAATGTCGACTTAACCTTCTCCCGAAACCTGATGTCTCCCCGGATTTCGGTCGTTTGAATTTGCGCCCTTGATTTTAAAACTAAAAAAACTTGTTTTAATATTTCGTGGATTCGAAATGTTTGTCCTGCGAAGAAGTGACTTCACATTTGAAGTAAATATGAGCTGCCTTTTAGTGAAAAGCTTAGAATGGGATGTGCTTTATAGCAAAACATCGTCCTAAAGCCTAGAAGGGGATGACCGCTGACTACCGCTGTCGCTGCCGACCGTCTTGCATAATTATCGCAGCCTGGAGTATGCGACAAATACACTTGCAATTGTGAAAACATGCGCTTACTCTTATCTGAGTCACTCAGTATCTTTAAAAGTTGTCGCATATTGCAGTAAATCATTCCTTTCCACAATTCCGGCGTTCCTTTTTGAAAAATGGCAAATGGTTGCAGGCTGGCTAAACATATGAAATTATTACCTAGTACAATAATATTCAAGACAATTGTTCTGTATATTTTGTCCCAGTATTCTCTCTCACACGCATTGCGGCACTCAGAGGAGCATTGGGAAGGCTCAAGTCAGCATTTGTGGGGGGGGGGGGGGAGGGAGAGGGGAAACTCAGGCCTTGCCGAAAGTATGTAACTGACGTCCCTGTAATACATGGTCATGCTGCCCATCTCAAATTTATGCTGCCCGCCCGCCGCCCGGTGTGCTGTGCACGAAACGACGCAAAATTTGCAAGGAATACGTCACTGACCTCGGACCAGTGTGAATTCAATTTCTATCTCGGGTTTCACAAACATTTGGGAACTGCACATCCGGTCTCGAGCCCAATATTTGTAAACATGTCGGTAAAAATTGAGTCCTACGATGACAGGGTCAGTTGTATATTTCATGCAACGCTGGCCAGTTATTTATCCGACCGTCGTCATGTACCATGGGAATGCCATGAGGATGTAAAGATGTCTGATAGCTAACCAAGTGCGCAGCTCAGCCCAAAAATGTCTGGCCACTTCAAGCTTCGAAATCGCAAGCTTGCGATAGATGGACCGGTGCACTGGCCACTAGACCAACCGAGCAAAATTCCTCTGCATCTTCGTCTCCAGATGCCTAAAAATATGTACATATCGGGCATCGGGGTAGCAATACCTGTGGTTAGTAGTATCACGAGCACAACTAGAATGAACTTCATGGGCCCGTCTTTAACCACAGACACTGCAAGCCCTTCCGGCCCGTGGGCGATGCCTCCTCATGGTGAGATACCAGCGAGACAAAAAAGCCTGCCCAGGACGTAGCAGGGATACACCATCCTGCCGCCGCGCCGTGACGCCTCGCGACCGCCGACTCGGGTCCCCTTGCGCGTCAGCCGGCTGCTGTGATGCGCGCCCGAGCGCGGCCCGACCCCGCGGCCGACCACCAGCGTGTCGGCATTTAGCCGGCGGCACCGGCACCGGGCGGAGGCGGCGCCGTCCGGACCAAACAAAAGCCGCGCCCAGCGACGGGTGGGCGGAGGGCGCTCCACGGCTGTGACTCGCAGCCGCGGTAAAGCCCGTGGCTCTCCAGGGCCTCACCAGGGCTGAGAGCCCCCCCCCCCCCCCTCCCGCGTTCAGAGGACAGGAGAGGCACGGTCCAGTCAGGGCTGGGGGACCGCCCCAGTGGTCAGAGGACAGGACAGGCGCGGTTCAGTCCTCACCAGGGCTGGAGTACCGCCCCCGTGGTCAGAGGACAGGACAGGCGCGGTTCAGTCCCCGCCAGGCCTGAGGGACCGCCCCAGTGGTCAGAGGACAGGACAGGCACGGTTCAGTCCCCGCCAGGCCTGAACCTCACCTCGGCTGAGAGACCACCCTCGCAGTTAGAGGAAAGAACAGACGCGATTTAGTCCTCGCCAGGGCTGAGGTACCGCTCCCGTGGTCAGAGGACAGGACAGACGCAGTCCAGTCCTCACCAGGGCTGGAGTACCGCCCCCGTGGTCAGAGGACAGGACAGGCGCGATCCAGTCCTCGCCAGGGCTGAGAGACCGCCCCAGAGGACAGGACAGGCGCAATCAAGTCCTCGCCAAGACTGGGGTACCGCCCCCCGCGGTGGGAGGACAGGGCAGGCGCGGTCCAGTCCTCGACAGGGCTGGGAGACCGCCGCCTTGTGTCTGCAGCGGGACCGTCCGCCTCTCAGTATCTAGAGCAGAGAGCAGTTAAGCCTCTATACAGCTGAGCCCTCACCCTTGTCCCGAGCCCCAGACGGATGGTGCGGGCTCACCACAGGCGGCGGCTGCCAGCCGCAGCGGCAGCCCTGCCGCCGGCCGGTTGACGGGCGCGCGGCTGCCGGGCTCGTCCGGCCACTAAGTGGGGTCGACAGGTGAAATCAGCGGGCCGACTGGCTGGCGGACGGGCCGCCGCCGACCCGCTGGGTCAACACAGCCGCGGAGCTGCCAGACGGGACGGGGAGGCGTGGCTGGCCGCGACCGGGCACCGCTGGGAGGAACCCACCCGCTGGGATTACACGCACTGAGGAGGTGGAGCCGGCAGAGGGCTGCACGGATTTCCCGAACTTCCCAGCTGGGATCTTGTCGATAAGGTTGAGGAATGCTGCCGGCCGAAGCTACAGAGGTCCTCTGTCTGGTACGCACGCTGATGTTCTTGGCATTGATGCTGCCCTGCACAGCTAGGCGGCCGGCTGACGGCATATCTCGACCCGCTGGCTGGGTTTGATCAACTCGAGGACCGATGTTGCTGCGTGGTACTGCGTGGGTACCTTTCCAGCTGGGGTCTTATCGGCACGATTCAGGAATGTCTCTGTTCGAGGCTACGTGGGGACTCGCCAGCTGTGTACGCTGATTCTCTGTGGTGTGTAGACGGAGTGTCGCGCAGCTAGGGGGGGGGGGGGGGGGGGGGCGGTAGCTGTACGTTATGACTCGTTAGGGCACCGCCGAGAATAGCGTGGCACTGAGGGCCCCACCCATGGATCAGCTGGAGAGGGCACGTGAAGAGGCGACATACGGGGCGGGACTGCAGCGTCTCTCTGCACATCTACACAACAGAAACAAGGCTTTCTTGACATAGCCCAGCTTAAGATAACCGCCTGAATACCAGGTATCCCGACTGGCGACACGACGCCGCGAGTTATCAGCTGGCGCGGGCAGCGGCAGTTGACCGGCGGGACGCGGCCTCGGCCGAGCGCCGCAAGTTTTCATGACGTCCGACGGAGCAGGGCTCCGACTGCAGACGGCGCGCACTGATCAAGACAATTGCCCTGCATCACGGTAACACTCCCCCGGGAGTGCGCGTCCCAGCACGCGGACTCCACGGAGTGCCAACTGCTCAGCTGAAACCAAACAAGCGAAGACGGGGCGCAGTGCCGGACTCTCACCTGGTGACGAGTCCACGCGCGGCCATGGCGTGTCAGTGAGCTCCGGTCCGGGACGCTCCGCAGCGGCGCGGGCACATGGTCTGGACCAGCTGGCGCAGCACGTCCGCCCACCGCCAGTCGGCACACTCTACTGAGCGGCGCCGGCCGGCCGGCCGTGCGGACCGGGCCCTGGCGGCGCCGGCGCCCGCCCCGCGCAGCCTTTATGGTAATGGTGATTGTCGCGCAGCGTCGCGTGTCGGCCGCTGCACTGTCGCCAGCGCTGGTGTCGTGTTCCGGCCGTAAAGGTCGCCGTGGCGCCGCAGGGTACGGCGAGGTCGCCCCATCCCATCTGCAGACGAGGTCGGGGGCCGCGAGCGGCGGGCCATCCTGATGCGTTCAAGGCCTCCCGGTATGTGACGTTTCAGGTGGAATGAATACTTTTTCACCCAAGCTCCAACATGCAACAGCCAGACTATGACCTAAACCGCACCACAATGGCATGTGCTGTTGGACGGTCACCTTGAGGCAATACGCCGAACTTCCCGCATCAGCAGAATCGCTCTGTTTATTTGCGAGCGTTTCTCGGTGGCGCCCGGAGGCGCGCGTGATATTCCGATTAATGGTGTGTTGGCCGGGTGACTGGGGCCGCAGCGCAGCCGTCATCTGCGGCGGGCCGGCGGTCGACCGTCCCGGATCCCATCGCGATGCTGTCGACCATCACCTCTATCTGCTCATCTGCACAGATCAGGTCCCATCGTCCAGTGCCCTCCAGCCGTCACGACCTCATGATAGGCAATCGCACAGGACGCTTGGAGGTTGCCCTGATGTCTCATAGCCAGTGGTGAAAGCAGCCGATGAAATCCATGGCGTTTTGATCACGTGGAGGTGCTTAAACATCCGATTTCGTGTGACATAAGCGAGCACTGACAGCATCCAATCCTGGTTCATACGCTATATTCCGTGTTGCTTGAAGTGCACTCCTTACGCTGTTGACAGAGTTTCAATTTTGACTGCAAGGTCTTAAATTTAAGTCAACAAAGTTCTAGGCCCTACGAGAGACGACAGTAGATGCAAGGGAGAGGGGCCACAGGAGTCGTGGTCCACCCTGGGGCATACGCAGGCCCCGAAAGGAAAAGAACATGCTGGCAAACAACAGAATTGCCAACGAATTGAATTCAAGAAAACTGTATACATTAACGATCACTCACCTTAGGTTGACTGCTGAGGGTGTGAGTTCCATCACGACTGAAAATGACAATGAAAACACCAGTAATTCTTGTTGAGTCTTGGTTGGGTCCCAGCGCGTTTTGCAGAGCCCCATCCGTTGTAGGGTCCACAAAGTGAACATCCATTCTTGGCAAAATCCTGGATCCGCCTCTGATAAGAGGCCAGTACGATCTAGTGATGTCCGCATTTCGGCTGCACCTCCTTGAAGGCATTGCTTTACGATGCCGAGGATCAAGGCACGAAACACAGATGTTGATCTATCCGTTTGCTCTGTTTGTTAGATTTGCAAACCTACTTCTAGGAATACCATTTTTCTAACAGTCCAATACAAATGGAAACCCGTCTGATGGGCCAAAACCTGTACTAGAATTGTAGAAATTGGGTGTAAAGCAACACCTCATGTGGACGATTTTTTCACTACTTTCCCTCATAGTTTATGTGAGTTTTTTACTCCTATCTGGTATTGTTTAACCGCATATACTAAACTCAAATTTCCCTTTCAGAGGTTTTAAGATGACATCCAAGTCCGGGCTCATTTGAAACCACCAAGCATAAACAAGGCTCCACAGAAACTGGACACCTATGGCTACATCCTGCCTCACCTGCATCTGAACCATGCCTATGTATGCACAGAGCGAAGGCGTTAGGTACCTTCAAGCCCGGGAGCCCAGCCACTCCAGCCGCTCGAAATTATCACTCTTGGTTTGTTTACACATTGCATCACAACATACATCTGCCTGCCAAATACAAAGTTTTCACGCATTCCTTTTTTTTGGTCACACCACGCAAACACCACGCCAGCAAAGCAAAGCCTGGCACAAACACCAGCATCGCCTGGTTCGAAATCTTACTCAACGTATTTCTTTTTTCGAAGAAACTTGACCATCAAATTGCACCACTTCCGAAATGTAGGAGTGGAATTTCAAAAAATGCCTTCTAAATTAAATCCAAAACATCGATGTCATTATTTGATAACTTATTTTTACAGATTTGTGGCGAAATGAGTTGATTAAAAAGTTTTTTTTTCTAAAAAACTCTGATTGTTTGTGTTTATTCACTTATTTCGTTCTTCCTGTTCTCATACAGATGTGATGCAAATTCATTTTCCTTTTTGACAACATTTAAAGATACCACCTTTGGCTTAAAATGTCAACTGATGTCCGTACAGAATTTTCCAACTACAAGCTTGCATATATTTTAAACATAAATTTGATTAGTTCGTCAGCCGCTCAAACAACCTTGGTATGCACCCAAAAGTGAACAATGCACGGGGAATGAAGGAGACAAATTGAAGCAAGGAAATTATTTTTACCGCCTTTTTTGTCTTGTTAAAGACCTAGATAGCCGTTTTTTTTTAGTTTAAGGCGTTCATAGATCTAAGCTTCTTCAGCGTCACTACCCCCCCCCCCCCCCCCCCACGTAAATTATCCCTCCGTACATTGCTTTGGGCTAGACCCGGCGCAGCTAATACAACAGCGTTTGGTAGCGAAATTCTGCCCTTCAAAACTGTTTTCTCATGCGGAGATCCTCTTGGTTATTTCACATCTTAATGTTGTTGGCTGATCAGTATGATTAATCTGATATGCTGTGGATGGGTTGAATAACCCTCTCTGTCAGCAGACCATGCAAAAAATGCTAGCTTTTTGTTTGGAGGAACAGAAGGAAGCCATTGGGATTCATAAACGTAGACTAAGAAATCTAGATCCACCAAATTTACAGGGTCTATTAACCTGCACGTGAAATCACTTAGTTTAAAGTTTGAGGCTCCTACGTTATGGCCTTTGCGTCAAATAAGATCAAACAAGGTCAAATTTCGGGTTGGTCTCCAAAGTGCCCGCAGGACCTAGATAACTGTTTCTCAGCAAAACTTCACATGCTCATTTAAGGTCGGTGCCCTTGTTTGACCCTTTAAGGGTCATGGCGACCAAAATCGTACAAGACTGCTCCGACTTTGGCATTTGAATAAGCGACAAAGGTTACGCTAGGCAGTATGTTCCTAGAAACAAAATGTTGACCCGGGTCATTTCAAGACAATGCCCTATTCTGACTTCTAATAAGTCCATGGAAGATGTGCAATGCGGTTTCTGCTATCAACAAACTCGAAATGAGCACCAGAAACTATCCCATACCGCAATCCCTTGAGCAATAAAACAGGTTGCATTCGACCTTGGTCTGACCTTTATACTTGACCTTAGGCCAACGTAATTTGCTCATTCAATATGTGTGCTGCATAAGAAAGCATCTCAGAGATGTGTGGCCTCGTCTAGCACTCCGTTGTCGCATCAGACTGAACAATTCCCTA
>NW_023596576.1:33110126-33167687 GCF_011947565.3 Pollicipes pollicipes
GCAGCCCCCGGAGGTCTCCAAAAGGTGCAGCGGGCCCACATATCACTCCCTCTGTGTCACGGGATGGCACGCGAGCGGCGCCGACACGCGCTATAAGGAAGCGGGCTGATCATACATCAGGCGACGCCAGCCTGGACGGCGCCACAGTCACAACGTCTGGCGCGGCTCATCAGAGCCCCGCGCGCCCAGCGGCCGTCCAGCGGAGCCCAGGGAACGTCCAGCGGACGTCCAGCGGACGTACGGACGTCCAGCGGACGTCCAGCGGACGTACGGACGTCCAGCGGACACCCAGCGGACGCCCAGCTGACGCCCAGCGGTCGCCCAGCGGACCCCGACGCTGTGCCGTCCGAACTCCGAGCAGCACCGCAGTCCAGAGCAGAACACGCGTGGGGACCACACGGCGTCTTGTTTCTCGGACGCCGTCCGTGTGTCCCAGCGGTGCCTCGGCCCGGAAGCCATGACACCTGTCAAGCCTGGACCAGCACGATGGACCATCGCGACCATCGGTGTCCTGACCTAGACAGCCCACTGGTCCTGTGGCCAGGATGTCCGGTCAATGCATGGGCGGCTATAAGCCACATGCGGTATTTGCCGGATACAAAAAACCCATTGCTCTCTGTTCGGAACAAAGTAGTACGCTATTGACGACCCTGTTCAGAAGTTCTCAGATGAATTTGGTGTAAGCAGATTATACCGAGCACCGCTGTATGCCAGCAGGGTCTCCGAGTCACATCGCTGTGCTGTCACATATAGTCTGCTAATCCAGCAGTCATGTCCGGCCCGGGCTGGCGACCTCCAGATTGTCCCACAGGAGCAGCAGGTCCCCGCAGGCGGGACAGGAGTGGGACGGGCCCGGGTCGGCGGCTCGGTCGTTAAATTAGATAACGTGCGGACAGCCAGCGGGCCGGACCGGCGGGTGTCCGGCGCTCCCCCCGGCTGACTCACGCAGTTCCCCGCTGGCCGGACCGGGACGGGACGGGCCCGGGTCGGCGGCTCGGCCGCTCTGTCCGACAAGATCCTAACAGTCAGCGGGCTGGACCGGCAGGCACCCAGCGCCCCCCCCCCCCCCCCCCGGCTGACTGTCGTCCCCCAAAAACGTGGGCGCACTGCCGGACCGGCGGCTTGCATGTCCGGTCAAGCCCAGAGGGATGCTGCTCTCGCACCGCGACCGACTGCCGAGACTGGTGACAAGGCATGCACCTGCCGCCCGGCTGCTCATGACCCCGTGGGAACGGTCGGAGCCGACCGGTCGGCGCCACCCGCACGCCTGAACAACGACCACAGCAGCCACTGCCCTGTTGAGTTGTCTGACGCCGTCATTCCAAAGGAGGTATTGCATTCCCTGGTGAGGTAAGAGGTACATGGTGACTCGCTTAGACCAAGATTGTTTGTGTTGATTATTATGCGATATGCGGCTTTCGATGCGAATGTATATAGATACAAGATACGCTCCTACAATTTTACGTATCTTGTCTGTTCATTGCGCATCTTGAAATCTTTTGTGTACAGATATCTTGCATAAAAGTGTCACCACATAATATTTGCTTTATCCATTACCTTACTGGAGTGACAATTGGGAAGAGAATGTTGGTTGATATGTCTATCATAGTTATATTTTAACGAGGCATCACTACATCTGGGAAAAATTGCTTGCCAATACTTTCGGTGTAATCAGGTTTCCGGTTGAATTGACGACAGGGTCTTAGGGGGGCTGGACAGAGGTTACAGAATTCATTCCCCTTAATATATCCAGTCCTAAGCAAAAAAGCGGCGCCACGGACCAACGCACAATCTGTAGCACCCTTCTGTACCCGGGGGAATTTTGAAGCGACTACCCTGCCTGAGATCAACCTAAGGTCAGTTATAAGACAGAGCCCTCATAACTTGCCCAGGCACGGACAGCATTGCCAGTGTCGAAGATGCGCCCTGGCATCTACGTGTACTGGTTTGGCTTAATCTAAGCATTCTGTGGTCATAACTTGCTGCGGGAAAGCTTTCGGCGAGCACTCCGACAGTGGGTGTTCGGACCGCCAGGAGCCAGATTTAGAACTTAAAACATCACTCCTGAGTGGCTGGGTCTGCGTTTTTGTTTTATAAATGCCAGTTAAATACATACGTTACCATGCTTCATATCTTTCGTTTCCCCAAACCTTGTTGAAAATCATAAATTGAAATATCTAAATAACGTAATTAAAATGAATGATGAGTTACAAGTTAAACAGAGCAAACTAGCAAGTAATAATTTTCTAAAATCTTATACTTGGACTGACCTATGTCAACGATATGAACAACGTCGCTGTTAAGAATTGCAGACACGATGCAACACAAATATTCTATGGCACCTGGGACGTTGACAAGGGTATGGTAAAAAAAACATGGTTCCCTGAGTCCAGAGGTTTACACTAGGTCTTGGGCGATATCACGGACTTTGGTATAAATACGAAGCACTCCAGAGGACATTTGACATTGGGCTACATGAGAAGCTATCATCCACATGCCTGAAGAAACAATACTGAAAATTTCACGGGCATTGCACCTTTTTGTTTTTACGATCTGCCTGTAAGTCTTTAAGCAGTCACAAAGCCCCCGCCATTCGAGCACGGGTTTTAACCTGTGACTCCATGACAGCATATACATTTTTGGAAATTTAGTTGGTACCTTTTTAAATGGATGGATATCCGGGATCCGAGCTCACGCTGCTGTGTGAGCATCCCTACCACTGGTTGTGTAATTTCAGGTCAGGTGAAAGGCAGACTATGGTGACGGAAACCTAAAGTACAGCCAGGCACGGCGCGAGCCGTCCTGCCCTTTGACCTTGCCTGTAGGTCTAAACGATCATATGCACTGCTCTGAGAAGCTACGAAATTGCGGTAACACTTTCTCTGGCATAGGCAAAGGACATCCTGCCACATTGGACACAAAGAAAGAACAACATACCACATACCACATGCAATAAAGTCACTTTGGGAGGGGAAACGATGATAGCAGTTTGGGTTGACTGTTCCCAGTCAATGCCCACCGGGCCAATGATAAATTTGGGAAAATTGCAGGCCCCAGCTCCTGTCCCCATTCCCGGTTCCCGCACCCCCATGGCTTACGGTGTTGCAGCGCAAGGCACGTGAAAAATTTGCATAGCGATGATCATTTATGAAAACTCCAGTGCATGATTTACTATACCCATGTTTCTCACCGATTTTTCATTCACGTGTTGCAATGCTTTCACGGCCTCCATAAAAAAATGGTGGCGTCGCCCCTTACAGTTCGAATCAATAGCTACATAAAGAAACGTCTTACATCGAACGTGTTAACTGTATCTTGCTTCGGTCTAATGCTTGGAAGCATCTAACTTCGTCTCAGATCTAATACACCTAAGCATACGCCATATACGATATTGGACTGAGCTGCCCTCTTTATGGTCGACATTTATTAACCAACACTTTTCCTAAGTCTCTGCATATTGTATCGCAACTGTCCATTTGTTGTACAGGGCAAGTGTTTTTCCGGATTCTTTTCATCGCCTGCTCTGAAATGAATTTCTCTACGCATGGTCGTGACCCCGGCACGCTCGTCCGACCCCGACTCTTGGCGAAGCCACGACCGGAAGACAAATCGTGTGTGTCCAAAATAAGCCAGGATAACATCCGTCGTGAGCGATGGCGCCGCCTGACAGCATGACAAGTGTCGGCTATGGGTCCAGACCACGCTATCAATGCCAAACTTGCTTTTTACATGACGTTATTCCACTAGCGCCACGTTTGCCGGACAGAAGCCGGGCCGTCGTTGAACAAACACCGCCGCCTACATGCCCGTCCATGCCCGACGCTTTCGCCGGAGGACGGCTCGTAAAACGCCGGTGCTGAACAGCTTCCACTATTGTCAGGGTCGGCTGCGTGCAAACCCGCGCTCAATGCCGCTAGCGAGATAACGCGGGGCCGCGGCGGCCGTCCGAGCCGCGGGTGCGGCGAGCTGGCCCTTTCGTTGCACCGGTGCGACGGGGCCGACATCAGAGCAAGGCGGTCTTCAGGCGGAGGTCGCACATGGGCTGAGCCTGGGGAACAGGGATGGCCGACAGCAAGGCCCAGCTGCATGACATTGCCGTGCTCAAATGGCATTTGTCATCAGTGGAGGAATGGATAATTGAGGGGATAAATTTGTCCTCACCGCTGTCAAGCATAAACATTAGCTTCATTGTGATCCGCATGAACTGGTTTACAAATGTGCTGAACACTTAAGGTCGCGTTCGTCTTCCAGCGGCCGGTGACAGCACACTTCAAAGCCCATCACGGCAGGCAATGTAATGGATATCGTAGCACGCGAAACGTGCAGCCCTTTTGTTCTCATGGTCAATGGCCATGGCGTGGCAATACCAGCTCATATAGGTATGCTGTAAATTGGTGATGGCTATTTTGTGGTGACATAACAAGCTATGACTATGGCATCAGGATAATAAAATAACTATTCCTGTGGTCCATTTACCAAAGTGCTCTTTCAGTTCATGACAGAACATGGCGCAGGTTAAACGTATTTCGGTAAGTGGCCAAGCTTCAGCTCTGTTTTGCATGCACGTTATGTGTCCTGTCGGTAGGATGGGGAGTCTGGTCCATGATCTACCGTATAACTTACATATAAAGCAACGGTGGCCTGCTGCACCTGATCATGTCTCCCGTTCTGCAGCGCGACGGTCAACAACTTTTGGAAACGACTGCCGCCCGCCAACTGCCTCCAAAGGATGTACACCAACAGCTCAATCATAAGGGCATCCCACAAAAGATGTTTGACATGGCCACGAACGACTATGACTGACCAGGACTGAATCGTGACAGTTAGTGCTTAAAACGTCGAATGCTATTATAATACATAACCTGGTGATTGATCGATGTCGTCATTCAACCCGTTCCTCCTGATATAATGAAGGTGGGCTATTTTCAGCATAAGAAATCATAATGCGGAAGAACCAGAAGCTCAAGGCCGTCCTTGCCTGCATAAGGTATGTCGAAAGCTCCTTACAAGTCGATGATCCCCTGAATAAGATGTTCCAGCCAATAATGAAATGCTGACAAAAAAGAGAGACAGCACGGGAAACAGGCAAAAAAAAAAACAGCATTTTAATTCTACTGCTAACAAGTACATTTCGCAGAGCCGTGCCCTTAAAAACCGAGCAATGTCGTCCAAATCCGTGAACTGAGGCCTCTGCAGAAACCGCATTGTTCCGGGTGTACTTTCTTCGCCGTACTTTCGGGCCTGACCCTGCCAGGCGGCATAGCTCAGCGGATCAGGACAAGAAAATCGCGACCGGCCAGAACGGCATGAGCCCAAGCTTGCTGCGGCTTATGTTGATGCTCGCTTCACGCCACCAGAGCAGACAGTCAGTCAGACAGCACCAGTGGCGATGCCGGAAGGTCGCAAGGGCTACATCTTGCGATCCTGCAAAACCATGAAAATAACAATGAAAACATGTTGTCACTTTTGGAATTTAATTTTCGTTTGAGCCGCGTGCTTTACACGCCCATGAGAAGTGGTGCTGGCCTACAACCATGCGACAAAGCAGCCATGCGATCAGTTCGCAGCTAATCATGAGAGTAGTGGCCGCCGCCGCTGGGCAGCGGCCGGGTCAGGGCAATAACTGCCGACGGCGAGCGGCAGCAAAGCTCGGGCGGGGGTATTTAAAAGAAGGACCTTCATTCTGTGGCTGTTCGTTTCATGGGAAACCTCGGTTTTATGGCTTTTGTCACATTTTTGGCAAACGGTATTTAAAGCTGCGTTTGGGAAAAATGCTGCGATCAAACTCATCTGAAATTGCGTGGAATCCAAAAACATGAGAAAATGAAGGACACTTTGGGCCATGGATTTAGATTCTAAATTCTGACTAGTCTAGTTCGAGACCACGTTTCAGCATGTTGGGCAGGTTCAGACCATATTCGTCAGCCTCCCTAGCTCGATCGGTAAGCTCCTGCCTCCCATCGTGCCTTCAGGCTGATTGGTGAGATTGAGTCGCTCCGGCACTCGCTTCTGCCCCGGCCTGGAGAATGGTCTGGGGCCGTGGCAGGTCAATGCTTGTCGAGGTCAGAGGATGGAGCGAACCGTGCCGAGCGTTGTGGCACGGTAAAGTTTTGGTGCAACATTCCGCTGTTAAAAGGAATTTCACGATCTGGTCGTGCGGCAAGGGATGACGCATGAAACCTTGATTGATGTAGGCTCTGATTCGGGAACTTCATCCAATTGAAAATGCTGAGGCTTGGATTATTTATAATGTTAACTATGGAAACAGATACCTCCCGAATGACCGGTAATGGCTCTCACTCATGGAGCTTGATTCCTCAGTAAAAACAAAGCTAAGATGCATGGTTAATTTCAGGAAATGAGAAGACTGCTTGCGGAATGGTACGAATGGGTCGAGTAGATAAAACTGTGCATCTGGGAGAAGCAGTCGCATGCATAGAAGCATGCATAGAAGCCAGGCCATTTACTCATCTCTAAAATGTTTTATGGACTGAGAGCGGAAAAGCCCTCCATCTCCTGCCCTGGTCGCAAGAATTGCCTACTCAGGAAAAGTTCCTGAAATATATATTGAGCCTGGCCCCGCTACTTCTTGAAACGTTCTGATACCTATGAAAACATGACCACTCATTTAGTAAATCATCGGCGTCTTCATGCGTGCGTTTTGGGCTGACAGAACCTCACCATGACGTTTTATTCTTCATATAGTTTTCTTCGACCTAAATATTTCATTTTAAATCTGAGTGATTGGAACGGGTTTACTGACGGGGATAGCCGAACGGGCGAATGACAGCAGCTGGTCGCGCTTGTTAAAGGGTGGGAGCGAAACAAACGTCCGCCTGCTGATTAGAACTCACGAGTGTATGAAGTGATTAGAGCGGCGCAGACCGGCCGGACACATAACGGGAATGTGGTGCAAAGGGAACAATGGGTGGCATGAACGATCTGCAAGTCAGCGCAGCTTGGATGCCTGATATTGCATGTTTTGCCTAGTAGTAAAAGTTATTAGCTACGTTCCAGAGGCCAAGCCATCTGGCTTCTGCACTGCACAGCACAGCAGCACCTAACGAGGCAGACAGCTCTTTGACACAGGCATCACATCACATTGACATTTCAAGTGCCGTAACTCATGACAAAACCCTCTTTGTGTGACGCTTGCAGCTAAGCGATGTCAGATTACATTTGAAGCACATCGGGTCCAGTTTGCAGGCACGCATTTAAATGGAAATGCAGTAAAGTAAATTTGTTTTTGCAGCAGCTAACATAGCTAACGACATGGATGGTGCAGCACAGTAAAGCGATGGTGAACCGGAGAATGGCGCGCCCGCGCCGCATAGGTGCAGCTGGATGTTGTGGACACCACACAGCATGCCATGACAATCTGGCTTCGAACTTTACTGAGGCGTGCCGGGAATTGGCGTTGTTGTGAGGCTCCGTTACACTGAATATGAAATGTTCAGATTCGATTTAAAATGTCTCACAATTTCGATGTGTCACACGTTTCGGCCAACAAGGAGGTGGAGAGATCATCTTCAGAGCCGTCTATAGATGGCGCTACTGCCAGTCCCACTGGCTTGCCCGATACGCCAGCCACCAGATGTCGGGGCATGGCCAGTAGTCCTGGTCGGCTCTCCATCGAGGCCAAGGTGGGCAAATAGCCGTGGGAATTACCAGTTGTGCTGTCTCATTGAAACAGGTGTTGAATGTGGTGCAAGCCGCCAGCAATGACGTATAGACTCCGATAATCATGGAACTGGGTTAGGCATGGCGTTTCATTGCTAGGTGGAAACAGTTTCGAAAGACCCAGGACGTACGTACGTATAGCCCAGGGCGCACGGTCCCCCCCCCCCCTCTCAGTTGCCCTTAGCTCCTTACTAAATGTATAATATGCATTGATATATGTGCATCTAAATGTCGACAGTGAAAAACTCCACCTAGGTGCAGAAACTGGGACCGAGAACATACAATGCCGCTTTACGTTAAGCAGGAATGAAGCGCTAAACTCGTTTTTCCAATGAAAAGTGTTTGAGTTTTGCGCCGCCTCCACGTCCATCCATTGTGACATTGTGCGTGCACCCTCGAGAATACTCGCCTCGGTGAACCGCAAGGAGTCAACGGAGGCAGCCATTCCATGCCTGAGAACCTGTATTGCTTACAGCACGTCGTTCTATGGGTCGTGGTCATAAGCGCAACTTTGCCAAAAAAAACAAAAAAAAAACAGCGGGCACGATCGGTTTAGGTGATAACATTCAGTTCAATTAGAGACATAGGCCTAGAGTAATGTTTTGTAGCTTTGCGGTGCAGTTACAATTTCCTAGGACAATTAAGTTACAGCCATGGTCATGGTGACGTTCAACCGTGGCCACACTTCCCATAAATGGTTTGCTGCTACATACTCGGCTGATATTCCAGTACCTGTCATGCCGGAGAAAAGGTCTGCCATGGTCTGGAAATCGTGCTAACATTTCAGGGAACTTCCTTACGTGTCTCTTCGTATAACCTTAGTATCATATAAAAGATGAAAGTGCAAGTTGAAAATGATTTGTTTTAGATGACCATTAAATCAAAGAAAACGAGCATAAAAACCCCCGACCTCGTGCTACTGAACTGTAACAGCCCAGCTATGAGCATGCATATAAGCGCCCTAGCAGTAATCGGAGCGTAGCCATGCCCTATGGGCACAGCACTCAACCAGCTCATTGAGTGGGAGTGCTGCGATGCCAATAACTGAGAGCGTTTTCGCTCCGCCCACGAAAATGGGTAGATCTCCGAGCCCACTCGAACCTCTTACCGTGGGCTATCTGTCGCCCCAAATATTGCAGTGCAGATTGTCAATGGACGTGCGTGCGGCAGACACCTGACCTGGCAACACGATCCAGGTCACGTGCCGCTTGTGTCGAGGTCGCTGCCACGGGACTAAGCCGCCAGGCAAAAACCTGGTGACCTTAGCCTCCGAGTGGCGGTGGCGGGTCCGCTGCCGCCATAAACTGGCTTGGCTCTCGCTCCCATGGCTGCGATCTCGGCCGAGAGACGCCGAACCGAGCTGATTCGTCCGACCAAGAGGCGCCGACCCGAGCCGAGCTGGTTCGTCCAGCCGAGATACGCCGAACCGGGCTGATTCGTCCGACCAAGAGGCGCCGACCCGAGCCGAGCTGGTTCGTCCGGCCGAGAGACGCCGAACCGAGCTGATTCCGTCCGGCTGAGAGGCGCCGACCCGAGCTGAGCTGATTCCACCCGGCCGAGAGGCGCCGAGCCTAGCTGATTCCGGCCGGCCGAGAGGCGCTGAGCCAGGCTGATTCGTCCGACCGAGAGGCACCGACCCGAGCTGAGCTGATTCCGTCCGGCCGAGAGGCGCCGACCCGAGCTGGGCTGATTCCGTCTGGCCGAGAGGCGCCGACCCGAGCTGAGCTGATTCCGTCTGGCCGGCAGGTGGCACAGGCCCGCCGGAGCGCGTCGCCGGCCGCGCCGACACTTTCTACGCGGCCGCGCCGGCGCCGGCGCCACGGCGCGCGGCCAGTGAGGCGCTGGCGGGCTGCCGGCCGCCCGTGCCCCTCTCGACGGTGTCGGACGCCCCCGGGGCCAGCGGTGACCCTGAGCGGCGACCACGGCCGCGACCGGCGGCGCCGGTCGCCGCTGTGGCCGGCAGACGGGCCGCCGCCGTCCGCCGCCGTCCCGCGCCACCCGGCGCCGCGTCGAAAATGAAAGTGCTCCACTGGTGTGTCGCGGTGTTGGCGCTCTGTGTGATCTGTGTCACGCCACCAGCCGCGACCCACGCGGAGTCCGGAGGACGTGAGTATGTCCACGCGGCAGCGACGCCGGGGTCTGCTGACCAGCCCCGGATCAGTGTGCGTGACCCGCGACCCGCGACTTGATGGTCACGGTAGGCTCATTATGCAACGGTAGGAAACGCAGTTTACGTCCGTGTGGATGAAGCCAGGGGAAAGTTCGAGCTCCCCAATCTAGACCTCTATCTGCACTTTTGCATTTGCACGTAAGGCACATGGTGCGGAAACCAGGTCATCAACGCGCAGCTTCGTCATGTCGATCTGGTACACATCCATCGGATCATAAAAGAGCTTCCTGAGATGCAAACAAAGTTGTCTGCGTTCGAACGAACTCATGCAAGACCATTCTTTCTTATGAAGCCCATTGGGCGCATAGGGCCCCACCAGGCCGCCAGCAGCGGCGTGGCGGAGCCGGTTCAGTGGTGCAAGCGGCAGACCGTCTCAACACACCGCCCTGTCGCCCACGTGAGCCAGGGCACACACCATCCCGTGCCATGCATGCAACAGGCGTTTTGCAACACGCCTTTGCAGTGACTGCCCGGCGTCTAGGCTGCGTCCAGCTCGTGCAGCAGCGGGTCGCAGGAAAGGCAGCCGCATTGCGGTGCAGGACCGCGCCATTGACTGATCTGGCTCGATCAGTCCCGCCTTTGAGCCTATCTGTGTGCAGTTGGTACATGCGGTTACGAATTTATGACGTAGCGTCGATAGCGCCGTTTGCGTTTTGGTATCAGTGACTTTCTCTCGAGGTCTGACCGACACGTCACTTTCGATTTCCAATCCGATACATTCCGCGCGCTGAGCGATGCGGAGACGTCAGCTGTTGCCAGCGGCTGGAGCCGGCGCCCGTTGAGGCGGACCGTTGCGCTCAGTGTGCCGCGGCTGTTTACGGCACGGCAGGCTCGGTCATAGTGTCATCGCGTGACCCTTCGAGATATCGCGGACAGACTCATCGTGGGAATGCTACACAGGCTCGAGGTGTGTGTGTGTGTGTGTGTGTGTGTGTGTGTGTGTGTGTGTGTGTGTGTGTGTCATTGGGTTCTACGACACACTCAGCTGTCGAAGCTATATAACATCGCCTGTTCCTCATTCTGGCAGGAGAGGCGGGCACGGCGGGGAATCGAACCCCGTACCTTCGGTTTCCCCAACGTGCAGCTTAACCATTACGCTACCGGTGCAGCACCGGTGGTGTGATGGTTGGTAACGTGAGGGCAGAAACAGGGGCAAGTGAGGCGCTAAATACTCCTGATAAGTCCGCGCAAAAACGAGTCTCGTGATGCAGACACGGCCAGCTTAGACGCTATAACGTTTAACCGCTCGGCTTTGTCAAAAGCACGGCCGGGTAGGAAAGACTGCAAGATCTAAGCATGCCTCCGCCATTAAAGTACATTTCAGGAATGCATTAGCTGACATGGGCTGAAGTACATTGGCCGACCAGCAGCCCTATCAGTAGCGGACTCCATTTGTCGCCAAGTGTTGATTGCGGGGGTGAATGAATCTACGCGGTACTCGACCTCGATCACGCTATGTACCAGACTGAGTTCATGATCTGTGGGGGTTAGCCTAGGTCGAGGCCAGTACCAGTGGACCTCGACCTCGATCACGCTATGTACCAGACTGAGTTTATGATCTGTGGGGGTTAGCCTAGGTCGAGGCGAGTACCAGTGGACCTCGACCTCGATCACGCTATGTACCAGACTGAGTTTGTGATCTGTAGGGGTTAGCCTAGGTCGAGGCGAGTACCAGTGGACCTCGACCTCGATCACGCTATGTACCAGACTGAGTTTTTGATCTGTGGGGGTTAGCCTAGGTCGAGGCGAGCACCAATGGACCTCGACCTCGATCATTCTATGTATCAGACTGAGCTTGTGATCTGTGGGGGTTAGCCTAGGTCGAGGCGAGTACCAGTGGACCTCGACCCCGATCACGCTATGTACCAGACTGAGTTTATGATCTGTGGGGGTTAGCCTAGGTCGAGGCGAGTACCAGTGGACCTCGACCCGATCACGCTATGTACCAGACTGAGTTTATGATCTGTGGGGGTTAGCCTAGGTCGAGGCGAGTACCAGTGGACCTCGACCTCAATCACGCTATGTACCAGACTGAGTTTATGATCTGTGGGGGTTAGCCTAGGTCGAGGCGAGTACCAGTGGACCTCGACCTCGATCACGCTATGTACCAGACTGAGTTTATGATCTGTGGGGGTTAGCCTAAGTCGAGGCGAGTACCAGTGGACCTCGACCTCGATCGCACTATGTACCGGACTGAGTTTATGATCTGTGGGGTTAAGCCTACGTCGAGGCGAGTACCAGTGGACTAACCTAGTGCAGCCCAACTATGGCTGTTACGATTCCCTGACTCAGCTGTGCCTGTGCAGTTGGCGTGCCTATTGTGTTCGCCGGACCGGAGGACTTCGCAGCTTTTCTGCTACCTTAGTTGAATATATCATGAATGTCGCTGAATGAAAGTGCATGAATAAAGTATGAGCAACTGGAAATAGCATCGAGAAGCTTGCTTAAAACTGCATCGCATCAGTCATTGGGCATCGTGAGAAATGCTTGCAAAGATGTGTTACAGCTAGTCATGAACGACCAAACTAACTCCGTTCATAATCTCATCACTTAGTCCGATTTACGTACTTTTAACATGAATGAGCTGAGCCTGTTGCGTTCAATGCAGCTGCATCATTGTGGAATATGAGAAGACAACACAATTAAATGCATGAAGGTCTTTTAGAGCGCCAATTTTTTAGAAACATAGTTTACCCTTACGATGACATGGAAATTAAGCCGATTATACCGCACCAGCAGCTTGTGAAATCCCGCACCGTTTATATTGCTGGGAATTCATCAGAGCGCCCAACAGGCGGGCCGCGTGAATATTTTCGCCACATTTCATAGGAGCAGCGTAACTCTCCCGAATGTACCCAGCCAGGTTAAGATGATGTTTCGCAATACGCTACCGCTCTTAAAGGTTTTCTGCAGAATACATCAGGAATGGTTATGACGCCACGCATTTATGAAAAAATCCTCTACGCAAGTCCTAATCCCTTGCGACGGTGCTCGCAGCTTAACCTCTCGCAGCGGTTGTCTAGGGAGTGTGTAAAAAACACGGTCTGTCACGTGCCAGCCGTGCCGTTTGCTGATAATTTCTTCGATAATGTTAACGGCGTGAAATGTGTCATATGCGTATGCAAGGAGTGAATTGTGGTCAACGTAGTGTTATGAGGATTTAAGTTTATGACATCTTTTGCGGTAATGCATGTAGACTTCATACGCTTGCTATGTTGAATTTTCGGAATTTTCGGAACACGAAACTCGAAACGTCAGGCATGGATGATTTGCCTCCAGATAGCCTTCAGTATATTTGTCGACAGAACGTCAAATCGTAACGATTACCGGAATGTGTTGTGACAGTATGCATGTGCCTTCCACATACCGCCACTCTAAAAGAAGCAATCCTCTTCATTACACCCCTATGCAAGCATATTGGCCCAGTGCTCACGCCTTTGCAACGTTAGCAGCCTGTCCTTCCGTCAGGAGGTCATCCCGATGTACAGACGGGTCAGGTCAGCTCAGTGTGAGGCCAGGTTTCCTCGTCCATTTAACGACGCTTACGTGCATCACTACCTGGCCGCCGCGTGAGCTCCGGAGACCCGTTAGCTACATGCCCCGCCCCAGTCGTCCAGCATGCCTGTATGGTATGCCGCCTACACTGAGAGCAACTGTCGAACATCACCGTATTGCTGCGGGCAGATTTGTGTGTATCGCCTGCGCTTAGAAAGATGTGTTTCCATTTCATCACTGCAGCAAGCAGAGTGCATGCGCACGGTGAAAATCGGATCCGTGGCTTCTGAAGGCCGAAGCAGCTTGTGTGCCGAATGTGTACGGGGCGCAATGCGGTGATGATCTAGTGGCTGGGCTAAAAGGCGCCGCCTGTCCTCTGTCTACGTGATTAACTACCCGATATGGCACGGTCATCCGGGCAGGTTGAGCAGGTCTGCGAGACATGCCATCCAGTCTCTGCCACCCGAACGCTGCACGGGATGACACTGAGCCGACGGCGTATGCAGATTACGCAAGATGGGAGGGGGCGCAGCTCAAATTTTGCACTGAAATCCCAGTCAGCGTGCTGCAGGAGGCGCGTAAAAATGCGTTGTATTGTAACAAAAGGCTTCGCATGTTCTTGATCCACCTGATTTTTATGCTTCTACCCTGACATTTTTAGTGCCCGCGTTCATTCGTACACATGCTAAGGCATGCCAAAAATTTATGAAGGAGGACGGGCAAGTACCTCTGCAGGCCACTACGTGAATACGCCCCTGGCTGTGCCGCATGTGAACGTCACCTCTGCAATGAACCCATAAAAATACAAACCGGCACGGGACGTGCAGCCCGGCAATTTCATCACTGCACAAAATTTTTGATAGATAGCCAACAATTGTTCATATCTGCTTTAGGCAAGCTGGTGACCTGTACGGGCTTATAATCCGCACTCACGCCAATCAAGATGCCGATTATACCGAGAATTAGTATTAATATCCCGGTGATGACGATAACAATTACAAAAGAGCTGTGAATCTGCTGCCAACTGATCTTGGCTTTAGATCGCTGCAGTCCCTACATCGTAAAGCGCCAATACAGCACATGCAAGATCAGATGTGCCCAATGCAGCTCCGCGACGTCACGTATCACTGGGCGCCCGCCCGCACTGGTGGCCAGTACCACGCCCGCCCGCACTGCTGGCCGGTACCGCGCCCGCCTGTACCGCTAGCCGGTACCGTGCCCGCCCGCACTGCTGGCCGGTACCGCGCCCGGCTGTACCGCTAGCCGGTACCGTGCCCGCCTGCACTGCCGGCCAGTACCGCGCCCGATACACTGCTCGCCGGTACCGCGCCCTCCTGCAACGCTGGCCAGTACCAACCCTGTCTGTACTGCTGGCCGCACTACGCTCGCCTGCACTGCTGGCCGGTGGGGCGCCCACCTTCCGCTGATGCCGCTGGTTGCCGCGTGTGATTCCAGTGCTGAGCAAGCTGGGCTGCGCGCTGTGCAAGGTGAAGGCGAGCCGTTACCTGTCGTGGATGCGGCTGGGCCTGCCGCTGTCGGCCGTCACCACCGAGGCGCGCCTGCTCTGTACGGTGTTCGGCGGCTACTCGGCCGCCGTCTGCTCCGGCGTCATCGTCCGCTGGCAGGTCAGTGCGCCGCCCGGCGCCGACAGCCGCCGAGCGCGGCGCGACGCGGCGGCTGTCGGTGGGTGCCGAGCACAGCCGCAGGCCAGGCCACGGCGCTGGGGTTACGGTGGGCGGGGTGGCACGGCGTGTGTCCGCGCTGTTCACTCCTTGTGCGGGGCTCGGAGAAAAAAAAACGAGCGCCCGACTGCGGATGAAGACGAACGATCGCTTTTGGAGAGGCCAGCCCTGTGTTAGCTCAGTATCCTCACGCCAAGTGAATAGCGTGATCTGGTCAGATCATGGGTCACTCACAGGTCACTGCACCAAGGCCATGGCTACCGCTGCTGTGTAACGGGATGGTGGCCCGCTGACAGGTCAATGATCTGGCGCCGTAGCTCCACACAGCCGATGCGCCCTGATAATGTGATCCGTTTGTACGCCGAGACCAGCGTTTCGGCATGACAGTCACCAGTGATAATTAATTACTCTGTGTCATGGGGTCATGTGCGCGGACAACTTCGTAAGCCAGGGTCACGACCGGCCTACGTCAGTGCGTAGGGGTCACACTCACAGATAGGCTACCCCGAGCTGCATGCGCAAGCATCCTTACTCTCCGTCTCCTTTGAACACACTCACAGCGTGACATCAGCCACGGAGGCAGCTTCCTGCAGGCAGGCAAATCAGTAACTGGCACACTTCCTGTGTGAAAAACGTGTCCGCGTCATCCGTTGAGCATAAGCACCCCAGTAAAAACCAAGGCTCGCAGCTAACACTAACACTGCAGGCGGACACACAGCAAACCAAAGCCGGTAAGAATGGGGAAGTATGCGGAAGACTCTACGACGTGCGATCATACAGTCATTCATGCATATAAACGAAGTGTCTGGCACACATACACCAGCGTGTGCAACAGGTATCATAACCGTGTGAAGATAAATCAGTCTCCCAATGTCATGAAAACATCGCACCAATCACACAACAATGACTGGCTGATGTCCACAAGTTGTAGAGAGGCTAAGGGCGGGCACGGCTGTCAGGCTGCTAGACTGACGGTAGCCTAGACCCTCCAAGCTTCAGCAGGGGGCGCATGTGCCACCATACGAATGCATATATATATATATATATATATATATATATATGTATATGTATATGTAGTATATCTAGCTTTGGTGGTACCGTACCTTGTGACTGCGCCGGACAACAGCTCGATGCTGAATAGTATCATGCGCGGCGTGTGCAGCCTGATCAGAAAGTGCCGCTACACGGGCTAATTCCAGCGAAATACAAATAGCACGGCGATTCGCTTTACAACTGATGGGCCTCCATATTTAAACACGAACCAAAAGTTTCGGTCTAGTTTCCCGTGTGGTAATGATGCACTGCGGAAATGCCTTAACAATAAATGACTTGTCATATCAAGGGTCGCTTATAAACAGATGGGATACAAATGTCATTGTTTGTTTTCCGTACTGTTCACATCGCGCCATTGCCTACCAGGCCGGACATGTCGTGAAAAACCCTGAAAATAAGGCGACAGCAGAGGGCATTGAACGCAAGGTCGTGGCCGAAGCCCACTGAACACAGCAGCATGGGGTAGAGAATGACGATGCTATGAAGGTTTGCACAAAGCGGTCCGTGGCATTCCATACAGCATGCAATGATCCATGAAAGCTCATGCCCTGAGACATGTTAATAAGAGCAACAAGTTTGAGAGAAATGAACAGGCTCAGTTGATTGGACCACCATTCCATTTTTGCTTATTTTTCGGCCGTCATTGCAATCATGATGCTGGTACACCGAGGTATTCACGCGAAGGTATTATTCATGAATGCTTGCGTTTTAAGTGAAATATGATTCAGGCGCGCCTGTCGAATGGTCCTTGCTAGTTACACCCACTTATAAGATGGGCCCGGCAAAACCAATCGGTCAATGGGCCAACCGCGGACGTGAAGGACTGATGTGTACGATATGTGGGTCATGATTTTTAATGCCCATAAGCTAATACTAACATTAGAATAACCATACGTTGGCCAGAATTCGACGTATATTTATTCAGACGTTGTCAGTGAGCAACCGAAGTGAGCGAACAAACACTGTTATACCGAGAGACAACAAATCCGAGTATGTCTTGCTTGCTTCCTTTTTTCATGGACTCCGTAAGTTTCCCATGACCGAGAATAAGTACCGTATCAAGCAAACACTCAATGCAATCTTTTTGGGAGTTATGCAGCTAGCGTTCTCAAAAATGGCTGTGCAAAATAGGCTGTGTTAGCTTCCTCAAAAATGAGTTGTATTTTGCTGGCGTTTTTAATAAGCAACAAGTGCTACAGTTGTTGCCTAGGATGTTACTTTATCCGGCGAATGCGCATGCCATTTTGAGGAGGGATAATGGATACCATAACACTCATTATGGTAATGAGACAATGAAGCGGGAGACTGCGGTAAAGGATAAGGCAGAAGCTGCGGGTGAATATACGGAGAAGGCACATAATCGTTTATGTGCATTCATGCTGCTGTTCACGTTAGTTGGAAGTTGGTATTAGTTTGGTAGTTCTAACAAAGCTTACGCACCACACAGCCCCATAAAATACATGTTTAACTATCCTGTTTTACTACATCTCTGAACAACAATTCTGTTCTTCCACACGGCACGTATCAAGATAAGAAAGATAAGTTCGGAGAAGCACTGCGCTTGAGACACTGAAATAAACAGATCCAACTGTTCACTTTGCCTGGCACATGTCATGCATGCGTTTACTCGTTCAAACATGTCAAGTGAACGAACGAAGCAAGCGAACTATCGCGGATCAGTCCAAGAAGCGAGACGAAGTCCGAATCCGCATTGTTTCTTTCTGTGCTCGCTTGTTGCATGACATTCATAGCTTAGTTATGATCTCGAAAACCTACTGCATGGAGCACGTGCATATCTCAGGTTGCATATCTGCACATATGAAGGTAGGTTTTCATGAAGGTATGCTTTATGTATCAAATATCATGCGTATTGCGTGACAACCATGGGTGTAACTGCAGCTGAGATTGGTAGGACTCGATCCCAGTAACTTTCGATTAGATAACTATTTTGGTGTCTTGACCATTGACATGAGTTGAAGTCAGTTATTCAGCGCTTGGCTCTATATGTGAGAACTCACTAAGATCATTCATCTACGTTAACTATCTAATCATTGCAAGTAAAAGGCTGTTCCCCCTGGCGACGTACAGCTGCACACGTGAATTTGTGTATACCAGTACCTGGTGTTTGGATTGTGCCATAGAACAACTCCTGAATTCAGAAAAAAAATGTTCAAAGAGTGCCCGATTCAAAGATATATCCACCGTTTTGGAAAGTTCTTAGACACGTTGCACTTGAGAAACCGAAATAATGAAATGAATGCCCAAGACCGTAACTGCTCCATGTCATGCATGTTTTACTGGCATATAACGTTTTGCTCAAATTTGCCATGGATATATGCGCTGCCGGCGATCTTAAGCAGTCAGCTTTTGACGCCCTTTATTTTTGCCGCTCAACAGCTCACAAGTATCGCTGAATTCTACATATATTGAAGATGCCAGTCTCCCGCCCTGGGTACGTATCATATGAGACTTGATATTTAAAATGCTAGTCGTTAAATTTTCACGAAATTCATGCGTCGCGCGTGACGTACGTACTACAAAAGTATACACCCCCGCGGCTGCAGCGCATCGCTAAAGTTGGAGTGGAGCGATGCGGCCATGACCCTGCAGTCCGTGCGATAAGCCATTCGCGTTGTGAGCAGGTACGTGCTGCCCCGCCAAAGCCGCACGACCTGATTACTGTGATCACAGCTGGCAGGCTGCGGCCGCATGTGCAGCTACCGGGGCAACAGCTGATCTTACGGCCGCCGGGTTATGACGCGCTGTACGGTGGAGATTGAGCGTCGGTGGTGACAAAAAGCAAACGATTGTCGTGCATTCAGTGAGTCCGTTTTGCGTAGCTTTCACTGGCTCGGTGAACATTCGTCTTCGCAAGCTGTAGACGTCGCCGGCTCAAATATTTTCCTGACGGGTGTCTTTTTCCAGTTGTATTCACAGTCCCTCAGGTCCGTAATCGTGCATGCTTGATTCTCAACCTCGTTGTCGGAGTGAAACTCTGATGCAGAAGATACTGCTTCCGGCATACCCCGCTCGCTGCGGCATGAATGTTCTTCGCGTTTTTCCTTCCGTTGTAATTCACTGCACCATGTCATATCACCGTGACAAATCGCGACATCGTTTTAGAAATCAGCATTATGCACCAAGCGCTGGTTGACAGGCACACTTTGTCGATTCAGATTCCTCCGTCGATTCGGCGTGCATCTGCACTCGTTATCCCCTCCCACCGAACGTCGTCAGCGACGCACCCTGCCTCCTGTCGCGGGTGCTGACTAGTGGAGAACAGGCTCAGAATGTATGACCTTTACGTGTCTGACACAGGTACGCTTGCGTCATGTACATAGTAGGTGCCGGTTGCACTGTTCGTGTCTCAAGACAGGCCATCTTGTTCCCGTGCTTCCGTGGTCACTACGGGCCTCCACATAAGAGCATGAGTGCGGGACATGGGGGGGGGGGGGGGGGGGCGAGACCGCATATACGCCGCTTATCAGGCTACAGACGGGCTCAAGGCAGATTGCGCGCAGAAGAAACTCGTATTTACGTAAAAGCCGAACAAGCCAGCCAGCCAGCGACCAAAACGGCGAATACGACGGTCTGTTCCGGTAATTTTCTGCGCGTACAGGGACGAGAGGTAGGCTGTGAAGCCCACACCGGAGGCGAAATCCGCGACGATCGGCGGCGCGTGAGATTTCGCCCGTTGCGGTGTCGGCTGCGCGGTGACAGTGCACGAGTTGGCCGCCACGGCGGGCCGACAGTGCGTGAGCGGACTGCAGAGCTGATAATAGCTCAGGTGTAGAAGGCCGCCACGCAACACGCTGACGTAGGTAATTCACCGACCTTGTGCAATGACCGGGCAACAGGGTACGGTCTGGAGGATCAAGCCATGACGTTTCGCAACTGATTATGAAAGACTTTGGTACCTAAGGTTCGAACGTGTGGCCACTACCTACACGTGGTGCCAGACGACACGCGCTGTGCAGGCTGTACAGGCCCACTCATTATTCACTGTAAGCCATGTTATGTTGCTTGGGCAAGCCTGGCCGATGAGTGGGGAGCGTCGAGGGTGATACTTCGTGATAAGGCGTGTGACCGCCGCATGGCTTCCTCCAGTTGTCTACTTAGTCTGATGGCGAAATTACGATGCTTGCAACATGCGCTTCTGTGAGCGGGTTTGCCAGCTGCCAGCTCGAGTAACACAAGTCACATGCAAGCAGTTGCAGCAGCTAAGTTTTTTTGTGTGTTTCTAATGGAACAAATTCAACACCAGAACACCTGAGACCATTTTCAGAATAACCCCAACTCGATCACTAGTGACACGCATTATCCTAAAACTTCATTCGGAGCGAGACATCCAGGCCTCTTAGGCAAGAGTAACGAAGTACGAAAGCATGACTAGGCAACAATCTGACTCAGTTCGGCGTTGCCAAAACAGCCCTTTGAAAGCTGTTGGCGCACGCCGGCTTCTTGTATCGCGTCTCGCTGCTCGTAGCTACGCTCTTAGCTCTTAGCGACGCCGCTGCTCTGAGTGATGCCGCTGCCCTGAGCGACGCCGCTACGCCGAGCGTCGCCACTGCTCTGAGTGACGCCGCTGCTCTGAGCGACGCTGCTGCTCTGAGGAACGCCGCTGGTCTGAGGAATGCCGCTGCTCTGAACGACGCCGCTACTCGGAGCGACGCCGCTGCTCTGAGTGACGCCGTTGCTCTGAGCGACGCCGCTGCTCTGGGCGGTGTCGCCGCTCTAAGCGACGCCGCTGCTCTGAGCGATGTCGCCGCTCTAAGAGACGCCGCGGCTCTGAGCGACGCCGCCGCTTTGAGCTACGCTGCTGCTTTGAGCTACGCTGCTGCTCTGAGCGACGCCGCTGCTCTGAGCGACACCGGTCAGCCGCGCGGCGATCTCCAGCGGCACACAGCCAGAGTCTGACGCCGACGGTCCGCTCCTGCCGCCAGGACCGGGTGCTCTACATCGCGCGGCACACGAGCGCGACGGCGGCCGAGGTGTGCGGCGTGCTCATCGAGAGCTGTCAGTTCAGCGTAGCGCGTCGACACTGGGCCGTGGAGCTGCCCGCGCCGTCCGCGCACCACACGCACCGGCCCCCGGTAGGTGCTCCGGGTCGGACGGGAGACTGTAGCTCTGCGCAGACGGGGAGAGCCTGCCCCTATCCGTGAGCAGGACTTGTATCCCTCGTGTCCTCAGCTCCCTGCCGTCCAGAGCTAGGTCGGGTGTCTGCCTTTTGCTGTGTGCAGAGCTCACCCAACAGTAAAACCTAAGCCTATAATCGCATGAAACCTTGGTCAGCTACCATCTAAGACATTGTGATTGAGACATGGATGCTCACTCCGGTTGGCCTGCCAACTTGGGCTTGTGGTTCGTGAACTGGTCAACTATGTCAGCCTACGCGCTCTCTACGTCACTATCGTCGGCTAATCGGGAGGCCTGTGCTTTGAATGGTGGTCTCCGTTTGAAGGCAGGATACGGCAAAAGGCTGAAGGTGCTCCACCTAGCTGACATACATCTCCAGCTGGACTACGTGGCCGGTAGCAATGCCAAGTGCAAGAACAAGCTGTTCTGCTGCAGAGCCAAGGATGGTGAGTGTGTCTAAATGTATTGGCTGCTAAGTCTTAAAATTTGGTTTGATTTCGCGCTTGAATTGTGAAGCCTGCGCCAGCCATCGGCCCCAAACAGTGGATCGTGGCCCAAATGTCACCAACTGCTGTGGCCATGGGTGTCCCTTGTGGTTCGCGTGAGTGTGCTGTACAGTGGGGTGGGCGGGGGGGGGGGGCAGTCCGGCGGTTGGTCGTCGACAAACGGGCAGCCTGGGTCGAAACACGTGCTGCGGCCCGGCGGCTCACACGGCGCGCGCGCGCGGATGTCACCTCAAGCGCAGTGGCCGCCGTGGCATGACGAGAGTGACAATGTCTGTCTGGCTGCAGGATTTCCTCGTGTCGCCAAGAAGCACGCGGCCGGCGTGTGGGGCACGTACGAGAACTGCGACACGCCTCCCGCCCTGCTTGACACCATGCTCAGCCACATCAAGTACCAGCATCCCGTACGTGACAGCGATGGGCGCGAAACGACGAACTCCGGCTCCTGAGCTATTCGATGCGATTGTCGTGCGCGTATTACCGTCTCAAGTGTCAAAACTCGTGGTAAAGGCTGTCAACTTGATTTGAAATCGATCCTTAACGAACACTAAGCTAGTTATCATAAGTTAAGTGATTTGATCCCATGTAAACTTGATCTCGAACTACCATGTCAGCTGAACTCCACATTTACAGTGTCCATCCTATAAGCACTACCTTGAGAGGCTCTGCTAAGGGTGATCTGCGGCACACGATGTTAGATATACACCATACCGGCGTAAACCGAGCGCCAGTCAGGTTGGGACCATTCCCATCGTCCGAAACACCGATCATCATTAGAAAAACATCTCTAATGACGTACGCACGCATCAGACTGTATAAAATACACCGTACTCTTAGTGGGCTCTTGTTGCAGCCTTGGTCCTCTTCACGCACACCACAATAAAAGCTGTGACCTTCGCAGGGGCCTTCCGCCATGTAAAGCGCTAAACGGGACGTTGAACAAAGCCCGCAGCTTTCTGTCGCATCCCGCTGCTAGTCCAGACGGCAAAGGCAGCGGCGTACCACCGTCTCCTGCTCCTGCTGCAGTACACGCGTACCGTGCCGTGTTCCAGGACGTACGTGCCGTGCCGTGTTTCAGGACGTGGCCTACATTCTGTGGACGGGCGACAATGCCGCGCACGATGTGCACGCCACGTCCCGGCGGCGGACGATCGAGGCCAACCGTGCCGTCACACGTGCCATCCGGCACGTGTTCCCGCGTGCGCTGGTGGTGCCCGCCCTCGGCAACCACGACACCCATCCAGTCAACAGCTTCCCGCCCCCGCACCTGGCCGGCCGCTTCTCCAACGCCTGGCTCTTCAGCGCCCTCTACGACATGTGGCGCCCCCTGCTCGACAACACCGACCTCTACCACGGCGTGGAGCACTACCACAGCTTTTCGGAGACGTTCGACCCGCTGGGATACTACTATATCAGGGTTTGTTACCGGTGATGGGTGATTACGTCTGAACGGATTGAGCGCCACAGCTGTTATCACACAGATCACGTCTGCAACAGAAGGGCAAGTAAACAGCAATTTCGGGATGTCTTTCACGGCTAGTAAGCCCTTGCCTGCCACTGGGGGAAAAACATTTGACTTTTCTGTAGGCAATAACGCTTACAAATACTGCTTGTCCTGTCTATCACGATTAGCCACGAGAAAGTAAAAAGTTGGGGGTCAAATGTTGTGGCCTGCTACGATTTTCCTGACAGATGCGTGGTGGCAACATCGCCATAATAGCATACAATGGCATTCACTCTTTTTCCGCATATAAAATTCAACGTTCAAAAGTAGGACAACGTCCATGACGACTTAAACGGACCACTGCAATAGTGATGAAACATGATCGCTTTTTGTTTACGTCGCACTGATACCGTTAAGGGGTATACGTTCTTTTTGACGTTAAAAACTTTGAACATCAGAGTCAGCTTCGTCGCTCGCGCACCAAAGCATCACACATTTTCTACAAACGTCTGATCGTTCTCCATACGCTGACTACCACGTTCTCCAAACCCTAACCATCCACGAGTTTGCTAAGGACGGGCTCACGCAAAGCCTTTCCTCTGCTGATTCCGATGGTGGCGTTCGGTGCTCTGACATACACTTTTTTGACCGTTTCACATCGCTGGGGTAAAATACAGCGACTGCCACGTTACTTCCAAAGCCTGCTTGCTGGCGGCTCTTTGAAACTGTTTGCGATGATTGCATTTGCCTCTTACCACATTTGGTTGCCAGTAAAAAGTACATTGGGTTCTGGGGTTTGACTATTTAGGGTATTTAGTCACGTCGGCAATCTAGTAATTACCCCTCGGTCATGGTGAAGAAGAAATCCTCATGTTTCGTGAAGTCCCTGTACATTGTCTGGAAAATAACAGTTTGTTGAAAGCATTGGGTTTGTATTTCATGGTAATCATCAAGTTCTGGTGGGTTTCCACAAACATTTTTAGCTTGCCGAGACCTCTACGGCCGCTTCTGATCGCGCCGTTGGCTCTACCTGCGTCGATGCCCGCGATGATTGCGGGCGTACCATCAACGGACAACCGCAAATTTCAAGTGCATGATTTAGGCACTAGATGGCGATAACTATATGTGGAGGGATGCAAGTCGGCCACCAGCTAGCTCCAGGCCAGTAACGATCCACAGGTGGAGACTGACGTCTTCACCAGGCCAACGCCTCGGTCCCACCGGAAATGTTCCTAACTTGAAGGTTACAGGTCATTGCCCGACTCTTCCGTTCTCAAGCACTTCCATGTTCATCTGCACCGATGCCTCCTGGGACTCATAGCGCCAACCTCATGCAGGAAGTTCATCTCTTCCTCGGTCCCACTGCGGGCCATATCATTTCCTTGCTTACATTTTTATCGGGAGTTTGTGCCAGTTGGCTGTTGGAGTTGGCTGAAATGTCTTGGATCAAGGGACTCCAGAGCAGTGTCCTGCGTTCTGCTACTTCCGGTACGCTATTACCAAGGTTGCTGCGAGCCGTAGGCAAAGAGAACACCCCACATTTTGTTTAAAATTAGGCTGTATAGGTTTTTACGCAGCCATTGTTATGGCATGCAAATGACTGACTTCTAGCCCGTTTGCCGCCATCTCGCTGTGCCTTGTCCGTATTCATTATAACGTCCTTTCCAAGCTTTGTTCAGACGCCGCCTCTGCTGCCCAGGGGTCAGTTCCTCCCAGGGGCCGGTGGCACACCGGTCAGTAACACCCCGCCCCGCCGCAGGCGGCCGAGGCCGGCCTCAGGATCCTGGTGGTCAACACCAATTACTGCTACCGCTACAACTTCTGGACGCTGCTGGAGCAGCCTGATCCGGGTGGCCAGCTGCAGTGGCTGGCGCGCCAGCTGGCGGCGGCCGAGGCGGCCGGCGAGGCGGTCCACATCGTGGGTCACGTGTCGCCGGGCGACCCGGGCTGCCGGCCAGACTGGAGTCACCAGTACAGCCGGGTGGTGCACAGGTCAGCAGCCACCGACACAGCCTGCCGGGCGGGTCCGCCAACCGACTGGTGTCTTCGGGGTCTTTCGGTACTAGCCGGCTGCCCAGGCGCCCTCTGTTTCACCGCGTTTCCTCACTTTCACTGCAGCTCTGCATTGTTCAGACACGGCCTACGCTATCTGGAAGGCATCGCAACGTCTTTTTTAGGTTTCTAGCCGTCACCCATGAAAAAACAACAGACATTGCCCGTCTCATTATCTCAGCGAAGCTCACAGGGCTGGGGATCGTTCTCGGAAAATGGGGGGTCCAGGATCCAAGGGCTCCGGGTCGTTAGAGTCCAGTTAGCCACAAAAGGACGCGCTCCCCCAACTTAGGAACTCCTCGGTTTTAAACCACTTTATGTTTAGAATGGCCTATTGATCTCGATTAAAAAACTGCACTTTTTATGAAAAAACGAGTGCACAGACCTGGTGGCAACGGAAAGCGTGCTACACTTTTTAGCTTGCCGAAGGTGCACGATATTTTGGCTTAAGCATTTACACTCACCCGGGTGGCTGTTTGGATACCACTCGCTCGGGTGGTGTCAATCTGACCCCTGAGATCTCATAAACTAAGAGAGCTAGATGGACCAAAGCCGCAGGGTGGGTTCTCCTGTACATGAGCTCACTTGGGTCAAAATTTAGGTTTCTAGGTCATAACCTTGAGGTCAATTATCAGATTTTGTCCAAATTGTCCCAGGCCTTCTCATGCACCCGCCTGTAACTTAGATACCTGCTCTAAGCAAAATGCCATTTGTTTTCACTCAACGTCAGTGACATTATTTCACCTTTAGAACATCAAAGTTACCAAACACCTACGAAACTGCTTCTATTGTGTCATTCGAATAGGCGTCAGGGTTTGTGCTACGCGGAATGCTCCTTAAAACAAAGTGTTGGCCTGGGTAATATTGTCCGTAATCCACTCTGACCTTTAAGAAGTCCATGGAATATGTCTGTTACGCTTCCTGTTACTGATAAATTCCATTTGAGCACCAGAAACCACCCATGAAGCACGCTCTCGGACAAAAACAAAGGTTAGTGTTGATCTAGGTCCGATCGTAATGCGTGACCTTAGGTTAGCGGAATTTGCTTTAATTTTGTATTCAATTGTTGCATTGTCTAATAAACTAGCTCAGAGATTATGGCGTCGTACAACACCCGTTGTCGCATCAGACTGACCGATTCCTTAGAAATGGCCTTCGCTGACAGCCACGGTCTGACTTAGACCAGTCAGCGTCCTTACAATGCACATCTAACTGTTTTATACCAAGCGATCCGCTATTTCATTGTCTACAGCCTTGAAAAATTTGGCACGGCCAGGCCACGCCGCTCGGAAATCATTTTGGAAAGCTTTCGGGGACGGCGGCAAATTGTCGCCCACTCGAGCGCGAGTTTATCGCCGTTGTGCCGATTACCTGGCACGTGTTTGAGCTCATGCGTCACGCCTAAATACATGCCGGACCCATTCCACTATGTCACCAATCTCATAGAAAAGCTCAACTCGTCTTTCGTTGCACATTTTTGTTTTACTTTAGCGTGCTTTTGCCGTTTGATTAGTAGCCTGGCACGCGCTTAAAACTTCTACATTTCAACCATTTTTTATCGACGTGACTACGCCTAAGAATCTTAGGTGTGGATACCTCAAAATAGATTAAAAATCCAAGTGACATTTAATGTTACTGGGATTAAGTTGTGTTTTGGTGCCGGTTTATACAGCAAAAACAAATCGAGAAACTTTTGCATCTCTTTGAGCGCCAAGATAATCAGATTGAAATTAAGTCGTCTACGGGTATTATTAACCCTCCCAAAGGGGCTCAGAGCAAGTCATCAGTATTTTTCTGCGCCTAAGGTGCGCGGAAATTTGGGTTAGACGTGTTCATCAGCAGTACTGTTTTAAAAAGCAAAACTCCGTCCCAACTATTCAAACTAGAATTTAATGATCAATGGGCATCACAAACATTTCCGAGGGGCTCAAAGCACGTCAGAGTTTTAGGTGACGGTGCCCGTATTCTCCGGGTCAATCCGGGGCTCTACTTCTGCTTTAGTCATGCATTTCAGCACAGATCGGTCTGAAGTACTGCCTGAAGTTTTATTTTGGCGGCAAAATTTCGTTTTTACATTTTTCATTCAATACGGACATTTGCCTCTGCCCCGCGCCTCGCGAAAAGAGCCATCTTATGGGCAAATTGGTTCCACTGGAACCCGCCTCTGATCTACCCCGGACACCGTTTTGAGCTCCTCGGAACCCTAGGTTCAAGGCAAACGGCTTATGCGGTTTTCCGCGGCCCGGGGTACCGGGGCCCTATTAGATATCCAGCCATATCCTGAGCGTCTAATGAACTCCTGAGCAGTCATATAGCTATGCCAGTTGCCGACAAGTTACTTGGTGGCCAAAATTATCCATTACAGGCTAGACAGGCCACTGAGCAGCAAGGGAAACAATGCAAAGAGCGTCTGGGGCGTCTACTTCGACCACTGGGCGTCCAGACGGCCGCTGGGCGGTCGGAGCGGCTCACGAGCAGTCAGAAAGCCCCACGAGGGGCCGAAAGGAGTCTTAGGGGTCCTGTTCTCGCTCCTCGTAGAGGAGGAAGGAACAGCCAAAACCGCCCTGAACAGCTAACAGGACTCCGCGAGTCCAGAGGATCACGAGTGCACAGCTAAGTGTTTCTGGCGACCAAACGGGCCGCTGAACGGACCAATGGGCTCTGAGTAGCCAAGTGAGCACTTAGGTGGCCAGAAGGGCTCCTGAGCAATTAGACGTGCCCATTGGTGTTCGGAGGGGCCCGGACGGCTAGTAAAAACCCTGAACAGTCACCGGAAGTCACCCTGACTCACCTGCCAGAGGGGTCCTCTTTGGGCCGAAGGGGCCTGAGGGCCTAAAACGGCACACGAGCGACCTTGGGTACACAGAGGTCCCCAGGGGCGCAGCCACTGCGGGTCCCTGAGCGGTCAGTGCGACCCCTGAGCAACCAAAAAGTTTCCGGGAAGTTTCGAAATACCCCTGGTGACCGGTTGGCAGTTTGAAAGATCACAGGGCTCTAAGTAGTTATAAGGGCCCTCAAGAACCAGAGTGCCCCTGGCGGCCAGGAAGCCATATGGCCACTGAGTGGCCAGAAGGGGCCCAGGAGTTTAACTCATGGAGCTCACCGCCGCAGCAGTCTCTGGGCAGCATAAGAGGCTCTTACGGTTATTACATAAACTTCTGTTCGTTTTTTTGTTTGTTTTGCTTTTCTGGCTCAGCATAGCCATTTTTCCGACTGAGCAAGCCGGGAAGAGTCCTCCCGTGCAATGACGCGGGAACTATGTTTAAGTTGGGGTGGCGAACTCCAAAATGCCAAAATTTGCCCCATAAGATTCGATACTGAGCCCCTACCTACCACGAGCCAGAATGAGCCATACATAGGTCAAAATGGATCAATACAGACCAGAAGTCGCCCCCTATAGGCCGTAATGGGCCCTCTGTAGTCCAGAATGAGAACTCTACAGTTCATTCCAGATTTTCCAGACCATCAGTTCAGCCAGAGTGGACCCTCTAAGTGAGGAATGGATCTTCCTCAGGTCAGAGCGAGCTCTCTACGGGTCAAAATGGGCTTTCCACAGTCAATAAAGCCAATAATGAGCCTTTTGCTGATCAGAACAGCTTGCCAGCTTTCAAGTTTAAGGGGCGAGCTGCCCCACTGCCCCCCCCCCCCCCCCCGCAGTGCCCGCGTTCTTTCTCCCAGGGGGTCCCTGAACACCTCCTCCCACAGCCAGAGCGCAGCAGAGTGTTCAGTTAAGACAGGGGCCAAAACATTTCTGGGTTGTGGGCTGAAGGACTTTTCCGTCCCATTTCGGGTTGCCTGCCGGCTGCCACTCTGGCGACTCGTGGGGCTGGGGACCCATGGTAGGTCCGGAGGCCTTCAGAGGAATACATGAAACATTGGTCCCTTCCCTGACGCTGAGGGCCCTCGGACCGGGTCGGTTGACTCGGAATCGACGCAGGGCCCCTCACCGACATACAAAGGCCCTTGATACCATCTGGGACCCAGACGTAGCGGGTTCAATAAGCGGCTCAAGAACCCCGGCTCGACTTATTTGGGCCCGGATGAAACGGATGGAGGGCCTCCGTCGGATGCCAACAAGCATCGGCACTTCGTGCAAGGGGGGGGGGGGGAAGAAATATACGCTAACAGCGGAAAAGCAGGGGAAGATCAGTGATAGGCAAACATACATAACATAAAGGAAACCTGAAAGTGCCCGTTGCTGAAGTCGGCAATGACTGTTCATTACACCGTCTCAGGGATTCATTTACAGTAATCATGCTAGTTCAAAGGGCGTTCGGTGGAATGGAAAACGAGTGGAAGGGGCTAAGCACGCACCTGGTCATTTTCAGTCTTGTCCGCTTAGGTACTTTTGCTGTTGCAAATATGTCCGTCCAGCCGAGCGTTGCCGTTGTACGTTACCTCGTGTTTTAGTATCCGAATGTAATGTCGTACCCGAGCAGGCTGATGCCTCCCGAAACATCGTCCATTTGACGTATCTAAACAGGGCCCTTAGATACCCAGGGTCTTGAAGAAGTACCTGGGACTCTGAAGGCACTGTTTCACGTTGGTGAAAGGGGGGGGGGGGGGGCAGTACCTTGTCTAGGCCAGACAGACAGGTTTATGTCATTCGTGATTCAGATATTTGGACGTGTTTCACGTGGTCATAACAAAAATGTTCGTAAGATGGTATCAGATGAGTGGAAGCTAAGCTTACATCAAGAGCGTGAAAAAAAATACTGGACACATTTTTGAACATTCACACAGTGACAGTGTTTGGTCCGGAACGCGGTTTGGAACAATGCAAGGTTTTATCATTTCAGCGGTTATATGAGATAATTTTTCATAAGATGCCTCCAGTCTAAGATACAACTGACGACTAAGCTTGCTGAGCATACCTATGGGCGAATTTGTTTATCCGATAAAGAAAATACTTTGATTCCCACCAGTTGTAGATGCTGGATGATTCCATGCAATCTGAGGTAGGGTTTTGCCAGTTTCGCCCATTGTATTAGCTCGAGCAGGTATCATAATCGGCTATCACGCGTTCGATGTCAAAACGAACTAAAGCCCTTACCATTCATGACGGACGCTTTTCTCCCGTTTGAGAGCAGCAGAAACCGCGGCAGACTTCCGCGGTTTCTTTCGTTTTCGTCCTTGACCTTGCAGAAGCCCACAAATCGGCTGGCCGCCTGTATAAGTGCAGAGTGATGGACGGGCAATGAGAGCTTCGTATAGGCCCCATCCCCTTACTACAACAGGGAGTGAACGGCGTCTATCGCCCCGCTGAGTGGGGTCTATCGCCCCGCTGAGTGGGGTCTATCGCCCCGCTGAGTGGGGTCTATCGCCCCGCTGAGTGGGGTCTATCGCCCCGCTGAGTGGGGTCTATCGCCCCGCTCAGTGGGGTCTATCGCCCCGCTCAGTGGGTAGTTCGGGATCAAAGTCCATGCGCCAGTCCCATGCTTATCACTACATTTCGGGCGGAGCAAAATCTGCCGAAAAAAATCGACCCGGATCCTAAACCGAACCGGATCAGAGCTGGCGCAGCACGTTTTATTCGGCTCCAGTTGCGGTCCGCATCAGCGTTGCGGTCGCGTGACCGGACGGCGTCAGGGAGCGCCCGGTACTGGAGCGCCCTGAGGTTCGATCGGTCGCCGACCAGCACCCGGCACGGCTGCCAGCTTCTGGAGCGCCACTCTGCCATGAGTCACTGCTCACCAGAGCCAGGCGCGTCACCCTCGCCACGCTCAGCCATCGCGTGTACGTGCTGACTCAGACCAATGCCGTGCGACTGCTGGCGTCTGAGGAGGTGCGCTGGCGAGCCGGAGACAGCAGCCGCTGGTGTCGCAGGCGCAGACGGCCCGCGGGGGCGGCGCAGCGCCTCGGGCGCATGGTGCGTCACACGGGCCCCGGGCGGAAGGCCGCCGCCGCCGCCGCCGCCGCCACCGCCATCATTCTTCCCAGGCCTGCTGGGTGACGTCACCCTCAAAGGTCGCCAGCGTCAGCGCGCGCCAGCGCATATTAAGCGAGACAGTGCGCTACTCCATCTGATACGTTGGAAACACGATGTGTTGCCGTGAATCGCTGATGAAATGAGTCGGGGAATTCCTACGTTTTCGCCTGGATCAGGCCGAGTTTTACCGGTTTCCCTGTACAAACATTACGAAATTAATGTTGAACTAATCGGCGATTGACTGCTGCTCTCAAGAGCGTGCCGGTTCATTTGTCGTCGTTACAACAAAGCATAGTGGTGATGATTCACTTCACTATTATTCACCTCTGTCATGTATCACATGTTGCGTGCTCATTAGAGCCAACCAACATATCGACTCCCTGTCATGGCTGCTGTATGTAGTCCGAGAAAGATCGCATCGCAAGTCGTTCATTGAACTGGGTCACTTCTTCATGGCAATTCATGACAGCGATTTTTACAGGTTTCTTTTTTGCATTTCGTGCACGATGACTATGCAGCAATTTCTGGCTGTCACTGAGGAAAGCGGACGTCGCACGTGCACAAGCTGCATGCAATTCATTACAGATCCGTTTTTTACGTCACAAGGGCGCTTCCGCCTTGTCATATGTCCCACATGACATGTGCAACTTCGCACTGCTATTTTGTTATTCTAATGCGAGTGGCTGAGTCGACCTGCTCTATTTTTAGCGACGTATAATCGCATACAATCACCACAGGTGCAGGTCGCATGTGCCGATGCAATTCACACTGAACAGCATTGTCTCTCCATTGCGCCGAGCAAGTCAAAGCGTCTCAACGCAGTCAAAACTGCACAGCTCTCCCGCATGAATGCACAGTTCACATCGTACGGTGGCTCAAGTGCTCTACAGTTCATGATGTATCAATCGGAGGAACCTTGAGGAAATGTTCTCATTCATCAGCGGTGGCTGCGTTCAACCGTACCCCAACCATACCGTGCACCGACAATTTCACTGAACCCCGGCGCAGTTGACTAAACGACCGCATGTTGAGCCCAACCAACTCCGTCAAAAGTTCGCTGGCAGCAGCAAAAAAAAACGCGATGGCGGCTCGCCTTGATTAAGTGAAAAAGTGGTGGTTCCTAACCGGCCATTATCAAGTTTTTAGAAGTTGTGCGTCACTGGCTAGCCTACGCGGATACATCGTAGGGACAGATCAGCAGAAAGTGACAGTCCATACGCGGAGCGGGCCGAACGAGGAGTCCGTCCGTTTTCTTGGTCGCTGGACTCACCACCCCAGCCGGGGAATCTAAAGTGTATCTAAAGGTGGATTGATCTGCTGGGAATGGGGGTTCAGCGCTAGAAAAGAAACTTTTTTACGCTATTTGTTGAAAAGTGATCATGATTGATGAGGAGGACAGTCCCACAACTGCAGGTACATCGATTATAATCTTTGCTGTAGGAAAAGGAAATAGCTGTTTGTCCAGCTTGACGCAGGTACGAATAGAACTAAAACTTCTCGTATATATATATATATATATATATATATATATATATATATATATATATATATATATATGGATAAGGAGTAAGGAGAGAACTGCTTTGACGTGAAGTGTTTGTGTGCTAGACTTGTTATCGCGAGGAGCCGTGTGCAATGGCATCGCTATGATCGCAACGGTCTCCGCTGCCGTCTTGGACGCACGCGTCATGTTTGTTTTCTCCTCTTGCGCTGGACGGCGGTGGAAGAGCGCGGGACCGAGGGGCGTCCACTGGCCCTCGTGATCCTCCCGGGCCGGACACGTGGCCAGGCTGTCCGAGACCGGTGTGCTCGCCAAGACCGGTAGATCAGCGGCAGCCGCGGGGTAACGCCTACCGCATCCCTGTCCGGACGAACGCGTACGGCGCCCGGCACCGAGCTCGCCCCGTGGATCCGACGCATGGTCCGCGCCGCGGCGCCATCTCGGCGATTCGCGGAAGATATGCACGCTCGTGACGCAGGCGAGATCGTCTCGGCAGCTGCGTATATGGGCATCGCCAGCCGTCGGCTGTGCAGGGGCCAGGACCAGAAGCGAACAGCCGAAGCAGGCGCACCCAATATGCAGCTGGTCCATAAATGCATGAGCTCCGTCCTCATTGGCGGGCTGCGGTGAGATCTTGAGCACGCGACGCGCGGCAGCTGGCCAGCTCCGGAGGCTCGCCGCGGCCCCAATACAGCCCTGATCCGGTTGATGCTCGGCGGTAGCGAGCCGGCCGGCTGCGCCGCGCCGCGAGCTCATCAGCGGCCAGGAGCCGCCGGCGTGGCGCGGCGGCGCTGCCTTGTCGAGTGGCTGCCATATGATTGTGCGCTCGGGTGGAGCGGGGCTGGGAGTCGCTGGATTACTGAGGCACGCAGCGTTTGGCGAGGTTCTCGGGAAAGTTGTAGGTCCGGCTGGGGACGTCCGGATGGATGTCATCGGGATTACAGCTTACAGGAACGGCGCCAGTGCTTCCCACGTGGGAAGCTGATTGTCCAAAACATGGGCAGCGATTTGATTATGCAGAGGCCACGGAGCTTGGTAGAACGGAGATCAATTTACTCTCTAGTTCCTCTCATTAGCAGCTCTCCCACTCATGGTGAGAAGCCCTTCCGCGTCATTGAATTCCTGGTGCTATGTGGAGAATGTAGCGCAGCCTTGAGCAGCTGCAGACTGGTGCGAGGGTCAAGCGTACCCTCTTTAGAAGTAGCGAGGGGAGGAACTGGCCGCGGAATGGTCACGTTTGCGGAGAGGATTAGCAAAGATCAGCTGACCGTTCAAGGGTGGGGGCAGGACGCAGCTACCGCGATATGACCTCCAACAATAACACCAAATCACAGGGCCTCGCTATCTGCCCGAAGTCTGTTGTCCAGTACCATAATCTGTCACCAATAGCTCAATATCCTGCAGCTCAGCGAGGTACGTGCTGTGCACAGCATGTGCAATCAGAACGAAACCCATCCATTTATGCACTAGCTGCCGTCCGGGTGCAGCCTGCTCACCCGATCGTGCCGGGCCTGGCAGCTGCTCACACGGTGGTCAGGGACGCCCGTATATGCGGGCGGACGCCGATGCTGTGCCGTTCTCGCGTACGTCGCGGCATACCGAAATCGGCATGCTGATGCGGCTGCTTTGACGCCGCTATCTGCAGTGGGCCCTTGGGCGGGTCGATCCAATTAAGCGGCTATGAATGCCATGGCATGGAAGGACTTGTATAAATAAACCCTCGAGAGCAATATGCGCGCATAAATAGCAGAGACAACATTCTGAAACTTCGAAGTTGGCCGCACCTCTCGGACATGCAAAATGCATTTGGACTCCCAATCCAATCGGTATTTACTGCTGTTCTGTATGGGAGCGAATCGAAGGAAATCATCAATGTTCTGTTTCAGTTTTGGGAACACGAAAACGTCTCGATTATGGCCACGCCTGGCTTGGCGATTGACCTCCATCGCCTAACTCCGTGGCATCTTCAGACATGCAACCTCGCAGCCCCCAGCCGATTTAGGGCAGCTCTCCGCCTGCCGAGCTGAACCACTGACGCAGCCTGCCAGCTATTCAGGGATAACTGTGGCCCCCGCAGCAGCCGGTCACTGTTGCCGCCCACAGTTGTCGGAAACGAGCCGGCTGCAGCTCCGAGAAGACGCCCGGCTGCAGGCCTTCCCAGCTTGGGGGACGGGCCCGGGCGGGACCGGCCTCCGATCTTGCATCACGCCGCTGGCTCGCTGGCCGCCCGCGCTGCCAATTCCCGCTCCGCGCTGGTCGCGTGCAGCGAGCCGAGCCCCGTAAACAAACCCGGCACCCTGCCGACAGCCTTTGAGATGCGCCACTGAAACACCTCACATCCGGTGCCCGGGACGAGGCGCAGGCGTCTCGGCGGCGGCTCGGAGGCCGGCCGGCGGAGGGCGTGCCTACTGGTCGACCACGCCCTCCTCGCCCCGCCGTCCTCGTTCCGAACGGTCACGCGCCTCGCCGGCGCCGACGAGGCGAAAACAGGCCGGCGCCGACCGCGGCGCGCCCGTGCCTGTTTTGACACCCGTATTTCCAGGGGCATGATGCATGGGGCTGGCGGCGGCGCCGCGCGGGCGCCGCGCGGGCGCCGCCCGGCCGCCTCATCGGGCCCGGCTCGGCGCGCGCCGCCACGACGCCACTCTGTTGTGTTTGTCAACATGGCGGCGACGACTGACAAATGGGTTGCGCCGGTGCCACTGCGGCCGCCTTGGCGGCGCCGCGGCGCTGCATTCGTCGCCGCTGATTCACCCGCCTTGGTTTCCAGATTTCGCACCACCATCGTCGCCCAGTTCTTCTCGCACACTCATCTGGACGAGTTCCAGGTGGCGCTGGACGACGAGGGCAGGCCGTTCTCCACTATCTACATCGCGCCCTCTGTCTCGCCGTGGTCGAACCTCAACCCCGGCTACAAAATCTACTACGTCGATGACGGCAGCTGGGTAAAGCGAGCGGCGAGCAGCGCGTGACAGGGCGCCCGCCTCCCTGTCCAGATGTCAGACGGTCGAGCCTCTCTCAGCGCGCCGCTCAGCCAAGGTCATGTGACGGAGACATGCCAAGGACCCGGGCGTCCAGTGCGCGGATCCTCATCAGACCATGACATTTTTTGCAGCAGCAGACGCCAGCTAAAGCTCCGCTCAAATCTCCTGGTTTTAAGGGGACCGAATAATTTACAGGATAGTATGAAATCGCACTCGTAAACTAATAGGTTATCGGTTGCGCAAGGGATTAAGCAGTAGGAGATGAGCAGCCAAAGAAGACACGCCGAAGGCATTCATCAAGCTTTTTTACAAAAACTACTAGGAGTGAAGAAGAGTTCTATGGCGAATAACATTCAGTCATTATTTCCTCCACTCAGTGTCACTGCTATGTTCATGATTGTGTGCGTACTCCTCCACCCTCCATGCACATCTCGGGCTTCTCATGCGCACTAAGAACCACGCCAAGAGCACGCGCTGCGCTGCCGGAAGCCCCACGCCAAATTCCCGCCCGTCACAAGCCGACACCTGCGCGCTCGCAGTGACCGTGACCTGTCTGCTCGCGACAGGCGGTAACGGACACGGAGCGCTGGGTGACCGACCTGGAGGCGGCGAACCGGTCGCCAGCCGCGGCGCCCGTCTGGCGGCGGCTCTACTCGGCGCGGCCGGCGTACGGCCTGGCGGCCCTGACGCCGGCCGCCTGGCTGGCGCTGGCGCGACGCATGGCGCGCAGCCGCCGCCTCTTCGAGCGCGTGTTCGCGCACTACTGGGGCGGCTCGCGGCGGCGGCAGCGGTGCCGCGCCGCCTGCCGACGCCGCACGCTCTGCAACATTGTCACCGTCGACCGGCTCAGCCAGCGGCACTGCGAGGTCATCAAGCGGCAGACGCGGCGCTGACCAGGCGCCCCGCCGGGCGCTGGACCACGCGGGCGCTGGGTCACGGACGCTGGGTCGAAGGCGGCGCCAGCGGCGGTCCCATGTGTCGGGGCCAGCTCAAATTCTGATCTCCTGTGGGCAGCGGCCGTCAGTGAGTGTGCGAGAACACCGGAGCTGTGGGCAGCGAGTGCGTAGAGAGTTGTGCTCACGGGCGGCCGTGCACTGCCATGTGTCAGACTCGGGGAGCGATGGTGACCTCCGTGGGCGAGTCAGTGCTCCCGCACGGGTAAAGGCTCCGAGCGAGCACAGTCATCGGACAGTGTCCACAGATCGTGGCTGTCCCGATTTTACCTGCAGAGTCACGAAGTCATAGGCGCCGAACGCTTGTCGAGGCCGTCGTGTCGTGTCGTCGCGGGCTCTCCTGCTCTAGGGAAGGGACTGGGTCGGCCAGCGACCTGCCGCCACCGCAGCTTCGATTGGCCTTCGCGACAGGCCGATCGACACGGCGGCCGCAGAGCGCCCGCTCTGGCGCACCTGTACCTGTACCGTCCGTCACGGCGTGACGGCCGTGACGCAGCCGTCCTGGTGCTCGCGTGACGGATAGTGCCGCACCACCGGCAGGTGACCCACATACTCGCAAGCCGGCTTCGGTGCGGAAGTCGCGGGGCGAATCCCACCGTTGGTCCCGCCCTCTGTGTGGCTTCGCCAGACGTCAAGCGACAGCGAGGTGATGACCTGCCGTCTTCCGAGGAAAGACGCCGTGGGGAGGGGGGGGGGGGGGGCACGACCTCGCTGGAGCAGAGGTTTAGAGAGGAGGCTTCTGCGACAGTTGCCCTTGTGATAAACCGCCGGTTAATTAGTGGTAATACATTGCGCTGAGATTTGTTAAGCGTTCTGACGTGGACCCGCGGGTTGAGTGTGCGCGGCGTTTCATGTGGCGGCCCCACAGCGCACGGAGATAAGTCCGACATGCCCGTGCCTATCAGTGTACATCTGTTTCAGAAAAACCTCTTACAGGCTCAACGCGGCAATCTTGTTTTACGAAGAAATCTTAAATCTATTACACGGTGGATCAGACCTGGCGTCAAAAGAAATCACGCTGACATGTCTGGTCAAAGTGGCTGGTCTGCTGGGAATCAGCAAACGGCTATTTTGGCCGAACAGATGCTGGAGCGTGGAACTTCTGAACAGGAGGCCAATTACACCATGGAGATCGCTCGAAATATGCCGAGGTCGGTGTGCGATCCGGTGATCCAGCCGCCGGTGCTACCTGGCGCCTGGTACGGGTCGGGGGCGGGGGAGGAACTGGCTTCGTCAGGCGATCGCTGGCTCCTGGATTTCCAGACGGCCAGCAGACGAAAAAGCGGTTTCGCGCGGCTGGTGTCAATAGCCCATCTGAGGGCATAATCCGGCAGTGACTGCCATCTTGGCATTGGTATTCTGTGTCAAGCGTGCGCTGCGGCTTTCCGCTCCCAGCGGACCTGTGGCATATGCGCATACTCTTGATGCGTACAAAGTTCGGTGAAGTACCGGCAGCGCTTCCGTCCCTGAAGCAGCGCGCAGCTCGCGAGGTGAAGGCGGCAATGCATACCTCCTCACGTGACATCACATGGCATGGACCGCTCCTGGAGCCAACCGTGATGACAACTACGACCTTGCTGGCCCCTCAGATGATCTGCAGACTCGGAAAGCTACTGAGCTCCATGAATTATGACATTTACGAGCTTCAGAGAACCGCCAGCTCGGGGGCCATGCGACTGGCGCTGGGATGAGGTCCGCTGGCCGGTGACATTCAGTGAAGTTCAGGGCGAACGCGGCGTGGGCGTCTGCAGTCTGTGCCGACCGGCGCGCCGTTGGTCGCCGTCGGAGCTCCGAGAACGCCCTGAGAACGGGCGGAATGTGTGCCGTCCCGGGGTCGTCTGGGAACAGAGGGCACCAGCGTGTAACGTACCTGGAAACGAGGCCAGCTTGTACGGCACGCCACGGACGTAACGGTACAGGCGAAGGTATTTAGCTGGCCGCTGTTAGGTAAGCGCTTTGCTCACTAACGGAAGCTCAACAGATGGATCTCGGGCACCTGTCTTATTTTTAGCACAATTCATTCCCGATGGGTTGATATTGCGGAGCATAGGATACCAGGATGCTGGGAACATTGGCAGACGCAACCAATGCCCTAGAGAACTGACAATGCCGAAGACCGCCGGCCGCGTCAGCGTGTATGGCACGCCCTGGCGCCTGTATTTCGCCGTCTGTCGGCCCGGAATTGATCTGCCGCTCGTGGCGAAGCAAAACACACCCATCGGCATCGCACAACGCGCTTAGGGAGCCTGCACCAGCTGTGAAAAGGCCTAATGCTACGTGCGTGTTTTGCAGCATTAGTCACGCTAACCCCCCTCCCCCTGGATGCGGGTGGATCTGACGTTTACGATGAATGCACCATGTACGGCACCATAGGGATCGAGCCCGTCACACTGCGGCCAACATTGGGGGCAGCTGTTTCTGATGATTACGGCATCTTTTTTGGCTAGCCTTCTGTTAGTTGGATGGGGTATTTCTGCCAAGTTTTGACTTTCACATGCGCTATACAGTGCGAGCTGTCGGTCGCTGCGGTCCAGCTATAGCGATGGACATGGCCGCAAGGCACTGTCAGCTGCTGGCCGCCCCGGTCCAGCTATACCAATGGGCATGGCCGCAAGGCACCGTCAGCTGTCGGCCGCCGCGGTGCGGCCATACTGATGGACATGGCCAATAGCGCAGGCAGGGGGGGGGGGCAGAGGGGCAAGTGTCCCCCGTAGGTTCCGAGGAGCCCGAGGGGCTACTCACATCCTGCGATTAAGAGCCGATTTGAGGGTCCGAAGGGTCTGAAAAGTCAGTTGGAGGTCGCATGCAGGGGCCTCGGCCCGCAGGGCCGGGCACTCCAGTGCCAGCCAGAGGGCCCTGGGCGCCGATCAGGGGCCCCACTGGGTCGACTGGGGCCTATAGTTTGGTCAGACACCACCAGTAACGCACAGTCGGCTCCATGGCGGCATGGGTCTGAGTGCCCATTTCCAAAGCGAGGACGAAGCCGGAGCCAGCGATTTACGTTGTTCGATGGCTCCACAGCGCCTGACAGGGGCCCTGCGTTTTCAAGGAGCCCCCTAGTTGGCCACAGGCAGTGTTTGAAGAGGCCCGAAGAGCCTAGAGGGCCCACTGCGTCCGAAGGCCCAATTTGGAGGTCTCAAGGCCCCGATCTGCGAAGAACCCTCACATAACGGCTAGAGGGCCTTTTGCACCGGTCGGGGACCCCCGAAGTCGATCTGGACCTATATATCGGTCAGGCACCACCGCACCACATAGCCGGCGCCGTGTCGGTATGGGCCTGAGGATCCACTTCTCAATCACCCACAAAACCGGATCAGTGATTTACACTGGTCACGGGTCTTGTATCTGTTAGGGGCCCACAGGGCCTCACAGAGGGCCCTGTGCTCACAAGGGCCCCGAGCCGAGCAAGGAAAGTGTTCGGCGAGGCGCGAAGAGGGATCCAGGCGGCCCACCGGAACCGACGATCAAGGACTAACCATAGGTCATATAAAGAATCGCGGCTCGTGGGGTCGTGACTTAAGATATCGAATTTGAGGTTGTCCCGCATGATTGCAAGGTCGTCTTGTACGGTCCGCGATTTCAATGTTTGGTGTCCCCGACACAATGAGGGGCTGCTGTGTCGGCTGGGGGCCACAATGCCGGACAGGGGTCCTGTGGCGGCAAGTGGCCCCGATTTTAAGCGGTGTTTGAAGGGGTCCGAATAGAGGTCAAAGGATCTCTCGAGACCAAAGGTCAAGGGCCCGATGGGATTGCTGGAGGGTCCGAAGGGCTGGCTGAAGGTCACAATAAGGATCCCCGCCCATAGGACCGTGATCTCAAATGTCAGTAAAATTAGCTCTTGCACCGATAGGGCCCCTGAGACAGAGCGTTCCTCTATTTCGGCCAGAGATCACGACGAACAGTCGGTTCTGTGTTGATCTGAGCTCTGGGGACCCATTTCACAAGCAGGGACAAGGCGGGGCCCGCGGTTTACATTGGTCGTACTCCTGTATCGTTCGGGGGCCCGCAGTGCCTAACAGGGCATTCTGTGTCAACAAGGGGCCTCGAATCGGTCAGGGAAAGGTTTGCTCAGCAGGGACGGGGACGGGAGCCCGGGCGGCAGAGGACTCTTCCGTTGGTCGGGGCCCTCTGACAACTGAAGGAAGCGTAAAAACTTATGATGGGTGCTCACATTGAGGAAATAGAAGAGTTCTGTGTCAGTCAGGGCCCCAGTACCATACAATAGGTGTTCCGATTCTATTCCAGCATGGGCTCGTTAAGCCCAACTGGAGGCGATGTGTCAGTTATTTGACCATCTGCGGCAAGCAGGGATGCTACTGCGTTAATGACGGTTCATGCATCGATCAAGGGTCAACTGCGTGGGTCGGAAGGCCTCCTGCGTCAGGGAGGAGACCAATGTGTTATGATAAATCCCTCTACGGGCCTCTGAATCGCCCAAGGAAGCCGCCCGTGTCGCCAGAATGACGACTGGAAAACACACCGCAGTGGGACAGAGTGGTCATTCGGCCCTTGGCCAGGAACAACGGTAGGCCCCCTAGTGTTGTACTCAAGTGGGCCCTTTTTCCGGAAAGAGATGAGGGGTCTCATAAGTGGTGAGTGGAGTGGGTCGAAGTGAGTTCAAAATGCACAAGGCCATCCCATCGTTCCTTGAGAATATTAAGTTTTTAACAGAATCGACTAGTGAAACAAATACCATCAAAAAGTTTGGGCCTGCGCTCCGGGTGCCGGTGGTGCGGTGGTTAACGCGCCCGCGTGAGCCACCGTGCGTCTAGGAAAGCACAGGCACGGGGTTCGATTCCCCGCGGCGCTCGCCCTTCACGCTAGGGTGAGAGGCTGGCGGCGCCATAAAGCCCTAGCAGCTGAATGCGCCATTAAACACCAATGACACGCCCGTAATCTCGGGGAGCAAGGAAAGTGGTGACTTGAGTCGCACTTTTCCTAAAACCGAACGGAGTTGGCCACTGCAAGTAGCGCCAGGGACGGGCACCGTGCGCGCGGCAATGCCATCGTGAAATAATCATTCTGAATGTCTTTCAAAATCAATTTGTACAGCTCACAGATTACACTGGGCGAATATTGTTTACAACTTTGAGAATGTCTTATGGACAGATTAGCAGGTATACCAAAACAGAAAATAAAGATTTGACCTTTATTCTCTCAGTTCCACCACTAAATTCCAGCACCACTTGCCAGTACTGTGAAGACCAATACGTTATTGTCACCCATCTACAAACCGAACAGGTCAAATATAGGCCCAGAATGCCTCTAAATGTACGAGTGGTGTCTGAAAGTGTTCAAAGGCACGTTTTTCAAATGCGTCACGATTTTCGTCCACCTGTTGGCCAGGGGGCTAACGCAACGCGGCCTATAAAGACTGCAACGCTTGACGTCGAGCTTTTTGTTTCAAATATATGCGAGCGCTCATGCCCAAAACTACGTAACACACTTTGTGCCATTAATCAATTCCGACTGAATGCTGAAGGTATCCAGAAGAATTTGGCATGGCCACGTTAATACAAATTGCTGACCCATTTCGATCTCTTCAACTTACATTCGCTGAATCCTTGCTATCCCTGTACAAGCCGGATTGTAATTGTGACGAGGTTTCTGGGTTGTATGGGCATAAATAGAGTCTACTGCACCACTGCAAAATGGAGAGCGCCAGCGATTTAGTTCATGCAGTCATTCAACGCAGCATTTTGTCACTTTATTTGCTATAAACTAAGGAGAGAATTGATCTCGTGATAGCGTATATATATATATATATATATATATATATATATATATATATATACATATGCGCGCATGAGTGTGTGTGTGTGTGTGTGTGTGTGTGTGTGTGTGTGTGTGTGTGTGTGTGTGTGTGTGTGTGTGTGTGTGTGTGTGTGTGTGTGTGTGTGTGTGTGTGCGTGTGCGTACTACAATACATAATAAAAGCATGTCTTGAATAACAAATGAACCATATGCGGCGATTTTTGGGGGCCTCTCACTATCAATGGGCCCTTTGTCAACCCTGTGCCCGCCGTGCCATGGCTCTGGCTACGCCCCTGGACATGGTCGTAAAACACCGTCAGCTGATGCAAGCAGAACCAATGATCATGTTTCTGTTGTTCGACCAACGCTGAGCTTGCGGCGCAGAACTGGTTTTCGGAAACACAGTTTCGTCATTTTGCCAACAGCGAACATTCGTTGGCCCGCCAAATCCCTGTAAAATGTACGTGGCACGGTAAATGACTGCGTCGATGTATACATTATGTTGCTTGTGACGCTGTGATCAAATGTGTTTATGGCCGGCATATTATGTGATTATGACGACCAGTACGTGCTATGGTTCTGCCTCATGAAATGTAGCACAGATCCGGGAGCAAATAAAAAAAGACGAAGACAGGTGTGCAGAGCAGATTTTAAGTACTCCATGAAACCACAGGGCCGGCTGGTCGCCTTCCAGGCTGCTGGCATGTTTTCCGTCTCCTTCAAATCCCCAATACCGGAAAACAGGTTCTGCCGGGTCAAAAATGGATTTTCTTTAGCACCCCCTGGGCAAAAACCACGTATTCGGCGCTCGCCAAGCTGTTTTGAAAGATAATGATATGTGGTGAGCGTTTCGGGACCGACAGCGCGCTATCACGTGAGCGCCTCCGCGTTCAGTGTTTGTAGCGGCCTTTATGACTGAAATACGAACACCCGAACCAGCGTGCGTATGCGAAATGTGTGAGCTGTCACACCCAGCGTGTGCGGTCTGAGCGCGCGTCTTTTGAGCAGGGAACTACAGCCTCCATCCGGGCGATCTATGCTCGCAATATGGCGGCTTCCGCAGTCCTGGAAACCTCTTTCCAAGACATACACCTGTGCCTGTAATGACCTGCACCTATGAGAGGCTTTCTTCTTGTTATCCCAGTTCAGCCAGTCCGGCGAGCTGTCTCCACACGGATGTATACACAGAACGTCAGCATTCCGACTTTTCTAGCGCGTCAGCCGAAGCAGAGGAGCGGCACAGCACCAAGCGGTACGAAGCGATGGGGGAGGGGGGGGGGGGGGGGTGAGCAAGCCGGGCCGAGCCAAAATGGCCGCTTACAGGGCGCTGCAATCGGCTTGAATGAACAAAAACAGTTAGCAAGAAGATGACAGACCAGACAGCCAGCGGTTTCCAACCGGCCAGCGTGGCAGTATTTCAGCTTCCGTATTTTGTAGTAACATTTCGGGTATGCACAAACAAGTTAAATGGAGGAGCTCAAGCATTCTTTCGCCGCACATACCAGATCCGGGTTCGCACGGCGTTGGATAGACGACTCGGTCCTCCATAGCACATAGCTTCTATGACCTTTTAGTTCAAAATATAAGGGCCACAACTGCTGATTTTACAACCACAACTGCTGATTTTAAGAGCCGGCGGATGTTCGGAGGTTCACATTTCTGCCGTTTGCAAAATCTGGTCGGCAATCGGCAGCCCCTTGCCGGATGACGAAACCAGCGCTGCCAGGGCCACTTGGAACCTCAGCTGACACCGTCCCAAACACGCTAAGGCATCTCAGAATATGCTGACTCCGCGGAGCCGTGTCTCATGCTCTCCGAGGCGGAGTTCGAGCCAATCGCGCTGGCAAACCTCCGCGAACGCTGATTGGCCGTCGGTGCCGGTCCGATTGGTAGCCGCCGGATGTATGTGTAGTATATATATATATATATATATATATATATATATATATATATATATATATATATATATATATGTATATATATACATGCACATATATAGTAAATAGTGTATAAATGTGTTTTTATGTGAGGCGGCGTTCGATGGCGTAGCATTGGTGCAGCTCTAAAACTGCGGGCAATAAGTGGAAAAGAGCGGTAAGTTTCGCACAACAGGCTTCACAGTGATGGAGGTCTGGACAGAGGGTAGAGGTACTATCCCGGATAGTGGGATAGTGGGGCGCCTATTTCTGAGACTGGAAGGTGACACACTCTTCGGATGAGGTCCGAGATACGGCGGGTCCCACGCGGTCTGAGTTGCTTACACTCAGAAACCCAAAGTTCACGCTCACAAGAACTGTAATTGGCAGTAATATGCCATCGTTTCCAGCCCAGCCCAACCCACCCCAGTCAAGCCCAGCCCATCCATGCTAATGCTCTTAACGTAGCTGTACAAAACTAAATCGGTCTTCAGCAATTGATTGAGATGGCGCAGGCTAAACTGGGAAAAGACATCTATACACAGTATGGCAACGAAAGAAGTTAGCTGAATTACTCCTACAAGTTTCGTGACTGGAGTTCAACAACTGCCTCGTCTGTGGTTTACAGTGAGAAGCTCACCACGCAGGCAATGCTATTTGAGCATCAACAACAAGTTTTGAGAAGGACGCACTGCTAACGACGTGCAAACATTGGACCGCTTAGAACTATTTGTTAAAAAGAGAAAACATAGATTTATTGAGACCGTCAGTTATGCGAAGTCCCAAGAAGTTGTGTCGCAAGCGTCCACAAAAGCTTGAAATTTCGCTCAACCGGATCCAGCGCATCCTGCGCGATAACTTCATGTACCACTTTCAAAGTACGTATGCACCCAGCAATTTCTGACAAGCTGATAGAGAAGCGGGTGTGCCAGTGATCCAGTCCCAATATGAAGTATGACGCAAACCGGATCCATCCGGGTGCTTTCAGACGAGGCCTTTTCCATCAGAGTAGCGTGGAGCGCTGAAAAAGTTTCCGCCTGTGAGGAAGTAACGGCCCTGAAGACCGCGTCGTTCGGAAGCCCCGGCAAAATACTACTGTGTGGGTTCGCGGGTTGGCAAAGTCGTGGGTTGCTACGATTTCGCATGGCATAATCGGACCCTTTGGGTCAAAAGAAAGAGACGACATTTTGCTGACAGAAAATCAGGAAACCTACCGTCACACGCTATCAACGTTCATTGTCACTCTCCGATGTCATCAGCTGGCACCCCATCGTCTCCGATTCCAACAAAATGGAGCCGTTCCTCATACTACACTGGGAGCCAGCAAAATGTTGTTTTTTAGACGTTTTTCATGGGATGGTGGTCTCCCTGATGATGAAGTCCCACGCGCTCCTCATCTGAACCGACTAGAATTATTGTGGGACTACGCGAGAGATAACGTGTACAAAGACAACAAAACTTTGTGTAGTGCTGTTCAAAGCAGACATTGAAAACTCTGAGGATCAACATGCTAGAAACTTGTGGCAAATTTAGACTTGAGAGTCAAAGCTTGCCCACGCACTGCGGAGATCACGTCGATGGCGTCATTAGAACCACTCCAAGGCATTGAAAATCATCGCGTTTCGGGGGTGCTGTGATAAGTTAGGTTGTCAAACATGGGGCGCTGCCATAAATTCCCAAGCACCCTCTTCACAAAAGTGCGGGTTTCGCTCCGGTTCACGTACAAACCAAAATACCGGTCCTGTAAAGGCAGTACAGCTGATCACCTAGACTCCCAGACACGGCTTAGCAGACATTTTTTCTACAGCTTTTAGTCTTGCGACTCCCAATAAAAAATGTGCTGTCATTTCAAACAGCATGTTTTCATATTGTTCACTCAGTGTTTGGTGCACAACGTAGCATGCATTTGTTGTTTATCGGGGGTTTCTGGTGCGCCGACTGCAGTGATCGTTTGGCGCCCATAACAAGTCGACCGCAATAAACTGGGGATGACCGCGGGCCTTATTTACTGAGTCATGCGTATGCATACAGTGCACTTCCAAATGCACACAGCGCATCCATAACCAAAATTACACAAGAAAAAATTGCGTTCTAATTGCGTGGAAACATCCGGTTGCGAACAGATCACCGAAAATAGCTTAAAATTTGAGATCCATTATTTGATATATATTATTGCTCCCCCCCCCCCGAAAAAAGGAGAGAAACCTTTAACTAAATCCAACTAAGCCAAAAAGGTAGACGAGGGGACGCTGAATGCTGGAAAGGGGGGGGGGGGAGGAGACAGCGGCCCGAATGGGTGGCCAGCTGCTCCCCATCGTTTTCCTCGAGGCACTGGCACGGCTCGCTGTTCCGAATAAGATGAGATGCACATCTCAAACGACGGGCGAAACAATATAGACACATATCGTTTACAAGGTCGATCTGCCTGTCTGGTATACTCGCCTGGCGCAGTTTCAACTGCCGCGACCCTTACCCTCGCGTCAGCACTGGCGAAAGCACGCACGATGCGCACCACCATCCACAGTCCGCGCGGCAAGTGGTCGTCCATGATCAGGACGAGGTCCTCGGTCTTCAGATCGGTGCCCTCCTCCGTCCAATTCGGTCGCGCGGTAGGACTAGGCAGATTTTCGCGTCTCCAGGGCCGCCAGAGGCCATCTGCGGCCGCTGGTGGTGTCACCGGGGTCTCCTCGGTGACAAGTCCGTCTCGGAGAACACGCCCGGCGCCAGGTCAGCACCAGCTCGTCCCAGGAACCGATGGTTCGGTGTCCGGGTTCCCAGGTCGTCTGGTTCACTGCCAACGTAAGTCAGCAGCAGTCCATTCCAGATGACTTCTGCTTCGGCCAAAATGGTCGCCAGGGTCTCGTCGGTCGGGGCTTGTTGACCCACGACAGACCGCAGGGTGCACTTCGCTGACGGGACGAGCCGCTCCCACGCGCCGCCGAAGTGGGCGAGGAGGGGCGGGATGAGCCGCCACTCGATCCCACTCGATCCCGTTCCATCCCACTCGATCCCACTCGCCATCCCAGCTGATCAGTAATCCTCTCCCGACTCAACTCCCTAAGACACCGCTTTAGCTACCTCCCGTTTCTAACCATGTTCGTACAGGTTCATGACCATTCGCGACGCGCGCGGTCTTCCCAGCGTCCGACTCGGGCTGTTTGGGGCGACGTCAGCTCGCTTCATCTGCCGGCTGTCCGACGGACCGCCACCCAGGGACGGTTTCCCTACCGCGCCGCTGCCGCGTTCAATCGGCCGCCTGCGGCTGCTGTTCTCGTCCTTCGCATCCTTGACTGCTTTAAATCGCCTACCAATTGACCGCAACTATTTTTATCTTTGTGTATATGTGTATCCTCTGTGTCCTGTGCTTTTCTTCTTATTAGATTCAGCATGCGTAGTAAGCGAACAGCAGCGAACAGCTCAGCAGGCGTAGAGCAAGCACCGCGGAGTAGATCACTTTGGGCTGACCGCACCGCACACTCACACGCCGCAGACACGTGATCAGTGAGTCCGTCTCCAGCAGGCGGGCGGCTTCCAAGTGCACTGCACGGATGGCGAGACAAGTGGGTCTGGCGCACGTGTCTCAACACGTGTTCTGTGCCCGCGTGCGCCAGTCGACGATGGATGTCCATGGCGAGAAGTTACGTGCCTTCGTGACGGGAGGGCAGACTAGCCTGGTGCGCTCTGGTCCCTCTCCTGCTCGTCAGCGGCAAGTTGCACCAGCTCAGCCACTTTCTGCCAGGCGCGCTGAGCTTCTCCGTTCGCTTGCTTCCGGACGCGCTGGGCCTCGGTTTGCTCGCTGTCTGGCGCCTGGGCCTCTCGGCTCTCTCGCTGCCGGGCGCGCTGGTTTCTCGGTCCACTTGCTGCCGGGCGCGCTGGTCTCTCGGTTTACTTGCTTCTGGGTGCTGGTCTCTCGGTTTACTTGCTTCTGGGTGCTGGTTTCTCGGTTCACTTGCTTCTGGGCGCGCTGGTCTCTCGGTTTACTTGCTTCTGGCTGCTGGTCTCTCGGTTTACTTGCTGCCGGGCGCGCTGGTTTCTCGGTCCACTTGCTGCCGGGCGCGCTGGTCTCTCGGTTTACTTGCTTCTGGGTGCTGGTCTCTCAGTTTACTTGCTTCTGGGTGCTGGTTTCTCGGTTCACTTGCTTCTGGGCGCGCTGGTCTCTCGGTTTACTTGCTTCTGGCTGCTGGTCTCTCGGTTTACTCGCTGCCGGGCGCGCTGGTTTCTCGGTCCACTTGCTGCCGGGCGCGCTGGTCTCTCGGTTTACTTGCTTCTGGACGCTGGTCTGTCGGTTCACTTGCTTCCGGGCGCGATGGTCTCTCGGTTCACTTGCTTTCGGGCGCGCTGAGTTCTCGGTTCGCTTGCTGCCGGTTGCGGGCCTCTGCTCTCTGGGCCTGTTCGATGTTGAACCTTGAGAGTTGCGCCTGCCGACGCGCCTGGCTTGCCGAGAGGACGCTGGGCCGGTGATACTCGTTGTACCGAGTTCGCTTTCATAAGGCGTCGTACCGGCTCCGTCCATCACTGCGTTGAAGCTAGCCACTGTCCGCTGTTAAACTCACTGTTTACTGGATAATGTAGGCATTCACTAGTCCACTGCACAATCCGGCCCGGAAGATCATTTTGTTGCGTACACAAGGCTGAAAAGGATTACAACTTGATACTAACAACATGAGGCATATTGTTGCCAAAGAAATGTGACGAGAAACGTGAACTGAAACAAACTAAGGCAAAAGCGTACACGGGCGGACGCTGGCCCCTGGCAATGGGGGGCAGCGGCCCGAAAGGGTAGCCAACCGCTCCCCATAGTTTCCTCCAGGCCCTGGTGCGGCGTGCCTTGACTGGGACAGGCCGCCACTAAAAAACATCTGGGTACCAGCCAGGCGTCCGCCGGGGAGACGCGGTCGGGAGAAGAGCGGCGAAGGTACGGGATTCCGGCGCATGCGACAGAGGCACGTGGCAAAATACGGGATTACGGAGCGTGCGACGGAGGCGTGTGGCAAGATACGGGATTCCGGCGCGTGCGACAGAAGCATGTGGCAAGATACGGGACTCCGGCGCGTGCGACAGAGGATGTGGCAAGATATGGGATTCCGGCGCGGGCGACAGAGGCATGTGGCAAAAGAGTTACCTAACACTTGTCAGGAAGCACTAAATAAGGCGAGAGGTCATTCTTTATAACAGGCGAAAGGACATGACCGCATGCTCGGAGTGAGTTATTAAGAGGTAACATACGCAATATTTAGTCCGCATCATATCCTGTTCCTTTTTCGTTCCTATTCCTATTCCTTTTTTATTCAGCGCAACGCCATGCAGGCGGCAAGCGCACTTGTAACCTAAGATGACCAAATTATGCGGTCATCTTGACTTGCTTGACTTCTAGGGACTTCATGTGACACATTTCCACTCGTTGTCATGGCACTGTTATGTGCCAAGCAGTACCATCAAGACAAATAGCTTCCGAATTCCGTTCCCACGACATTATGTATGACGCCACTTTGACGTCACCAAAGATGACCCAAGCAAACACTCTCAATTCAGCTCAGTTCTCATTCAGTCAATTTCCTCAAGTAATCTTGCAAAAATTCCAAAAGGCTACAGCAAAATGTGGAAAAATTCTACAATTGCAAAACTCGGCAACTTTTTTTATTTATTCAGAATACTTCACATCTTACCTTGATAGTTCCTTTCACCCGACCTAAGCCCAGGGACACCAAAGGGATAACATAAAACCCCAGAGGGCCACAAGTTGTACGTTAATTGTCTCGACATTTATGACATGAAGCCGTCCTAATAGATAAATTATTTGACGATGATTGTTTCTCTGTTTATTGCTCTTTAATGCATCCCAATCTGCCGGCGCTAGAAGATTCTGGGCATCATGGAACGTCCCATTGTCCCCATTATAACTGTTCCCATAATTTGTTCATTTCTTCACTTTGGCCCAATTTTGACTTGGTTGTGCGGGCTGTCTTTCGATGAAAATCGTTAGCAACACATTGAAACGCAGGGAAGTCGCGAATGGGTGAAATTAGGTGACGGAAGCTATAACCGCTTCTCAACCTTGATTTGCCCCATCTAGTGCCCAGCGGCAACCCTATGCTATGCTGCTATGCTGCTGTGCCAGGCCTGTGCTATGGTTTGAATTCCCAAATCGACGTCTTTCCCCCCGCCCATCTCTGAGCACCGGTTTGTCCCTTCCCGAGCATTGGCTAGCCCTCCTATCTTCCCAAGAGCTAAGTTTTAGCGACGTCCTGGTTGGAGCTTTTCCGATAATATATGTTAAGTGATAACCGCCGTCGTTCTGCCAAGCACTTAGCGTGTTGCTTGTTTGCGGTGACTTACCGGTGTCCATACCTGTCCCGGTTGACACCCGGCATGCATTTCTTCAGGGAAGATGGCTGCAGCGCTCATGGGTCTACCCCAGACCGATACCGATAGCATCGGGAATGGCGCGTGCTCCACCGCCGTGTACGGTCCGTCTGTCACCGTCTGCCAAGACGTCAGATAAGAGGCAGGCGAGGCTTTCAGAGAACGGGGCCACTAAGCGGAAGTTTCCTTCCGAGGAGTGAGCAGTGATGCGATATTTCACCAAGAGTAGGCTTGTCCTCAGAAGAATATGGCGGATGCCATGTTTCCACCGAGCCTGCCATGCCCTTACCAAGACTGGGCTACCGCTTCGCTGGCGCCGCCGGAGCCGGTGGACGGTCGTCGGTCGATGGCTGGTCAGCGGAACCGGCGTGCGCGCCAGCTGACTTTAAAAGGCACTTTGGTTTCTTGAGCGTTGTAGTGAGCCGTGCGTTTTCGCTTTGGCGAGGTCTGACAAATACTGGGATAAATGAGATGTTATGCGAGATGAGATATCTGATAAATGAGATGTTTGCGGAGTATGTTGTTACCCGGTAGCTCTTACAGCGCGTCGGCTTACCGTGAACTGTTAAAAATCCCGATCAAAAGAGGGACGAGTTTGAACTTTTTGCCAATAGGGAGCAACACTATTCCTAAAAGGGTGTCAGTGATTGAATAATGAGCGTCAGGTGAGTCCATTTATATATCCCACAGTTGAATAAATACATTTTGCATGTCTTGTCCTAAAAATAGCGTCATAAACCACCCTGACACTTGAAGCTTTGCGTTGAAAACCAACAAATGCATTCCCGTTACCACTTGCTATCGTGCTCTCATGGCGCTCTCAAACGACCATTCGCTGCCTCTCGAGGGCTGACCCGCTCGGGGTCTGCCATATTTTCGTCACTGGGGCCATATGTACCAGCTCCGTGATGCCAGCTTGACGGTGACTAACGAAGCATGAGAACCGCGCGAGCGATTCACGTTTGACACGCAGGAGAACACTCATTGCCACTTCAGACTGTCATGAGGCACGCCCGTACAGCCCTATTACTGCTGGTCCATGAGACGCAGGAGAACACTGCCACTTCAGACCGTCATGTGGCACGCCCGTACAGCCCTATTACTGCTGGTCCTATGAGACGCAGGAGAACACTGCCACTTCAGACTGTCATGTGGCACGCCCATACAGCCCTACTACTGCTGGTCCAAGTCTGCCCTCCGCGGCCGAGCTGAGCGAAACGTCACGGGCCCGTGGTGCGGGTGACCTTCTTCGGGCCGGTGGCATGACTTTTATCGGGCGTGCCTTGGCCCAGTGACTTGGCGTTTTGCAGAGTACTTGCTGTCTCTGATTGCGTTTAATTCATCTCTTACCATAGCCTCACGGGTGTTTTTGTCTCACTCATCTTAAAAGGGGTCTTCAGAGACTTCCTAGAACTAGAAAAGCATTTCCTTCACATGTCTTCGTTCCCAGGAAATACGAGGAGTGCACCAGTCTGATCATGTAGTTGCGAAGATTAGGTCTATTTCTGTGTTGTCCAACACAATGATCTGTCAATGTGCACATTAGCCTAATGCATACCTGAATGGCAGCACGCACGAAGTCGTGTAATGTATTCAGGATAAGGACTTCCGACTCAAAATGCCGATAAACCACCAGCTCAAGATCTTTCTTGCCCTTATCAAACAGAAGCGTGTCATCATGGAAAGAGAAGGAAGGAAGAGAGGAAGAGAGATTTCAACAGCATGCCTCGCTTTGCGCGTTCTGCAGGTTCTCCGACAGCTAACATATCTTGGCCTACGATTTTCTCAGATCATACACACAGCTGGGGTAACGTCTTGAATTTGAACCGAATGATGCTGAGGTAAGAATAAACGTCTGGGTTTGAATTCATTCATTTCCCCACGAGCAATGCACAGACAGAAGTTTATTAAGAGGTTTATCTGTACTTTCAAATGCAATTAATAATTCCAGAAAGAGCTGCAGGAACACTGCTCCGGGTGGAGAGCAATGGTGGCTACAGTAAAGCTTCACATGTGGAGGAGGAGGGAGCAGACTCCGGGTTATTGTGGAGGGAACAACTGTGGCTACAACGGTGAGCCGCGTGGAGGTGCTCTCGATGCTTGTAGCGTCAGTTTACGTGTTGGGCCAAAAAGCTAGCAGCGCACACCTCAGAAAGCTGATCTGATTTGTTCTGAAACATGTAATCTATATCACAGGGAACTTCCGTTCGAAACCTTAGATCTTGCTTGACGACAAAGTGTGTGAAAACGGTCGATCAGATACGGCTTGCGTGTATTGAATCCGAAAGCGGCCGCAGGTTGGTGTATTGCGATGACGGCAGCGCGTGACTGCGTGCGACCCCGGCGTTGGTCTGTGAGTGTCTCTGTAGTGCGTTTGATCCTCCGCGCCGCATTACGGGGAACGCTGTTCGCTGATAGCGTCGGTGTTTTTTCAAGACCAAATCGTCAAAAACCAAACTGTTCTGGAGATGTCAGAACAAGGAGAGTCATGTATGATCGCGCCATCGCCTGGTGGCCAGCACTTTTCGTTTGATACTGTGTGACGAACAGCCACTAAAGAGCCATTATGTTGCTCAACATGAATGCCGCTTTCACCGTGCCCTGATCAAGCTGTCAACCTGGGTGTTACGTACAGTCGTGTCCGCCTGATTCCTTCGCTGACTTGGTGTACGCAAGCTTTCGTTTAAATGCTATTTTTGCGTGACACGAAAAATAACACAAAGTAGTATTTGCTCGTTTGTTTCAAGTTTAAAGCTGACGGATGGGCGGTCCTTATGGAAAGACTAGGACACGGTGATAATAATGTGAAACTGCAGAGCGGTCATGCGAGCCTGGTATAGGCATGATAGGCATAGCAGAAAGGTAGTAGGAGAGACCAGTCTCGTACAGTACCTGGTTAGTAGGTGTGTCGCCTACACACGGTAATACGGTTGAACAAATCGAAAACCACCCTGCTTCCAAAAAAGTGGTAGAATTTCCTGTCAGCGCGAGAGCTCGGCACATGAGATCGCGACAGATTCGTTGAACCTTTCTCGCAGCTGTTATGTGATTGGCTAACAGCCACCGCACTGTAAGCTCATGTAATCATGAGATGGATCGCAGTAATTTCCTCATCGTATGATTTGTGTTGGTCAGGGGTACATTACAGTAGGCCTTACATAGTCTGATAATTATAGCCACGCACCTGCACTGCGGAGGCTTTTGACGAAAGCCCCAAAACCTAGCATCCTCGCTGTTACACATCTGTATGCCGATGTTTACAGTGCAGTCCGTGATGCTTCTTGGGGCCAAGAAATGCAACGGAGGTCCATGACCAAAGAACCTGAAACCTTGAATAGTTATCCTCGCTTTGTTCCAAAGCATGCATTTCTAAATAAACGTCTATTTTATGTAACCTTTTAAGTAAAAAGTTTAAGGTTAAGCAGTTGAAATAGGGGACCCCGGTATTCATCAAAATCGCGATCAAAAGGGCTGACCTACGCAAAACGCGCCCTTATCATCCAACGTGCCATCGCTGTGCTCGTTGACATTAATAACTCCAAGACAGACCGATAGGATGCCTTTTACGAAATTGAATGAGGCGGCGCAACGACAATGACGCGTGGCGACGATGGACCCGGTTACTATCACCTAAAACATACCGAAACATATTGGGGGATCAAACCAGTCCTGGTTGGGGATCCACAACAATCGGTCTTGCAAAGGATTCGAATGTTCGCATCTTACGTTTTTGGCAGCGGCCGGAGTTCACTCCTCTATGTCGCACGACGGCACAGACATACAAACGACGTGGTTTGAAACTCGCTGGCTTCGCGTCTTGCAAAACATGACTATTTCTGTCCACGAAATAGTGGAATGCCAACGTCTCACATTGCTCTAACCTGCCATTGCTCTAGTGTGTCAACGCTTGTTTTTTTGGTCTGATGGTGACCTCAATGAACTGAGGTCACGCATGGGTAGTATTCGTAGCCCAGTCTCTCTTCGGTTTTGAGCCCCGCGTGTCATGTTCGATGCCAGGTTTAACACGAGCCCGGCTGGCCGGCCAGACAGACACCCTTCGCTCGGGTGGGGGGCTCAATTTGACCCCCCGAGATCTCGGGAACTAAGAAAGCTAGAGACACCAAATTTACAGGATGTGTTGACCTGTACGTGAACTCACGTAGGTCAAAGTTTCAGGTTCCTAGGTCATAACCTTTTGGTCAAACAAGGTCAAACAAGATCAAGTTCCAGGATGGCCTCCAAAATTGTCCCCAGAACCTAGATAACCGTTTCTAAGTATAGGGTCATGTTTTCATTCCAGGTCAGTGACCTTACTTGACCTTTTGAAGGTCAATTTGACCAAAATCATACAAGATTGCTTTGAGTTTTGCATTTGACTAAGCGACAAAGATTACGCTAGGCAGTATGTTCCTAAAACAAAACGTTGACCTGGGTCATTTTAGGTCAAGGACCTATTCTGACCTCTAAGGTGTCCATGCAAGATGCATAATGCGGTTCCCGCAATCAATAAACTCAAAGTGAGCACCTAGAAACTATCCCATACCGCAATCCATAGAGTAACAAGACAGGTTGGTTTTGACCTTGGTGTGACCTTCATATCTGACCTTAGGTCACTATGATTTGCTCATTCAACTGCTACGTTGTCTAAGAAAGCATCTCAGAGATGCATGGCTTCGTCTAACACTCCGTTGTTGGATCAGATTGAAGGATTTCCTAGAAATTGACTTCGCTGAAACTACGGCCCGACTTTGACCTGCCATAGGACAGCGACCGTACAAGATACATCTAAATTGTTGATGCCCAACGATCCGTTATTCAATTTTCTACAGCTATGCAGAATTTGGCGTGGCTACGCCGCGCTGTTCGGAAACCATTCTGAAAAACCTTCGGGGGGACAATTTGACCCACACCCGAGCGCGTGTTAAAAACGGAAATTGGCTCGTCCTCGTCGACTCATTGGAATCGATGGCCTTGCCATGATTCGGCCATTGCTTTGAAGACGATATACTGACTTACACCAGAATGTGTACTTCAGGTCTACAACCTTATCCATATCCTCTCTGGCTGCCCACATCTGACCTAACGCCGTAAGCTTCCCACGACCGGCGGGTCCATGGTTTGCTGTCAGTTGCGCGTGACTGGCTGCACACATCGTCCAACACATTTTTGTCTTATTTTTCTTCCTTGGTTAAGTATTTTACTCTTAGACAACCTTCAATCTTTGTTACCACAAATACTGCTCTAAACGTGCAATGCTCCCGATATATGGTTTGATGATCACCAAACCTTGGTTCTTCAAATCAGTACACCATCGTATACTGAAGGCCGGCTGTTTTCATCATCAAAACCCAGCATGTCGGAAAACAAGAGGTTATTGTTTTTTTTCTTACGACAAAGTAAGCAGAATAGATTGACAAGCAATAGACGGACAGACAGACGTCAACCAGATGTGACATTTACCGCTTATCTGTTTATTTCTGCGTCCGTCAAGAGCATACAAACGTCCAACTGCGCGATACATCACACTTGCAAGGGTAATCGCTTTCTTTGTTATCTGACCTGCTATGCAGGTCACCTAAACCTCCGGGATCACGTGTGTTTTCACACCACTTTTCTAACAAACGGGCGGAGTTCCTGACGGTCAAAATTGAGCCTTAGAAAGTCGAATCGGCGGAAAGGATTTAGAGGCATCAGGTTCGTGTAAGACTGACACCCAAACAGAATGTGAGCTGAGTACATCGTAAAGATATATGGTTATATTTTGGATGGCATTATAACGCAATGTCGCCACGTGATCAACGTGGCTTTTCGCATGACGGTTTTAGATCGTATCAGACAAGGCCATGATCAAGGTGGCATTTCGCTTGACGATTTTAAACCGTGCCAACTTGACTTTGTTCCCCAAAACAGGTAGTGGAGTTGTGAGTCTGAGCATACGCGCTTAAGCCGTGCAGACTAGCCTTGCGGTGGCGGTCGATCGCGGCTTGTTTGCATCAGGGCAATCTCTGGAGTTTTTTCTGTCATCCCTCACCGGGAAATCCGTTACCTTTCTTTGGAATATGTTATGTGTCAAAAGGTACTGCTTCGTATGAGTAACAAACCATTGGTTACATTCAAGCACACTGATGCTTGGTCAGACAGAGGAGAAATCGTTTTACTGATTGTCATATTGAGGCAGGTCGGCTGCGTTCCACAGCTTTTTACTCTCAATTGTCATGTCCCAGTGTCGGAATTTACTCCAAATTGTCCAAAACCCAGTGTCCCGTCAAACGGGACGCAACAGAGCTCAGCCAAACGACACAGTCAGACTTTTCGACATACATTTTAATGACGGTATGACAGGCTTCTGCTCGCTCCGCCGCGCGAAGAGGCGACGCTATTGGCGTGGGTAACTCTGCCGTCAACGGCGTCATGTTGAACCGTGGCTCAGTAATCTGCAGTGGGTGTTAAAGGTGCAGGCTCGTGGCTGGAGTTTTTTTGTGGGAGGCCAAAGCCTAATTTCCGCAAACTTCTGCGAATTGTGACCAGATTTCTGCAAAATCAGTCATCAAGAGCATTGCCTGAAGGGGGTGCGAACCCGTAGACCCCTTGGCTAGCCAGAGTTCACATGCGTAAGCTGTTTAACACTCAAAGACCTCTCACGTGGCCCGTGCAACGCTGGTTCGGTTCGGTCACCCAACATATGATATACAACATATAGATATGTATTTTTAATATATATATATATATATATATATATATATATATATATATATATATACATATCTAACATATATATGCATATACACATCTATAAGATACATGTATATATCATATGTATGTCTATATACATATATACATATTTTTTCACATGCGGCGTGCCTCTGGTATGATTGCAGGCATGGCATTTAAAACAAATAGATGGTTCCATTGCCGTCTATGACTGAGACACATCATAGGCGCAGCT
>NW_023596576.1:33168687-33187519 GCF_011947565.3 Pollicipes pollicipes
TGGACCCTCTAAGTGAGGAATGGATCTTCCTCAGGTCAGAGCGAGCTCTCCACGGGTCAAAATGGGCTTTCCACAGTCAATAAAGCCAATAATGAGCCTTTTGCTGATCAGAACAGCTTGCCAGCTTTCAAGTTTAAGGGGCGAGCTGCCCCACTGCCCCCCCCCCCCCCCCACAGTGCCCGCGTTCTTTCTCCCAGGGGGTCCCTGAACACCTCCTCCCACAGCCAGAGCGCAACAGAAAGTTCAGTTAAGACAGGGGCCAAAACATTTCTGGGTTGTGGGCTGAAGGACTTTTCCGTCCCATTTCGGGTTGCCTGCCGGCTGCCACTCTGGCGACTCGTGGGGCTGGGGACCCATGGTAGGTCCGGAGGCCTTCAGAGGAATACATGAAACATTGGTCCCTTCCCTGACGCTGAGGGCCCTCGGACCGGGTCGGTTGACTCGGAATCGACGCAGGGCCCCTCACCGACATACAAAGGCCCTTGATACCATCTGGGACCCAGACGTAGCGGGTTCAATAAGCGGCTCAAAAACCCCGGCTCGACTTATTTGGGCCCGAATGAAACGGATGGAGGGCCTCCGTCGGATGCCAACAAGCATCGGCACTTCGTGCAAGGGGGGGGGGGGAGAAATATACGCTAACAGCGGAAAAGCAGGGGAAGATCGGTGGTAGGCAAACATACATAACATAAAGGAAACCTGAAAGTGCCCGTTGCTGAAGTCGGCAATGACTGTTCATTACACCGTCTCAGGGATTCATTTACAGTAATCATGCTAGTTCAAAGGGCGTTCGGTGGAATGGAAAACGAGTGGAAGGGGCTAAGCACGCACCTGGTCATTTTCAGTCTTGTCCGCTTAGGTACTTTTGCTGTTGCAAATATGTCCGTCCAGCCGAGCGTTGCCGTTGTACGTTACCTCTCGTGTTTTTATCCGAATGTAATGTCGTACCCGAGCAGGCTGATTGCCTCCCGAAACATCGTCCATTTGACGTATCTAAACAGGGCCCTTAGATACCCAGGGTCTTGAAGAAGTACCTGGGACTCTGAAGGCACTGTTTCACGTTGGTGAAAGGGGGGGGGGGGGGGGCAGTACCTTGTCTAGGCCAGACAGACAGGTTTATGTCATTCGTGATTCAGATATTTGGACGTGGTTTCACGTGGTCATAACAAAAATGTTCGTAAGATGGTATGAGATGAGTGGAAGCTAAGCTTACATCAAGAGCGTGAAAAAAAATAATGGACACATTTTTGAACATTCACACAGTGACAGTGTTTGGTCCGGAACGCGGTTTGGAACAATGCAAGGTTTTATCATTTCAGCGGTTATATGAGATAATTTTTCATAAGATGCCTCCAGTCTAAGATACAACTGACGACTAAGCTTGCTGAGCATACCTATGGCCGAATTTGTTTTATCCGATAAGAAAATACTTTGATTCCCACCAGTTGTAGATGCTGGATGATTCCATGCAATCTGAGGTAGGGTTTTGCCAGTTTCGCCCATTGTATTAGCTCGAGCAGGTATCATAATCGGCTATCACGCGTTCGATGTCAAAACGAACTAAAGCCCTTACCATTCATGACGGACGCTTTTCTCCCGTTTGAGAGCAGCAGAAACCGCGGCAGACTTCCGCGGTTTCTTTCGTTTTCGTCCTCGACCTTGCAGAAGCTCACAAATCGGCTGGCCGCCTGTATAAGTGCAGAGTGATGGACGGGCAATGAGAGCTTCGTATAGGCTCCATCCCCCTACTACAACAGGGAGTGAACGGCGTCTATCGCCCCGCTCAGTGGGGTCTATCGCCCCGCTGAGTGGGATCTATCACCCCGCTGAGTGCGGTCTATCGCCCCGCTGAGTGGGGTCTATCGCCCCGCTGAGTGGGGTCTATCGCCCCGCTGGGTGGGGTCTATCGCCCCGCTCAGTGGGTAGTTCGGGATCAAAGTCCATGCGCCAGTCCCATGCTTATCAACTACATTCGGGCGGAGCAAAATCTGCCGAAAAAAATCGACCCGGATCCTAAAACCGAACCGGATCAGAGCTGGCGCAGCACGTTTTATTCGGCTCCAGTTGCGGTCCACATCAGCGTTGCGGTCGCGTGACCGGACGGCGTCAGGGAGCGCCCGGTACTGGAGCGCCCTGAGGTTCGATCGGTCGCCGACCAGCACCCGGCACGGCTGCCAGCTTCTGGAGCGCCACTCTGCCATGAGTCACTGCTCACCAGAGCCAGGCGCGTCACCCTCGCCACGCTCAGCCATCGCGTGTACGTGCTGACTCAGACCAATGCCGTGCGACTGCTGGCGTCTGAGGAGGTGCGCTGGCGAGCCGGAGACAGCAGCCGCTGGTGTCGCAGGCGCAGACGGCCCGCGGGGGCGGCGCAGCGCCTCGGGCGCATGGTGCGTCACACGGGCCCCGGGCGAAAGGCCGCCGCCGCCGCCGCCGCCGCCACCGCCATCATTCTTCCCAGGCCTGCCGGGTGACGTCACCCTCAAAGGTCGCCAGCGTCAGCGCGCGCCAGCGCATATTAAGCGGGACAGTGCGCTACTCCATCTGATACGTTGGAAACACGATGTGTTGCCGTGAATCGCTGATGAAATAAGTCGGGGAATTCCTACGTTTTGGCCTGGATCAGGCCGAGTTTTACCGGTTTCCCTGTACAAACATTACGAAATTAATGTTGAACTAATCGGCGATTGACTGCTGCTCTCAAGAGCGTGCCGGTTCATTTGTCGTCGTTACAACAAAGCATAGTGGTGATGATTCACTTCACTATTATTCACCTCTGTCATGTATCACATGTTGCGTGCTCATTAGAGCCAACCAAAATATCGACTTCCTGTCATGGCTGCTGTATGTGGTCCGAGAAAGATCGCATCGCAAGTCGTTCATTGAACTGCGTCACTTCTTCATGGCAATTCATGACAGCGATTTTTACAGGTTTCTTTTTTGCATTTCGTTCACGATGACTATGCAGCAATTTCTGGCTGTCACTGAGGAAAGCGGACGTCGCACGTGCACAAGCTGCATGCAATTCATTACAGACCCGTTTTTTACGTCACAAGGGCGCTTCCGCCCTGTCATATGTCCCACATGACATGTGCAACTTCGCACTGCTATTTTGTTATTCTAATGCGAGTAGCTGAGTCGACCTGCTCTATTTTTAGCGACGTATAATCGCATAGAATCACCACAGGAGCAGGTCGCATGTGCCGTTGCAATTCACACTGAACAGCATTGTCTCTCCATTGCGCCGAGCAAGACAAAGCGTCTCAACGCAGTCAAAACTGCACAGCTCTCCCGCATGAATGCACAGTTCACATCGTACGGTGGCTCAAGTGCTCTACAGTTCATGATGTATCAATCGGAGGAACCTTGAGGAAATGTTCTCATTCATCAGCGGTGGCTGCGTTCAACCGTACCCCAACCATACCGTGCACCGACAATTTCACTGAACCCCGGCGCAGTTGACTAAACGACCGCATGTTGAGCCCAACCAACTCCGTCAAAAGTTCGCTGGCAGCAGCAAAAAAACGCGATGGCGGCTCGCCTTGATTAAGTGAAAAAGTGGTGGTTCCTAACCGGCCATTATCAAGTTTTTAGAAGTTGTGCGTCACTGGCTAGCCTACGCGGATACATCGTAGGGACAGATCAGCAGAAAGTGACAGTCCATACGCGGAGCGGGCCGAACGAGGAGTCCGTCCGTTTTCTTGGTCGCTGGACTCACCACCCCAGCCGGGGAATCTAAAGTGTATCTAAAGGTGGATTGATCTGCTGGGAATGGGGGTTCAGCGCTAGAAAAAAACCCTTTTTTACGCTATTTGTTGAAAAGTGATCATGATTGATGAGGAGGACAGTCCCACAACTGCAGGTACATCGATTATAATCTTTGCTGTAGGACAAGGAAATAGCTGTTTGTCCAGCTTGACGCAGGTACGAATAGAACTAAAACTTCTCGTATATATATATATACATATATATATATATATATATATATATATATATATATATATATATATATATATGGATAAGGAGTAAGGAGAGAACTGCTTTGACGTGAAGTGTTTGTGTGCTAGACTTGTTATCGCGAGGAGCCGTGTGCAATGGCATCGCTATGATCGCAACGGTCTCCGCTGCCGTCTTGGACGCACGCGTCATGTTTGTTTTCTCCTCTTGCGCTGGACGGCGGTGGAGGAACGCGGGACCGAGGGGCGTCCACTGGCCCTCGTGATCCTCCCGGGCCGGACACGTGGCCAGGCTGTCCGAGACCGGTGTGCTCGCCAGGACCGGTAGATCAGCGGCAGCCGCGGGGTAACGCCTACCGCATCCCTGTCCGGACGAACACGTACGGCGCCCGGCACCGAGCTCGCCCCGTGGATCCGACGCATGGTCCGCGCCGCGGCGCCATCTCGGCGATTCGCGGAAGATATGCACGCTCGTGACGCAGGCGAGACCGTCTCGGCAGCTGCGTATATGGGCATCGCCAGCCGTCGGCTGTGCAGGGGCCAGGACCAGAAGCGAACAGCCGAAGCAGGCGCACCCAATATGCAGCTGGTCCATAAATGCATGAGCTCCGTCCTCATTGGCGGGCTGCGGTGAGATCTCGAGCACGCGACGCGCGGCAGCTGGCCAGCTCCGGAGGCTCGCCGCGGCCCCAATACAGCCCTGATCCGGCTGATGCTCGGCGGTAGCGAGCCGGCCGGCTGCGCCGCGCCGCGAGCTCATCAGCGGCCAGGAGCCGCCGGCGTGGCGCGGCGGCGCTGCCTTGTCGAGTGGCTGCCATATGATTGTGCGCTCGGGTGGAGCGGGGCTGGGAGTCGCTGGATTACTGAGGCACGCAGCGTTTGGCGAGGTTCTCGGGAAAGTTGTAGGTCCGGCTGGGGACGTCCGGATGGATGTCATCGGGATTACAGCTTACAGGAACGGCGCCAGTGCTTCCCACGTGGGAAGCTGATTGTCCAAAACATGGGCAGCGATTTGATTATGCAGAGGCCACGGAGCTTGGTAGAACGGAGATCAATTTACTCTCTAGTTCCTCTCATTAGCAGCTCTCCCACTCATGGTGAGAAGCCCTTCCGCGTCATTGAATTCCTGGTGCTATGTGGAGAATGTAGCGCAGCCTTGAGCAGCTGCAGACTGGTGCGAGGGTCAAGCGTACCCTCTTTAGAAGTAGCGAGGGGAGGAACTGGCCGCGGAATGGTCACGTTTGCGGAGAGGATTAGCAAAGATCAGCTGACCGTTCAAGGGTGGGGGCAGGACGCAGCTACCGCGATATGACCTCCAACAATAACACCAAATCACAGGGCCTCGCTATCTGCCCGAAGTCTGTTGTCCAGTACCATAATCTGTCACCAATAGCTCAATATCCTGCAGCTCAGCGAGGTACGTGCTGTGCACAGCATGTGCAATCAGAACGAAACCCATCCATTTATGCACTAGCTGCCGTCCGGGTGCAGCCTGCTCACCCGATCGTGCCGGGCCTGGCAGCTGCTCACACGGTGGTCAGGGACGCCCGTATATGCGGGCGGACGCCGATGCTGTGCCGTTCTCGCGTACGTCGCGGCATACCGAAATCGGCATGCTGATGCGGCTGCTTTGACGCCGCTATCTGCAGTGGGCCCTTGGGCGGGTCGATCCAATTAAGCGGCTATGAATGCCATGGCATGGAAGGACTTGTATAAATAAACCCTCGAGAGCAATATGCGCGCATAAATAGCAGAGACAACATTCTGAAACTTCGAAGTTGGCCGCACCTCTCGGACATGCAAAATGCATTTGGACTCCCAATCCAATCGGTATTTACTGCTGTTCTGTATGGGAGCGAATCGAAGGAAATCATCAATGTTCTGTTTCAGTTTTGGGAACACGAAAACGTCTCGATTATGGCCACGCCTGGCTTGGCGATTGACCTCCATCGCCTAACTCCGTGGCATCTTCAGACATGCAACCTCGCAGCCTCACAGCCGATTTAGGGCAGCTCTCCGCCTGCCGAGCTGAACCACTGACGCAGCCTGCCAGCTATTCAGGGATAACTGTGGCCCCCGCAGCAGCCGGTCACTGTTGCCGCCCACAGTTGTCGGAAACGAGCCGGCTGCAGCTCCGAGAAGACGCCCGGCTGCAGGCCTTCCCAGCTTGGGGGACGGGCCCGGGCGGGACCGGCCTCCGATCTTGCATCACGCCGCTGGCTCGCTGGCCGCCCGCGCTGCCAATTCCCGCTCCGCGCTGGTCGCGTGCAGCGAGCCGAGCCCCGTAAACAAACCCGGCACCCTGCCGACAGCCTTTGAGATGCGCCACTGAAACACCTCACATCCGGTGCCCGGGACGAGGCGCAGGCGTCTCGGCGGCGGCTCGGAGGCCGGCCGGCGGAGGGCGTGCCTACTGGTCGACCACGCCCTCCTCGCCCCGCCGTCCTCGTTCCGAACGGTCACGCGCCTCGCCGGCGCCGACGAGGCGAAAACAGGCCGGCGCCGACCGCGGCGCGCCCGTGCCTGTTTTGACACCCGTATTTCCAGGGGCATGATGCATGGGGCTGGCGGCGGCGCCGCGCGGGCGCCGCGCGGGCGCCGCCCGGCCGCCTCATCGGGCCCGGCTCGGCGCGCGCCGCCACGACGCCACTCTGTTGTGTTTGTCAACATGGCGGCGACGACTGACAAATGGGTTGCGCCGGTGCCACTGCGGCCGCCTTGGCGGCGCCGCGGCGCTGCATTCGTCGCCGCTGATTCACCCGCCTTGGTTTCCAGATTTCGCACCACCATCGTCGCCCAGTTCTTCTCGCACACTCATCTGGACGAGTTCCAGGTGGCGCTGGACGACGAGGGCAGGCCGTTCTCCACTATCTACATCGCGCCCTCTGTCTCGCCGTGGTCGAACCTCAACCCCGGCTACAAAATCTACTACGTCGATGACGGCAGCTGGGTAAAGCGAGCGGCGAGCAGCGCGTGACAGGGCGCCCGCCTCCCTGTCCAGATGTCAGACGGTCGAGCCTCTCTCAGCGCGCCGCTCAGCCAAGGTCATATGACGGAGACATGCCAAGGACCCGGGCGTCCAGTGTGCGGATCCTCATCAGACCATGACATTTTTTGCAGCAGCAGACGCCAGCTAAAGCTCCGCTCAAATCTCCTGGTTTTAAGGGGACCGAATAATTTACAGGATAGTATGAAATCGCACTCGTAAACTAATAGGTTATCGGTTGCGCAAGGGATTAAGCAGTAGGAGATGAGCAGCCAAAGAAGACACGCCGAAGGCATTCATCAAGCTTTTTTACAAAAACTACTAGGAATGAAGAAGAGTTCTATGGCAAATAACATTCAGTCATTATTTCCTCCACTCAGTGTCACTGCTATGTTCATGATTGTGTGCGTACTCCTCCACCCTCCATGCACATCTCGGGCTTCTCATGCGCGCTAAGAACCACGCCAAGAGTACGCGCTGCGCTGCCGGAAGCCCCACGCCAAATTCCCGCCCGTCACAAGCCGACACCTGCGCGCTCGCAGTGACCGTGACCTGTCTGCTCGCGACAGGCGGTAACGGACACGGAGCGCTGGGTGACCGACCTGGAGGCGGCGAACCGGTCGCCAGCCGCGGCGCCCGTCTGGCGGCGGCTCTACTCGGCGCGGCCGGCGTACGGCCTGGCGGCCCTGACGCCGGCCGCCTGGCTGGCGCTGGCGCGACGCATGGCGCGCAGCCGCCGCCTCTTCGAGCGCGTGTTCGCGCACTACTGGGGCGGCTCGCGGCGGCGGCAGCGGTGCCGCGCCGCCTGCCGACGCCGCACGCTCTGCAACATTGTCACCGTCGACCGGCTCAGCCAGCAGCACTGCGAGGTCATCAAGCGGCAGACGCGGCGCTGACCAGGCGCCCCGCCGGGCGCTGGACCACGCGGGCGCTGGGTCACGGACGCTGGGTCGAAGGCGGCGCCAGCGGCGGTCCCATGTGTCGGGGCCAGCTCAAATTCTGATCTCCTGTGGGCAGCGGCCGTCAGTGAGTGTGCGAGAACACCGGAGCTGTAGGCAGCGAGTGCGTAGAGAGTTGTGCTCACGGGCGGCCGTGCACTGCAATGTGTCAGACTCGGGGAGCGATGGTGACCTCCGTGGGCGAGTCAGTGCTCCCGCACGGGTAAAGGCTCCGAGCGAGCACATAGTCATCGGACAGTGTCCACAGATCGTGGCTGTCCCGATTTTACCTGCAGAGTCACGAAGTCGTAGGCGCCGAACGCTTGTCGAGGCCGTCGTGTCGTGTCGTCGCGGGCTCTCCTGCTCTAGGGAAGGGACTGGGTCGGCCAGCGACCTGCCGCCACCGCAGCTTCGATTGGCCTTCGCGACAGGCCGATCGACACGGCGGCCGCAGAGCGCCCGCTCTGGCGCACCTGTACCTGTACCGTCCGTCACGGCGTGACGGCCGTGACGCAGCCGTCCTGGTGCTCGCGTGACGGATAGTGCCGCACCACCGGCAGGTGACCCACATACTCGCAAGCCGGCTTCGGTGCGGAAGTCGCGGGCCGAATCCCACCGTTGGTCCCGCCCTCTGTGTGGCTTCGCCAGACGTCAAGCGACAGCGAGGTGATGACCTGCCGTCTTCCGAGGAAAGACGCCGTGGGGAGGGGGGGGGGGGGGGGGCACGACCTCGCTGGAGCAGAGGTTTAGAGAGGAGGCTTCTGCGACAGTTGCCCTTGTGATAAACCGCCGGTTAATTAGTGGTAATACATTGCGCTGAGATTTGTTAAGCGTTCTGACGTGGACTCGCGGGTTGAGTGTGCGCGGCGTTTCATGTGGCGGCCCCACAGCGCACGGAGATAAGTCCGACATGCCCGTGCCTATCAGTGTACATCTGTTTCAGAAAAACCTCTTACAGGCTCAACGCGGCAATCTTGTTTTACGAAGAAATCTTAAATCTATTACACGGTGGATCAGACCTGGCGTCAAAAGAAATCACGCTGACATGTCTGGTCAAAGTGGCTGGTCTGCTGGGGATCAGCAAACGGCTATTTTGGCCGAACAGATGCTGGAGCGTGGAACTTCTGAACAGGAGGCCAATTACACCATGGAGATCGCTCGAAATATGCCGAGGTCGGTGTGCGATCCGGTGATCCAGCCGCCGGTGCTACCTGGCGCCTGGTACGGGTCGGGGGCGGGGGAGGAACTGGCTTCGTCAGGCGATCGCTGGCTCCTGGATTTCCAGACGGCCAGCAGACGAAAAAGCGGTTTCGCGCGGCTGGTGTCAATAGCCCATCTGAGGGCATAATCCGGCAGTGACTGCCATCTTGGCATTGGTATTCTGTGTCAAGCGTGCGCTGCGTCTTGCCGCTCCCAGCGGACCTGTGGCATATGCGCATACTCTTGATGCGTACAAAGTTCGGTGAAGTACCGGCAGCGCTTCCGTCCCTGAAGCAGCGCGCAGCTCGCGAGGTGAAGGCGGCAATGCATACCTCCTCACGTGACATCACATGGCATGGACCGCTCCTGGAGCCAACCGTGATGACAACTACGACCTTGCTGGCCCCTCAGATGATCTGCAGACTCGGAAAGCTACTGAGCTCCATGAATTATGACATTTACGAGCTTCAGAGAACCGCCAGCTCGGGGGCCATGCGACTGGCGCTGGGATGAGGTCCGCTGGCCGGTGACATTCAGTGAAGTTCAGGCGAACGCGGCGTGGGCGTCTGCAGTCTGTGCCGACCGGCGCGCCGTTGGTCGCCGTCGGAGCTCCGAGAACGCCCTGAGAACGGGCGGAATGTGTGCCGTCCCGGGGTCGTCTGGGAACAGAGGGCACCAGCGTGTAACGTACCTGGAAACGAGGCCAGCTTGTACGGCACGCCACGGACGTAACGGTACAGGCGAAGGTATTTAGCTGGCCGCTGTTAGGTAAGCGCTTTGCTCACTAACGGAAGCTCAACAGATGGATCTCGGGCACCTGTCTTATTTTTAGCACAATTCATTCCCGATGGGTTGATATTGCGGAGCATAGGATACCAGGATGCTGGGAACATTGGCAGACGCAACCAATGCCCTAGAGAACTGACAATGCCGAAGACCGCCGGCCGCGTCAGCGTGTATGGCACGCCCTGGCGCCTGTATTTCGCCGTCTGTCGGCCCGGAATTGATCTGCCGCTCGTGGCGAAGCAAAACACACCCATCGGCATCGCACAACGCGCTTAGGGAGCCTGCACCAGCTGTGAAAAGGCCTAATGCTACGTGCGTGTTTTGCAGCATTAGTCACGCTAACCCCCCTCCCCCTGGATGCGGGTGGATCTGACGTTTACGATGAATGCACCATGTACGGCACCATAGGGATCGAGCCCGTCACACTGCGGCCAACATTGGGGGCAGCTGTTTCTGATGATTACGGCATCTTTTTTGGCTAGCCTTCTGTTAGTTGGATGGGGTATTTCTGCCAAGTTTTGACTTTCACATGCGCTATACAGTGCGAGCTGTCGGTCGCTGCGGTCCAGCTATAGCGATGGACATGGCCGCAAGGCACTGTCAGCTGCTGGCCGCCCCGGTCCAGCTATACCAATGGGCATGGCCGCAAGGCACCGTCAGCTGTCGGCCGCCGCGGTGCGGCCATACTGATGGACATGGCCGCAAGGCACCGTCAGCTGCCGGCCGCCCCGGTCCAGCTATACCGATGGACATGGCCGCAGGGCACCGTCAGCTGTCGGCCGCCGCGGTGCGGCCATACTGATGGACATGGCCGCAAGGCACCGTCAGCTGCCGGTCGCTGCGGTCCAGCTATACCGATGGACATGGCCGCAAGGCACCGTCAGCTGTCGGTCGCTGCGGTCCAGCTATACCGATGGACATGGCCGCAAGGCACCGTCAGCTGTCGGTCGCTGCGGTCCAGCTATACCGATGGACATGGCCGCAAGGCACCGTCAGCTGTCGGTCGCTGCGGTCCAGCTATACTGATGGACATGGCCGCAAGGCACCGTCAGCTGTCGGGCGCCCCGGTCCAGCTATACCGATGGACATGGCCGCAAGGCACCGTCAGCTGTCGGCCGCCGCGGTGCGGCCATACTGATGGACATGGCCAATAGCGCAGGCAGGGGGGGGGGCAGAGGGGGCAAGTGTCCCCCGTAGGTTCCGAGGAGCCCGAGGGGCTACTCACATCCTGCGATTAAGAGCCGATTTGAGGGTTCGAAGGGTCTGAAAAGTCAGTTGGAGGTCGCATGCAGGGGCCTCGGCCCGCAGGGCCGGGCACTCCAGTGCCAGCCAGAGGGCCCTGGGCGCCGATCAGGGGCCCCACTGGGTCGATTGGGGCCTATAGTTTGGTCAGACACCACCAGTAACGCACAGTCGGCTCCATGGCGGCATGGGTCTGAGTGCCCATTTCCAAAGCGAGGACGAAGCCGGAGCCAGCGATTTACGTTGTTCGATGGCTCCACAGCGCCTGACAGGGGCCCTGCGTTTTCAAGGAGCCCCCTAGTTGGCCACAGGCAGTGTTTGAAGAGGCCCGAAGAGGCTAGAGGGCCCACTGCGTCCGAAGGCCCAATTTGGAGGTTTCAAGGCCCCGATCTGCGAAGAACCCTCACATAACGGCTAGAGGGCCTTTTGCACCGGTCGGGGACCCCCGAAGTCGATCTGGACCTATATATCGGTCAGGCACCACCGCACCACATAGCCGGCGCCGTGTCGGTATGGGCCTGAGGATCCACTTCTCAATCACCTACAAAACCGGGTCAGTGATTTACACTGGTCACGGGTCTTGTATCTGTTAGGGGCCCACAGGGCCTCACAGAGGGCCCTGTGCTCACAAGGGCCCCGAGCCGAGCAAGGAAAGTGTTCGGCGAGGCGCGAAGAGGGATCCAGGCGGCCCACCGGAACCGACGATCAAGGACTAACCATAGGTCATATAAAGAATCGCGGCTCGTGGGGTCGTGACTTAAGATATCGAATTTGAGGTTGTCCCGCATGATTGCAAGGTCGTCTTGTACGGTCCGCGATTTCAATGTTTGGTGTCCCCGACACAATGAGGGGCTGCTGTGTCGGCTGGGGGCCACAATGCCGGACAGGGGTCCTGTGGCGGCAAGTGGCCCCGATTTTAAGCGGTGTTTGAAGGGGTCCGAATAGAGGTCAAAGGATCTCTCGAGACCAAAGGTCAAGGGCCCGATGGGATTGCTGGAGGGTCCGAAGGGCTGGCTGAGGGTCACAATAAGGATCCCCGCCCATAGGACCGTGATCTCAAATGTCAGTAAAATTAGCTCTTGCACCGATAGGGCCCCTGAGACAGAGCGTTCCTCTATTTCGGCCAGAGATCACGACGAACAGTCGGTTCTGTGTTGATCTGAGCTCTGGGGACCCATTTCACAAGCAGGGACAAGGCGGGGCCCGCGGTTTACATTGGTCGTACTCCTGTATCGTTCGGGGGCCCGCAGTGCCTAACAGGGCATTCTGTGTCAACAAGGGGCCTCGAATCGGTCAGGGAAAGGTTTGCTCAGCAGGGACGGGGACGGGAGCCCGGGCGGCAGAGGACTCTTCCGTTGGTCGGGGCCCTCTGACAACTGAAGGAAGCGTAAAAACTTATGATGGGTGCTCACATTGAGGAAATAGAAGAGTTCTGTGTCAGTCAGGGCCCCAGTACCATACAATGGGTGTTCCGATTCTATTCCAGCATGGGCCCGTTAAGCCCAACTGGAGGCGATGTGTCAGTTATTTGACCATCTGCGGCAAGCAGGGATGTTACTGCGTTAATGACGGTTCATGCATCGATCAAGGGTCAACTGCGTGGGTCGGAAGGCCTCCTGCGTCAGGGAGGAGACCAATGTGTTATGATAAATCCCTCTACGGGCCTCTGAATCGCCCAAGGAAGCCGCCCGCGTCGCCAGAATGACGACTGGAAAACACACCGCAGTGGGACAGAGTGGTCATTCGGCCCTTGGCCAGGAACAACGGTAGGCCCCCTAGTGTTGTACTCAAGTGGGCCCTTTTTCCGGAAAGAGATGAGGGGTCTCATAAGTGGTGAGTGGAGTGGGTCGAAATGAGTTCAAAATGCACAAGGCCATCCCATCGTTCCTTGAGAATATTAAGTTTTTAGCAGAATCGACTAGTGAAACAAATACCATCAAAAAGTTTGGGCCTGCGCTCCGGGTGCCGGTGGTGCGGTGGTTAACGCGCCCGCGTGAGCCACCGTGCGCCTAGGAAAGCACAGGCACGGGGTTCGATCCCCCGCGGCATTCGCCCTTCACGCTAGGGTGAGAGGCTGGCGGCGCCATAAAGCCCTAGCAGCTGAATGCGCCATTAAACACCAATGACACGCCCGTAATCTCGGGGAGCAAGGAAAGTGGTGACTTGAGTCGCACTTTTCCTAAAACCGAACGGAGTTGGCCACTGCAAGTAGCGCCAGGGACGGGCACCGGGCGCGCGGCAATGCCATCGTGAAATAATCATTCTGAATGTCTTTCAAAATCAATTTGTACAGCTCACAGATTACACTGGGCGAATATTGTTTACAACTTTGAGAATGTCTTATGGACAGATTAGCAGGTATACCAAAACAGAAAATAAAGATTTGACCTTTATTCTCTCAGTTCCACCACTAAATTCCAGCACCACTTGCCAGTACTGTGAAGACCAATACGTTATTGTCACCCATCTACAAACCGAACAGGTCAAATATAGGCCCAGAATGCCTCTAAATGTACGAGTGGTGTCTGAAAGTGTTCAAAGGCACGTTTTTCAAATGCGTCACGATTTTCGTCCACCTGTTGGCCAGGGGGCTAACGCAACGCGGCCTATAGAGACTGCAACGCTTGACGTCGAGCTTTTTGTTTCAAATATATGCGAGCGCTCATGCCCAAAACTACGTAACACACTTTGTGCCACTAATCAATTCCGACTGAATGCTGAAGGTATCCAGAAGAATTTGGCATGGCCACGTTAATACAAATTGCTGACCCATTTCGATCTCTTCAACTTACATTCGCTGAATCCTTGCTATCCCTGTACAAGCCGGATTGTAATTGTGACGAGGTTTCTGGGTTGTATGGGCGTAAATAGAGTCTACTGCACCACTGCAAAATGGAGAGCGCCAGCGATTTAGTTCATGCAGTCATTCAACGCAGCATTTTGTCACTTTATTTGCTATAAACTAAGGAGAGAATTGATCTCGTGATAGCGTATATATATATATATATATATATATATATACACATATGCGCGCATGAGTGTGTGTGTGTGTGTGTGTGTGTGTGTGTGTGTGTGTGTGTGTGTGTGTGTGTGTGTGTGTGTGTGTGTGTGTGTGTGTGTGTGTGTGTGTGCGTGTGCGTACTACGATACATAATAAAAGCATGTCTTGAATAACAAATGAACCTATATGCGGCGATTTTTGGGGGCCTCTCACTATCAATGGGCCCTTTGTCAACCCTGTGCCCGCCGTGCCATGGCTCTGGCTACGCCCCTGGACATGGTCGTAAAACACCGTCAGGTGATGCAAGCAGAACCAATGATCATGTTTCTGTTGTTCGACCAACGCTGAGCTTGCGGCGCAGAACTGGTTTTCGGAAACACAGTTTCGCCATTTTGCCAACAGCGAACATTCGTTGGCCCGCCAAATCCCTGTAAAATGTACGTGGCACGGTAAATGACTGCGTCGATGTATACATTATGTTGCTTGTGACGCTGTGATCAAATGTGTTTATGGCCGGCATATTATGTGATTATGACGACCAGTACGTGCTATGGTTCTGCCTCATGAAATGTAGCACAGATCCGGGAGCAAATAAAAAAAGACGAAGACAGGTGTGCAGAGCAGATTTTAAGTACTCCATGAAACCACAGAGCCGGCTGGTCGCCTTCCAGGCTGCTGGCATGTTTTCCGTCTCCTTCAAATCCCCAATACCGGAAAACAGGTTCTCCCGGGTCAAAAATGGATTGTCTTTAGCACCCCCTGGGCAAAAACCACGTATTCGGCGCTCGCCAAGCTGTTTTGAAAGATAATGATTTGTGGTGAGCGTTTCGGGACCGACAGCGCGCTATCACGTGAGCGCCTCCGCGTTCAGTGTTTGTAGCGGCCTTTATGACTGAAATACGAACACCCGAACCAGCGTGCGTATGCGAAATGTGTGAGCTGTCACACCCAGCGTGTGCGGTCTGAGCGCGCGTCTTTTGAGCAGGGAACTACAGCCTCCATCCGGGCGATCTATGCTCGCAATATGGCGGCTTCCGCAGTCCTGGAAGCCTCTTTCCAAGACATACACCTGTGCCTGTAATGACCTGCACCTATGAGAGGCTTTCTTCTTGTTATCCCAGTTCAGCCAGTCCGGCGAGCTGTCTCCACACGGATGTATACACAGAACGTCAGCATTCCGACTTTTCTAGCGCGTCAGCCGAAGCAGAGGAGCGGCACAGCACCAAGCGGTACGAAGCGATGGGAGAGGGGGGGGGGGGGGGGGGATGAGCAAGCCGGGCCGAGCCAAAATGGCCGCTTACAGGGCGCTGCAATCGGCTTGAATGAACAAAAACAGTTAGCAAAAAGATGACAGATCAGACAGCCAGCGGTTTCCAACCGGCCAGCGTGGCAGTATTTCAGCTTCCGTATTTTGTAGTAACATTTCGGGTACGCACAAACAAGTTAAATGGAGGAGCTCAAGCATTCTTTCGCCGCACATACCAGATCCGGGTTCGCACGGCGTTGGATAGACGACTCGGTCCTCCATAGCACATAGCTTCTATGACCTTTTAGTTCAAAATATGAGGGCCACAACTGCTGATTTTACAACCACAACTGCTGATTTTAAGAGCCGGCGGATGTTCGGAGGTTCACATTTCTGCCGTTTGCAAGATCTGGTCGGCAATCGGCAGCCCGTTGCCGGATGACGAAACCAGCGCTGCCAGGGCCACTTGGAACCTCAGCTGACACCGTCCCAAACACGCTAAGGCATCTCAGAATATGCTGACTCCGCGGAGCCGTGTCTCATGCTCTCCGAGGCGGGGTTCGAGCCAATCGCGCTGGCAAACCTCCGCGAACGCTGATTGGCCGTCAGTGCCGGTCCGATTGGTAGCCGCCCGATGTATGTGTAGTATATATATATATATATATATATATATATATATATATATATATATATATATATATGTATATATATACATGCACATATATAGTAAATAGTGTATAAATGTGTTTTTATGTGAGGCGGCGTTCGATGGCGTAGCATTGGTGCAGCTCTAAAACTGCGGGCAATAAGTGGAAAAGAGCGGTAAGTTTCGCACAACAGGCTTCACAGTGATGGAGGTCTGGACAGAGGGTAGAGGTACTATCCCGGATAGTGGGATAGTGGGGCGCCTATTTCTGAGACTGGAAGGTGACACACTCTTCGGATGAGGTCCGAGATACGGCGGGTCCCACGCGGTCTGAGTTGCTTACACTCAGAAACCCAAAGTTTACGCTCACAAGAGCTGTAATTGGCAGTAATATGCCATCGTTTCCAGCCCAGCCCAACCCACCCCAGTCAAGCCCAGCCCATCCATGCTAATGCTCTTAACGTAGCTGTACAAAACTAAATCGGTCTTCAGCAATTGATTGAGATGGCGCAGGCTAAACTGGGAAAAGACATCTATACACAGTATGGCAACGAAAGAAGTTAGCTGAATTACTCCTACAAGTTTCGTGACTGGAGTTCAACAACTGCCTCGTCTATGGTTTACAGTGAGAAGCTCACCACGCAGGCAATGCTATTTGAGCATCAACAACAAGTTTTGAGAAGGACGCACTGCTAACGACGTGCAAACATTGGACCGCTTAGAACTATTTGTTAAAAAGAGAAAACATAGATTTATTGAGACCGTCAGTTATGCGAAGTCCCAAGAAGTTGTGTCGCAAGCGTCCACAAAAGCTTGAAATTTCGCTCAACCGGATCCAGCGCATCCTGCGCGATAACTTCATGTACCACTTTCAAAGTACGTATGCACCCAGCAATTTCTGACAAGCTGATAGAGAAGCGGGTGTGCCAGTGATCCAGTCCCAATATGAAGTATGACGCAAACCGGATCCATCCGGGTGCTTTCAGACGAGGCCTTTTCCATCAGAGTAGCGTGGAGCGCTGAAAAAGTTTCCGCCTGTGAGGAAGTAACGGCCCTGAAGACCGCGTCGTTCGGAAGCCCCGGCAAAATACTACTGTGTGGGCTCGCGGGTTGGCAAAGTCGTGGGTTGCTACGATTTCGCATGGCATAATCGGACCCTTTGGGTCAAAAGAAAGAGACGACATTTTGCTGACAGAAAATCAGGAAACCTACCGTCACACGCTATCAACGTTCATTGTCACTCTCCGATGTCATCAGCTGGCACCCCATCGTCTCCGATTCCAACAAAATGGAGCCGTTTCCTCATACTACACTGGGAGCCAGCAAAATGTTGTTTTTTTAGACGTTTTCATGGGATGGTGGTCTCCCTGATGATGAAGTCCCACGCGCTCCTCATCTGAACCGACTAGAATTATTGTGGGACTACGCGAGAGATAACGTGTACAAAGACAACAAAACTTTGTGTAGTGCTGTTCAAAGCAGACATTGAAAACTCTGAGGATCAACATGCTAGAAACTTGTGGCAAATTTAGACTTGAGAGTCAAAGCTTGCCCACGCACTGCGGAGATCACGTCGATGGCGTCATTAGAACCACTCCAAGGCATTGAAAATCATCGCGTTTCGGGGGTGCTGTGATAAGTTACGTTGTCAAACATGGGGCGCTGCCATAAATTCCCAAGCACCCTCTTCACAAAAGTGCGGGTTTCGCTCCGGTTCACGTACAGACTAAAATACCGGTCCTGTAAAGGCAGTACAGCTGATCACCTAGACTCCCAGACACGGCTTAGCAGACATTTTTTCTACAGCTTTTAGTCTTGCGACTCCCAATAAAAAATGTGCTGTCATTTCAAACAGCATGTTTTCATATTGTTCACTCAGTGTTTGGTGCACAACGTAGCATGCATTTGTTGTTTATCGGGGGTTTCTGGTGCGCCGACTGCAGTGATCGTTTGGCGCCCATAACAAGTCGACCGCAATAAACTGGGGATGACCGCGGGCCTTATTTACTGAGTCATGCGTATGCATACAGTGCACTTCCAAATGCACACAGCGCATCCATAACCAAAATAACACAAGAAAAAATTGCGTTCTAATTGCGTGGAAACATCCGGTTGCGAACAAATCACCGAAAATAACTTAAAATTTGAGATCCATTATTTGATATACATTATTGCTCCCCCCCCCCGAAAAAGGAGAGAAACCTTTAACTAAATCCAACTAAGCCAAAAAGGTAGACGAGGGGACGCTGAATGCTGGAAAGGGGGGGGGGAGGAGACAGCGGCCCGAATGGGTGGCCAGCTGCTCCCCATCGTTTTCCTCGAGGCACTGGCACGGCTCGCTGTTCCGAATAAGATGAGATGCACATCTCAAACGACGGGCGAAACAATATAGACACATATCGTTTACAAGGTCGATCTGCCTGTCTGGTATACTCGCCTGGCGCAGTTTCAACTGCCGCGACCCTTACCCTCGCGTCAGCACTGGCGAAAGCACGCACGATGCGCACCACCATCCACAGTCCGCGCGGCAAGTGGTCGTCCATGATCAGGACGAGGTCCTCGGTCTTCAGATCGGTGCCCTCCTCCGTCCAATTCGGTCGCGCGGTAGGACTAGGCAGATTTTCGCGTCTCCAGGGCCGCCAGAGGCCATCTGCGGCCGCTGGTGGTGTCACCGGGGTCTCCTCGGTGACAAGTCCGTCTCGGAGAACACGCCCGGCGCCAGGTCAGCACCAGCTCGTCCCAGGAACCGATGGTTCGGTGTCCGGGTTCCCAGGTCGTCTGGTTCACTGCCAACGTAAGTCAGCAGCAGTCCATTCCAGATGACTTCTGCT